>NC_090285.1:45707500-46070000 GCF_037392515.1 Haliotis asinina
AGGTCGCACAATACTCCTTCCCAATAAAGGAGACTTGACTGATCCCCAAAACTTCCGCCCTATCACATGTCTAAATACTCAATACAAACTATTCACAGGGTGTTTAACAAACCTCGTGTCATCTTACTGCTCGTCCAATGAGATAATTTACAGAGAGCAGAAGGGGGCGAGAAAGGGATGTTGGGGGTGCAAGGATCAACTTCTTGTACAGAAAATGATTTTGGAAGAGGCTAAAACATACCACCGCAACCTCTCCATGTGCTGGATAGACTACAAAAAGGCATACGACTCTGTCCCTCACGAATGGATTCTGAAGTCTCTTCAGTGTATTGACCTCCCTGAACGACTACTTCATTTACTCAAGTCTTTAATGAGTTGCTGGTCGACTCAACTTGAGATGTACTCGCAAGGAGAGGTGCAGACTTCGGAATCTATTCCAATCAGAAGGGGAATATTTCAGGGGGACTCCTTCAGTCCATTGCTTTTTTGTCTGTCTCTAAATCCTTTGAGTTTCGTGCTCAACGGGGAGGAAGGGTACCATCCCGGACCTCCTCAGCACAGATCCCCAACACCTCTTACTCATCTCCTCTATATGGATGACATCGAGCTCCTTGCCAAAGGAAAGACCAATTTGAAAGAACAGGTTCTCCTTGTCGAGTCCTTCTCTAATGATATTGGCATGACATTTGGACTCGACAAATGTAATACTCTTCATCTGAAACGTGGCAAGGTAACTAATGATGGATCGGTCAAGTTACAAGGGGGAGGAGTTATTGAGCATCTTGTGGAAGATCAGGCCTACACCTATCTTGGAATGCAAGTTCGAGACAAGCTCCAGAATGCCCAGATTCAGGATAACTTCGGGTCGAGTATAAATCTCGTTTAAAGAAAATCTGGAGTTCAGAGCTAAATGCACGAAACAAAGTCAAAGCCACCAATACCTTTGCTGTGCCAGTCCTCTCCTATTCCTTTGGAGTAGTTGATTGGACAAAACAAGACATCCAGAATCTTGACCGCCTGACCAGAAGGATCATGTCTGATAACAGAGCACACCACCCTCGTTCCTCTCTTAATCGTTTATATATGCCAATCAATTCGGGAGGTCGGGGTTTGATTAATGTGGAAGCTCTTCATGACAGAATGTTATTGTGTACTTTTGCACATATTTATTTGTCAGATGATCCTCTGGTGATGCACGTCAAGAGTCATGATGAAAGCAAGGAATTCCACAGCTACTTTAAGCGTGCCAAGGTTGTTGGACACAATTTGAAATTTGAAGTTGATTTTGTTGATGGCGATGTAGTGCTGGACGGTACAGTGATGGGAGTAAACCAGGTGAAGTCTTTCACCAAGTCTGCCCAGAGTCGGTCCTTTGTGGAGAAGCTGTCTGAGAAGCCATTGCATCGTGTGTATATGCAGTGTGTGGAACAGAACAGCAATCCAACCGACTCCTTCGCCTGGATGAAGTCGGCTGGTCTCAAATGTGAAACTGAGGGCTTCCTTTTTGCTGCTCAGGACCAGTCACTTCCCAATCGCAATCGCCATAATGTGATTCTTAAAGAAAACATCAATATGAAATGTCGTCTTTGCAATCAATTTACAGAGACTGTCCAACACCTTGTCAGTGGATGCCCTTCCTTGGCACAAACAGCATATCTTAAAAGACATGATGGCATGGCTCGCTGCTTTTATTATCGTCTCCGCCATGCCTGTGGCTTTGACTCCGAGGTCCATCCATGGTATGACCCTGAACATGTCCAGGGCGTCCTGGAAAATGCCAGCTACAAACTTCTCTGGAATAGGCCAATATACAGCCTGAGACGAATTCCAGCCAACAAACCTGATCTTGTCCTTTTTGATAAAGCCAATGAAATTATTTATATCATTGAATTTTCTGTCCCTTTTGACAGCAATGTGATTGGCAAGATTCAGGAAAAGCATGATAAATATGCGGACCTCGCCTTTGAAATGTCTCGCTTGCATCCCAAGTACACTGTCGTCAGGCTCCCCATTGTTCTCGGTGCCCTTGGTTTGGTACCTCCTGATCTGTTGGCGCAGATGAGGAGAGTGCCCGGGTTCTCCACCGGGAGCACAGCCCTTCTGACAATCTGGGTAATGCAGAAGGCTGCAGTGTTGGGGAGCCTCCATATTCTCCGGAAAGTTCTTGGTGGGTTCGACTAGGCAGTGTTTCCTGGGAGAAGTCCCATTCGCTGTCTGGGCTGCGTGTAGAGGGGGCGAGGGCCCTGAGCTGATGATGAGCTTGACCAGCCTGACTGTGCCAGGATCACCCGAACCCTCTCTGCTGCATTTTCATTCTAATCTGTAAAAAAAAATAATGAAGTTAACAGCAAAGTCATAACAACAAAGTGTATTTGAAAGTTAATTCTATTAACTAATCAAACTTTAGCCTTTCTTTTAGTACACTTAAGATCTTTTAATAATCTGACAATCTATCATATATTTTAACAATATCTTGGTATGCTACGGTAATGACTGTTATGGTAGTGAGGTAGTAACAATTTGTTATGATATCCTATCATTTAGTGTTATTTAATACACTTTCCTGTTTCTGAACAAACTAATGAGACACTTCGGTCATCAGTCAATCAGAGTCTGATGGTTGTTTCCCTAAACATCGTTCAAAACACATTTACCAAGCAGTATGAACCCTGAAATCTATAACATTTATTATAACAAACACAATGTGTAAAAATGCAACGATGAAATTAACAACAAAAGTCAAACTAACTTGAAATATATACTGTACAAACCTAATACAAACTCTCAAATTAAGGCCTCAAGAAATAATAACTTGAAACAATTCAACACTGACCCTCATGGAGAAGTTAAACAGTAACATCTAACTTGTTAATAACTAACATGAAATATCACTGATTTAACTTTTGTGGATTTGTGGGAATCCTTAGAGATCCAGTTTCTGAGTGACGGTTTTCCAAGTACGTTTGTGAGTCTGGTGATGTCACTTGGTTCCTGGTGATGGCGATGAGATAAGAGTCATTACATCATCACGTCTGTACCAGAGGATATCATCCATCAAAGATGGCCAGAAGAAACGATTGTCTCCAACTCTGTGCATGACCATGACTTCAGTTTCAGTGTCGCCTGTATCTTGGATAATTCCTGGGTAAGGCAAACATCATAAGTAACTACACACCATTTCCATGTAGATCAGCACTAATATCTCCAATTTCCATGAGACCCAACTGTGTGTTCTTATCACAAGACGTAGTGTCTAAAACTTGAACACTAAAGTTTGGATCTTGATACTGCACCTGGACTCCTACTGGGCTGTGACGCATACTGATGAGGACAGGAGTAGAAACAGCTAAGGACGCTGTAGCTTAATGCTCCCTTTTCATAGTTGACATTTAGATCTTAATAGCTCCAGGTATAACCTTTATGTTTGAAGGAATATATTTGTCTCTCTCCTCAATATCTGTGTGTGAGATGAATAACATACAAACTGAGATCTCTCCATGTAAGGTGTCAAATAGAGTCTTGGCATCTGTGATCTCCTTACTATGAGATACCAGTCTGTCAGCGGTCCTTTTCAGAACAGCATCTATGCCGTCTGCTGGTCCTTCGCCGTGTACAGCAGCCAGAAAGTTCCATGTTGAGTTTACAAATCCATATGCATACAGTCTGTTTACAAACATTGAGGAATTTTTCTTCTGCTTATACTGAGTAGAAGGCCCATCACTTACAAAGTAGACAGTATACATGTATGGGTATTTGTCCTTGATATGCATGAAGATTGGCCTCGTATGAGCCCAAATAGCTGGAGAATCATGTCTGAACGATAGCGAAATGGGACAAGAAGGCACATTGTCATCCTTTTCATGGGAGTAAACAAGAAGAAGAGAAGCTTGCTGATTAGATGCACCAAAGTGAACACTTTGAATTTCACTAGCATATTTACAGGCAATATTTTCTGAAAACTGCAAGTGAGTGACGCTCTCATTCACATTTTGGTTCTTTTTCAGTTTGTGGATGGCAAGGTACTAGTGCGATATAGTGTACAGATGCCTGCAAGACTCTTTTAGATTCTCTTCAAAGTCATCCACTAAGGTGTCCACAGTTCCCATTACTTATTCTTTTCTCTCGTCAGCTGAACATTTGTGGTTTCGTTCTTGCCAGCAGTTACATTCTCTCTTGTTTCAGCCCTCCTCTGCCACTCATACCAAAAGACTTCCCTCATCAAAACTGACTTTCTGGATTTTTTTTCTGCAGCATTCATGGCATTCCCTGAACAGACGTTTCCTGTCTTCAACTGAACAATAGAATTCTGCAGCAACCTTCGCAACATCTGAAGTTCCTAAAATGCTAAGTTGACACAGTTTATCTGCCTTCAATTGCAGGTCATCCTGTATGTCACCAATGCCTGTTTCCGCGTCTGGTGCTCTAGGTATTAGCACATGAAATAGTCTTAGGTTGGCAAAGAGTGAACAGGATACCCTTACGTAAGGGTTTTCGAACATAGTGAAAAGCAAAATCGTCCATCGTTTGGAAAACAATGTGGATTGTTAAAGTATGAGTGTGTGTGTGTGTGTCTCAAAAAACCCAAACAGGCAATGTTTGATAAGCATTACGCCAGTAAAAAGTACAAAAGCTGAATTTCTAAATATGCTAAATCCCATTCAGATACATATGTAAAAACAAATGTGGAAAAGTCTGACATGAAATCATTTAGGAAAATATTAAGACAATAGGACGACCAGGAAACTAAAATCTTACCGGAGTCGGAATCGCCGTTTGATTTTTGTTTCCAAACATTTGAATGATTGTTCTGACAATGAGGAATGTAGCTCTCTCAATTTTCGAAATATTGATGTTGGGGAAAACACAATGCTGAAATCAGTTTTTACAAGTGAGTGAGGAGATTTACAGCGGAGTTCAAAAGCTTAAAAGTAACAAAGCCCCTGGGTTTGATGGTATCATCAATGAGCATATCATATCTACAATAGACACCTTTTCGATATTTACGTTAATATTGTATTAGATCGCGGTATATACCTGAAAGCTGGTATTATTAAACCAGTATATAAAAGGAAATGAAGCCAACGCAATCCTGGAAATTACTCCATAAAGATGTTTGTTGCAAATATTTTACTTCTATATTAAGCAGTCGACTGAATTTATATTAAGAAAATATTGGCATTTTATCAGAGGCTCGGGTCAACTGTAGAAAATGTTATTCTTCAATCGATCAGATCTTCACATTGCTTAAGTTTTCAGAACTTCTCAAGTGCAGAAACAGGAAACTGTACAGTATAATTGTGGATTTCCAAAACGCCCGTGAGAACGTTTGGCACGTGGGACTTTGGAAAAAGCTTATGGGAAATAAGCCACAAAAGCAATGTAGTTTGTTCTTTGTAAAGGTCGGAAATTGCATCTAACATAAGCATTACAACTGCGTTTATTTGATTCCATGGTGTCGCCGATTCTTCAGTATAGTTGTGAGGTTTGGGGATTTGAAAGTACGTCATTGCTGGAAAAAAAACCACATTTGAACTTTCTTAAACAATTAGCACTGCTAACAAAAAGCACCCCACACTCTATGTTACACGAAACATTTGGTACATACCCACTTGCAATATTACATAAAACTGGGGATGACTCGTTTTGGAGTCGACTATCAACATGTAAATTTTCCATATTATCTATACTCACCTCTAAATTACTTTTCAACGACCCACATTTTGGAAAAAGTAAGCATGAATGGATAACGAATATTGAGCACTGTTTTTGACTGATTTCGAAAATTTACAGTTAAATGTAAACTAGGAGAGTTGTCTAGGGTAGAGCATTCACCAAAAGGTATCTTATATAGCCCCTTTGCTAATTTAGACTTAAGGTTTAGTAAATATTTGGATATTTTAAATGGTGATTGTCCAAAGGCATCGTTACGTATAAAACAACAAATCATAGCATGCCCATTGACACTGGCCGCTGGAGCAATATTCAAAAACGTGATAGAGTTATATATATAAACTTTGTGATGGTAACGATGACTTTCATTACTTGTTCATTTGTTCCCACGTTGTTAAGATCCAAGTAAATTACAACTTACAACTGTTTTAAATCTTGGAACAGGTGTCTTTTAGTGTATAGCTAGATGTATGTAAATTGCTAACGGCTGCAGGGATGGTGAAAATCCAGCTAAGATCCAGCAGGAAGTAAATGTACCGTAAATCTCCATGGTCCCTAGGATGGTGATCTACCTTCAGTTGTTGGCGATTGTATTGTCCTCTATAGTTTTATATCTAATTACTAGTTTTACATTCTTCTCTGTGATATTCTAGTTAGTTTTACTATCTGTCCTTCGTTGACAGGTTTTTACAATTAATGTGTATTCCTATAAATAATCGTTCTCGTCACGATATGGTGGAAACATTGCCGATGTGACGATAAATTTTAACTCACTCCCCTCACTATTAAAGCAAGAGTTAATTCTTGAAAGCCATCTTTCACGCCAGACCAAATTTTCATAAAAAAATATATATTATTTATTATACTATTCAATAACAATAAGGTAGGTATTCCGAGAAAACCCGTTTTATTATGTAATATTACAGTAAATGATTTTAAGAATCGTCGGTAAAAACATTCCATCTAAATATTTCTATTATCTTCATGTATACCACATCTATATCTATACAGGTAACATGTATTACTTATTCATTGTGTCATGCATTACATATTCATGTGCATATATGAAATATTCAATTGTACATGCTTTGTTTATAACTGTATGAATATATTTAAATGTAACATATGTGTAACCTCATCTACCGCTGTCTGCGGCCCGAGCTGAAATAAAGTTCAGTTCAGTTAAGTTCAGTTCAGTCAGGCACAGCGGAATCTTTTTTAAGCGGGAGTTATTCTCACAATCCCTGAACTGCATTAGTTCTCTTCTGCCTACAGACCCGTGTAGATTAGATCCGGATTAGAATTGATCTTCAGCAACCCATGCTTGTCTAGACTAATGCTTAGTCCCTGAATACACATGATTTTGTTAGTAACAAATAAACCCTTTTAAGTTGAAAAGGAACCCGAATGACTTGGAAGATTCAGACTGAACCTGAGGAAATCAAGACTTGCTTCATGGACCTCCCATGTCTGTCTCTTGCTACAAAGTGTTCACCAACAAGCACATTCTGTTTGACTGTGTGGAGTTTTCGACTGCATGAGATTCACACTGTGAAGCGATAAATCTGAAAGACATATTTTCCCTCGTGGGTGCACATCTCATTGTTAACTACTTGAAGGAAGTTGACATGTACTATAAATTGTAACTGTGTAAAGCAAAGGAGTGAGTGGGTGAGTTTAGTTTTACGCCGCACTCAGCAGTATTCCAGCTATATGGCAGCGGTCTGTAAATAATCGAGTCTGGACCAGACTATCCATTGACCAACAACATGATCATCGATCTGCGCAATTGGGAACAGAGGACATGTGTCAACCAAGTCAGCGAGTCTGATCCCGTCAGTCGCCTCTTACGACAAGCATGGGTTGCTGAAGACATACTCTACCCCGGGACCTTCACGGGTCGTAAAGCAAAGGACTTATTTCATGTGTTTAGATTTAGTGCTATGTGGTTTTCTGTTTGTATATAATAATGTAATAAATATATGTTTACTAAAAGGACTCAAATAATTTAAGCTTTGTACTTAAAATATGTATGTATACAGACTTGGTCTCGTCGCTATATAGTTGAAATAATGCTGATACGACGAAAGCCACAACTCACCTCACGTAGGGCTTTTTTTGTCGTAAGATACGAAGAGGTGGTCAAGGCACATTGTTGATCACTGGATTGTATGGTGCAGACTCGACTGTTCACAGACCACCGCTGGAAGACTGATGAGATCGGCGTCAAACTGCAGCAAATAAACCTGCGATTGTAATTTGTACACTGTCTTCATTTCAAAATGACCCCGAACAAGGCACGCGTTTAATACTTACCAGATAATGTGGAATACTTTAAAGTGCCCGCATTTACATCAACTATGAGGTAGCACTGTTCGTAACGTGAAATGGGCTGTGTGTGTGGCTCTTTTTGCTATTGTGGACTAACAATGAATGTTTATGGACTCAGCTGTAAATATATGTACCAGTGCGGCACGGCTGTCAGGATTTAACCATATTTGCATTCTCGATACACCTGCTTGTTTTTATGTAACACCATCATCCTAATGTGTGCTGTATGGGCTTCATCACTGATGCATCGTGGACACACCTGCTGTTGGTTGTTGAAACCAGTAGATGCTGAGTAAACCAAAAGGTAAGGACATCATTTCAAAACTGAACATGTAATTTTGAATTGTGTGTATTGTTTGAAGCATTTTACATTTCAAGACCATTTTCAGGTGTTTGACAGGAACATGAAGTACAGATGTTTTTCGAAACAACGAGAAAATAGTTGAAACAGTGACAAAATAATCGAAGCAACGGGAAAATATCCTAGGCAACGAAAATATAAAGCAACGAGAATTGCCGTGGATGTTGTTTTTTTCCTACAAAAGTGGCAGCATTAGGCTTTCGTGGAAAACAAAAATACTGTCTATAAAATATAATTTGTTCGAAATGGTGAAACGTACCCGACAGTGTTTAGTCGATACAAGTAAACTTTCCAAAACACAATGTTCATGATTGTAAATAACAATGTAGTTTTGCAAGCCTGATGTAATATAATATTTGGGCCACGCTTTTTCTAGTAAAATAAACATTCTTGTACTTTTTATTGTCTAAAATATGACACACTTATACTGCATAGCGATTAAACAGGAGAAAAAGTCCGGTCATTCGATGCATGACTTCAGAATTGTCCAATACGACGATATTGTAGCTTCAACACCGTACTCATACAGATTCAGACATGACGTTTAGATGATCAGTAAAGGTATTCTCTTTTTCAAGATGGCGTTAAAGACCTGTTTGAAGGCCAACATCCTGCTGATCCTCACCGTCATCTCTGCTGTGATGGGCGTGACCATCGGACTGCTGGTTCGTCAGCTGCATCTCTCCCCGGACACCATCCTGCTCATCAGTCTCCCAGGAGAAATATTCATGAGGCTGTGGAATATGCTTGTACTTCCGTTAATTGTTGCAAGCATGATCACAGGTACAGGGGAATCTGTTTCAACCGGATTTTATTCTCTGGTTTGTTTAAGGCTGCCATCATATTCCAGGAGTGCGATAGTCTTCCTCACTGATGGACTAGTTTGACTTGGTTGACGCAATGTCATCGTATCCAAATGATGTTGATTACGGATTGTCTGGTCCAGACTAGATTGTTTGCAGGTCTCACACAACTGGAACATAAATAAACCAAAACCTGATACAAATGTGTCATGCAGCATGTAGGTGGTGAGGCTATTAGTTTGGGATTCACAATTCAGTCACTATTCAAGTCTAGTCACGATACAAACCTTTCATTTACAGTCAGTTATGTACATAAGCTTATCAAGTTACTGCGCGTATCATACATTAGAATATTAATTCCAGCATTAGCCTCAATATAAAGTATCGTAGGACTGATACTGAATTTATTTTACCCGCACATTAGATGCGGGTTCTTTACCTCGTCATTTTTAAACGCTTGTTATTAGATACTGAGTCACGGAGTCCTGTTCTCTATTTCATTATTTCGTTTAGAGTAACTTTATTTTTAATAACATGGACAAAACGTCATCAGGAAAGATTGGCCTATTCTCCGTGTTATCTTATTCCGTTTAGTGTAACCTTATGTTTTAACACAAATTTCCAACATGGACATTACATAACCAGAAAGATGGGCATGTTCTACATGTAATTTGTCCTTCAGAGTTACCCTATGTTATCAGGAATTGCCAACATGGACAACAAGTCATCAGGAAAAATGAGCTTGTTCACTATGGCCTACTATGTTTCTACAACGGTCATTGCAATCTGCATTGGCTTTGTTCTGGTGTACATTATCAAGCCAGGATTACGTGACACACTGACGTCATCGGGAACACAGTCTGAAGAGTTCCACGCTCCTTCGGCTGTTGATATGATTCTTGATCTCATCAGGTGAGTGATGACAGTTAGGATATGCATTGTCTTGTCTTGCCTTGTTTTCGACGGGCAGCCCTAATATCTAAATGAGATGCATCTTTTTTAATACACTCTCCCAAACACCACAGACATACCAGTGTTTTCACTTGTACATGTTTCCATTCTGTTAATTCATGCGAAACTGATCTGCCTTACCATGAATTCGCAGTGATGATTTGGGTTTTTTTTCCAGAAATCTTTTCCCAGACAATGTCGTCAGTGCTGCAATGCAAACTTCGCACACTGTATATGTCAAGGAAGAGTTCGTCAAGAAGGAATCTCCCGGTGAATATGTGCTCCAGAATGGAACGAACTCAACATTTCTAGGGGACACCGATGGGGGAAATACTGCAGAGGAAAGATACCCTATCTGGACACGAAAGACTGTCACCAGACCCGGATTTAATGTTCTTGGTATGTGAAGGCTGGGGGCATAAGTGTTTATCAACTTAACTGGGAGTCTGTCTTCCACATATACTAGTCTGTTGTGTTTGGGTTTTTGAATCAAATATGGTGCTTGTGAGTTTCAGTACCCTTGTTTTCCGCTGTTTTTGGCAATGTTCCATTTCACTCACACTCAACGAATACCGAATCAGTTGCTTCACTGCAAGTTTTAACATGTCATTGAAAGTGTCCATTAAGCACACTAAACGTTGCATTTACCTCAGAGAATAAATGATTTCACCACGTTTAATTTTATATGTCACTATCAAAATTTAGGGTGTTCCCATACTTTTTGTTTGCAGTGTAGAACTGAACACTGAAAAATAGTGGAATCCAACTTAGCAACATGAACAACATTAATTATTAGTTTCCTTGACAATTACTGTTCATCATCGTATTTTTGCTAACCAGGCGATTTAAATTAGATGCCAGTAAAATCATGTGAGAGCAAATTGGAAAAAAGACATAACTGTACCAATTACTTCCTACGTTTGTAATCATAAAAACGCGACAATTGCCTTCCCCACAGTCATAAAAAAACATCTTATAAATACAATCGAACCGTTCCAACTACATCGTTGGCATCTTGCATCTGTACTAGATTTGTGTTGCTCTGTTCCACAGGGATGTTGCTGTATTGTACATTATTCGGGGCAGTGCTTGGTAAACTGGGACATAAAGGTCGGACTGTCTTCAAGTTCTTCGAGGAACTGAATGACGTCACGATGGGCATTGTGCACCTTGTTATGTGGTAAGTAATATGGTAAGTAACCTAGGAAACATGGAGGAGACCCGTGAATTTCAGAGCCACACTTTAAATGTTGTTAAACGACACAAACGAACACCAGAAGTACTATTTCAGCTAAATTCAGGAATCCTTTTTCCTTTGTGCAACAAGTATATTTCCTTTGTATTTTCGTTGTCTGGGTTTGAATCACATGGTATAAATTGTGATGACCTGTTTGAGTCCGCCGCAGTGAATTATATGACCTTTGAAATTACTCCTCTGATTACGTAGTAACTGCAACAGTGCTCAGTGACAAATCCATCCATTAAATAATTCACTGGCCTTTAGCGACATACGTATGCCTGTGCTTTTGTGACAATTGCATGATAATTTTAATATAAGTGTTGTGAATGGCCATTCCCTTTACCCCCACAGATATGCGTGTGAGCTGAATAATTCAAGAATGTAAAATATTATTGAGGATGCACACTTTAATTATTTAAAATGTAAAATGTATCAAGTTTACAATATTTCACACAATTAACGGTAGGGTTCGAAAAGGTCCATGTTCGACTCTGCACATGGGAATCCCATTTCTGGTGTCCGATGCTGTGATAAATCAGGAGTATTGCTACTGGAAATCCAACTCTCTCGCTCCCTCCCTCACACTCGCACTCAGTTTAACAGATATCTATATTGTGTTACAGGATCACGCCTATTGGCGTACTGTCGCTCATTACTGGAAAGATCTTGAGTGTATCCGACCTCTCTGGGATGGTTCATCACATTGGGATGTTCATAGCCACATGCATGACTGGTCTTTTCGTCCACACTGTTGTAGTATTACCCCTGATATACCTCATTCTGACACGGAAGAACCCCTTCAGGGTGACGCTGGGAATAGTACAGGCTCTTCTGACTATACTGGGCACCAATTCCAGGTCTGGAATTGCAATTAAACATTGAATCATTAAATGTAATAATGTTCTGTGAATACATGAAACATTGACATCATCATCATCATCAGCAGCAGCAGCAGCAGCATCTTTTATTCCGTATGGATGTCCATGCTGATGAAGCCAACAGTACAACATGTGTAAAATATGTATGAACATACATACTGCGCCACACGCAAAATTCATTTAATCTAGCATAATGCATTTACATTATTTCTTAGTTTAAACACGTTATCAATGAAAATACAAATGTGAAATAGCTTTAACATTATCAGCACTCTCGAACAGGTAGCTCAGTTTACACATGTTTGGGTGGTGTTGATAATATGCTGGAATGTATTTGGTGCGTAAATTGTTACAAGTTGCGAATACCAGAATAACACGAAGTTCATCTTCTATCTGTGTTTTACAATAAGAACAGGATGTGATGTGTTTTATGATATCTATAAGCATTCATATTGAAACCCATGTATATTGAAACGCGGCTTTGTTAGGCATCTCCGTAAACCGGCATTGTTCATGGATAAATAGTTTTCAGGAAAGTACTCCTGTTTCAGCATTATATTGGAGAATAATATTGGAGAGAGTTTGATATGGATAATTCATTGCGCCACTCTTGTGAATATTCTGAGCTATTCGTACATATCCAAAACCATATTTGCAAAGCAGTTTCCGTACTTTCGAAACCCAGTTCTCGTCGCCAGATTTGTCAAAGCTCTTTACATTTTATTACACAATCGGATATATCCATACGATATTTGGAGAAGCCTGATCCAAAATGTTAGTACTTTAACACTGGCTTACAAAGTCAAAGGATATCGGTCGCACTTTGCAGTAATTGGTTTGTTATGGACCTAGAGCCAACTTGTAAAAGATACTTGCAAAAGTCTTAAAAGAGTGGACTTTTGCAAAAGACTTTCGGGTTTCCCAACCCGATAATTGTAAGCCATATAACACAATCAGCTTAAAGTTACAAACAAATAGCTTAAAAGCCGCATTTACAGAGATGTTTTGAATTGAATCATAAAACGTTTGATTGGAATAAAGTCTCTTCAGCCGCCTCACACGCTTTAGCAAACAAGTTCCTTCAGAAAAAAATAACACTTAGATCTTTATAATACTACGATACTTCTAATTTTGTGTCCTTAATAAACCATTTTCATGTTTATATTAGGTTCTCCCATTTGGAAAGCTACAGTTTTTCTTTTCTTAGGATTTATTACTTATCCCCATTTCTCACAATACCTTGCTAGAGTATCATTTTTTTCTGACGATTTAAAACAGTATCTCTAAATATTGCAACATCATTTGTAAATAGCAATATAAAAGATACTCGTAAAGATAAATATGCCACTGGTTTCAGATATTAATATATCATTTGCAAGTTCATATATATTGTAAAAAGCGTTGGTTACAATATGCACCCCTGTCGCACTCCGGATGATGTGTTGAATATATGTCATTGTCAGCTATATTGTATCTTAAAAATGCTCTTACATTCTGGTAAATACTTTTTAGCAAAAGTGTGCATCTTTCTATGAATACCTCTTTGTAATAGAATATATATCAGTTTATTCCTGTGTACAGAGTCTTCCACCGTGATGTTACCGTTGGTATGTCAAAGGACCCTGTTTAATTTTGTCAGTGCTGCAACACTTCCGGTTACCATGGACTGCTGTGAGAAGAACCTTAAGATAGACCGAACTATCACCCGGTTTGTGCTACCTATCGGTGCTACAGTCAACATGGATGGAGCTGCCATCTTCCTAGTCGTCACTCCAGTTTATATAGCACAGATCAGCGGAGTGCACCTGTCTGTTCTTGACGTCATGGCTCTTGGGTAAATACGTTTTACAATACACCGTGTTAATGTTTGTTTGGTTGCTGTCTAATGCCGCATCCAGCAATATTCAAGCTAAACGGCGGCGGTCTGTAAATAATCAGGTCTCGATGAAACAATCCAGTGACCGACAGCATGGGCACTACTCCGCACCACTGGGGAACCATATCCAGTAGCAACCAAGTCAGAGAGCCAGACCATCCATCGGGTTTCTGAAAACCAATTCTAACCCGTACCTTAAGGAGTCCATTTACATGAGAGATTTAGGGAGGGGCAGAGATGGTGACATTCCATCCAAAGAAATTGAAATTAGTGGGTACAAGCCAATGTTATAATTCATATTGCCCGTACAACAACTGGCCACGCAGAATTTTACAAAAGATTATTAAATGTAGCTGAAGCCACACCCAGTTGTATGGTTTATGGAGAATGGATGTTTAAAATACTGGTTAAAGATCTTCGAAAGAATCCCCAATGTAGCTTATAACATGAGCGTCTCATATTAGAAATCGTATATTTTCTCATGCCTTTGGATTTGTGTGGCTAAATCAAACAGTTGGTAATATTAACCAGATTTCTGAGCAATTTCGAGAGCAATTTGTTAGCATGTGTTATCAAGATTGACATTCCTGTCCTAGACAATAGTTCCAGATATCAGTCGTGTAGATCATATAAGAGCTTAATTCAAACAGAACTATAGCTCTCTGTATTGACATCTAGAATTATCTTACCTCACACATGAATGTCGCTTTCTGATTGGCTAAGCGCTATTCTATTATTTTCAATGTACCCCGCTTACAGGCGATGTATTATTTTCAATGTACACCGCTGGGAATTCCGAAGTCTTCTGGTGCTTCAAGGTAGTACTTCCTTACCTCGAATCATACGTAAGAATTGTGACCATTTCAAGGGGGGTAATTTGTGGTAATTAATGAAGCATTGATAAAATAATTAGGACCTTTTCAGGGGAGGTAAATCCGTATGGTCTATGAAAGAAATTGGGTCAGGTCATCCATGCATTGGATTTACCACAATTAATATGAGGAACATCTGTACCTCTGTTCTTTACAATGTGTTTGTGTACAATACATAGAGAACAAAGAGCAAAACTGGCACATTAAATTCTTATATTCCTGTAACATAAGTAAATAGGTGTGTTTTGTGACATAACAAAACTACAGAAATATCTTTCAACCAGGACTGAGAATCAACAAACATGTACATACACATAAACGTCCACTGCCTTTCTAATACATGAAAATACAATGTATGAAAGTACGCGCATATGGGTGCAACGCATGTCATTCATCTATTTAATATCTACAATACATTTTTAACTTTTTCCAACAAAACCTTTCTGCTCTTTGATTTAGAATGAATGCCATGAGATTTTAGAATGTCCCGTAACTCAGCCAGAGGCATTTCCTCAGGATCAACCTGTGTAGACGGTTGATCGTGTATTTGTCTCACGATCTTAGCCCTTTTGGCCTGTCGTGCCTCTGCAAGTTCTTCCTTCCAATACTCAAGTCGCCTTTTGCAGTAAGGCTGCTTTTCTCTAGCTAAGTGACAGTTGTCTTCCATTCTCTTCCGAATGGTCAGCGCGTCAACTGTGGCATCCCATTTTTGAGATTTTCTCTGATGAATCTTTTTTATTTCATCATTTGTCTTCTCCACAACTTGGCAGCTGAATGGCCTAAGGGATCCAAACCTGTCAATCATGTTGGGAACGTGGTAGACCATGCAGTGTATGTAGGGAGTAATGTTCCTTTTCTGATAGCCATCAGAGTGAGGAGCCAAAGAGAGAAAAGTCTCAATCCAGGACTTGGCAGCTTCAAACACTGCATGGCCAGATATGAAATATGATATTTAAATGTGGAACTTTCTGAATATATTCTAAGTCATATTAAATCTTTTTGAGGACTCGATTAAATGGTGAACAGGGGAGATCAACTTATTGTTAGTGTCCAAATGTACATTAGAATTAATATATAGTACCGAATGTATGTCATATCCATGTTGGTAAAGGTACATTGGAAACCATACGTCGTTATACAGCGGACAGGTAAAGAAATAGTGAATACTGTCTTCTTTAGTTTCCATTTAAACTGGCATTTTTTGGAGTTCCTTAAGATTAATAGGAATATTATTATTTGGTATGTCGTTTACGCGAATACCAACTTAATAGCATCATTGCACATGAGTATCGCAATCAAAGTTCAGTCATGCATGAAAGATTCGGTCTGTTTGGATATCTCTGTACAGTTGTGTGGACTGACTAATCTAATAAGTACAAAGAAAGATTTCTTACCTCTTTGACTCTACGACGAGTGATCAAACGTTCAACTTGAAAAAGTCCAGGTATAGCTGATCTTGATCGCGATCGGGGCGAAGATTGTATTGGTGATCCTTCGTGTATGCGCTTCCAATTTGTGGTCCCTCGTGTACGAAGATTCATCTTCTTATACAATCAATTGTTAATCGCAAAAATCACAAACACAGATGTCTTCCGAACAAGGGAAAGGTATTATCCAGTTCAGTAATACAGTTATATCACTTCGTGGTTGGACTTATAAGCACCTTGACAGAGCTGATTCACGACAGAGAGTTGATAGGTGACAATGAGTAGAAAGAGGTGACTTTATTCTTGAGAAGAATGTGACGCCCTGTTTGAGTCTGTTGGCAGATTTCTACACATTGCTATCGCTACTCAAGCAAATATGTGGGCGAGAATATGTTTCTTTTATTCAAAAACAAACTGAAAAGCATTTGAGTTTCAAAAGTCAGTTCATAGTATTGCTTCCAAATGAACCCAACGAGGATGCATATGCATGCATACCAAAGACGAATCTGCGTAGATTCAAATGGTGCGCTAACCCAAGGGATACAACTCTTTCATACCGGTAATAAGACGGTTTTGTATTCGGAGACGCGAATTTTTAGGTACAAAGTACAGCATTTAATATCTTGCTGTGGGGATACTATTTTACAGACAGGGAGGCATGTGATAAGACTGCAAGTTGTGAAGCTACGGAATGATGTATCTAATTTGGTACTTGCGACAGATAGTGTCAAAGTAGCCAAAAATGCATGATTTCCGTGTGTAAATGGCTTTCACTGCACATGCAAGGTCATGCATTTGTAATGCAAAAGTACAGGGTATTCAGGTATGACAAAATTATGTAAAATATATCATCTAAAAGAAGATATAAATGTGAATACGAGATATAGCTACGTATTATTGTACTATAAGTAAAAATATGGGTTTTAGAGAGGTTTTCTAAAAGTCCTTCTTTGTGATCTTAGAGGACACGCTTCGTTGAACACAACCCCATTGGAGGCCTAGTGGTCATGATTCCTGCACATGTAACATTGAATCACACATCAAGCGTCGAAAGTAACGATGTTTTGCGATTGAAAATCGATGGAAGGGAGATAATCTGTTTACCTTGTGTCGTCTGCAAAATGGCGATTCGCCTCGCATTCAACAGAAGTGCTTCAAACAGTTTATAATTAAAATCCAGGTGTTCGGTAAGATAAATACGTTGTTTACTTGTCCCTCGGGATCCATGGGCTCATGTACCTTCGAGGTTTGTTTACGTTCAATCGCGACCAGTGAACAACTTATAATATCAGCCGCAAATTTTTAGTTGGGCCTGTTAGAATTATCCGTAAATAATGGATGGTTTACGATAGAGAAAAGTTTAAGGATATGCCCATTACGGAATTCGGCCGTGTGCCCACATTATGTTAATTTATTAAATATATCTCAGATACGTATCTGTTAAAATATACTGCCTTCGTTTCCATTCTGTCCTCCAAAAATGAAAATGTAATACTTACTCTAGCGATTTATGTAAAACATGCTGTTATCCGCAGAAGCAATATCTTATCTGATCTGTTTTTTCTTTCGTAAAATGCTTACTCTTGTATCACGTATATGTGGGTGAGTGAGTGAGTTAAAATTTAACGTCACATCGGCAATATTTCAGCCATATCGTGACGGGAACGTAACATTAAAATGGAATATATGACGATGGACAGTAAAACATCTAGAACATCACAGAAAAGAATGTAAAACTAGTAGCTATGCCTAAAACAATTTATCAATAGAGGACAATACAATATAAAACTGGGCTATAGATTGCTCACAACTGAAGGTAGATCACCATACTAGGGACCATGGGGACTTACAGTACCTTTGCTACCTGCATGGACCCTAGCTGGATTTACATCATCCCCTCAGCCGTCAGCAAATTGGGAAATCTAGCCATACAATAAAAAACACTTATGCTACGATTAAAAGCCTGGAAATTTAGAATTTACTTTGAATGTTTGTGGACTTACGTACCCCCTCAGGAGGACAATAGTTTTACAGTACTTCAACCCCCTTTGAGGATACAGCCACTAACAATTCTAGTTACTAATCTAAACTACCAATTATTAAAATACATATATCTACAGTGCTCAAATTTCTACCATGAGATCAATTTCCTTAAAAAAAACAATGATTAAATGAGAACTAACAGTTGTAAAAAGATCCTTGATAGTTTTGACATTGAAATACTTATCCCTTGTGATGGAGAATTCAACACAGTCAAGCAGAATAACTCTCTCATCACAAGGGATACAAAACGGAGGATCCTCACCTTTTAACAGATACTTATGGGTATATCTTGTATGACCAATACGACATCGTCGCATGATTACCTCTTCAAATCTGGACTGACAACCCAAGTGGGCATAACCAATGTAGGGTTTTATTTCATGTAGTTTATTGATACCTACTTGGGTGTCCCACTTCTTCTGCATCAGATCACGGATGTAAGTTCTAATGCTAGCTCTGTAATCAGAGTATGGAATAAGAAGTGGTGTCACAGATTTGTTGAGTGCTGCCTTGGCAGCAAGATCGGCCATCATGTTACCAGAAATGCCTACGTGGCTTGGTAACCAACAAAAGACGATGTCGTACTGGCCAGTAGTAAGATCATTATACAGTTCAATAATTTCTATTAAAAGTGGATGTTTATAAGAAATATTTTTAATCGCCTGAAGGCAAGAAAGAGAATCGGAATAGATTATATATTGTTTATGTTTAGGATGTCTTTGAATATATTTAAGAGCTGTTAGTATGGCGTTAGCTTCAGCTGTAAAAATAGAGCTGTTGTCTGGTAATCTAGAAGATATTGTTCTGGATCCAATGACAGTGGCACAAGCCACTGCGCCACCGTCCTTGGACCCATCTGTAAATAAGGATTTATATTTGCTATATTTATGTTTTAACTGATTATATTCTTGTTTGTATTGTAATTCATTAGTTTCTGATTTTTTAAATGTAGTTAATGTTAGGTCAACTTGTGGCCGAACCAACTGCCAAGGAGGAGAAGAAAGAAGACGGGAAGGAGCTATATTTTCCAGCTCAATACTAGAAGCTGCAAGAAATGGCTTAATTCTGAGCCCAAGAGGCGGAACAAGGGAAGACTTTTTGTTATACAAATCCTCATAAAGAGGATTAAAGACACAATTAAATGCAGGATTAGACTCATTAGAAGCTAATTTTGTAATGTACTGTAAAGATAGTTTTATACGGCGATGGTTGAGAGAAGGCTCATCAGCCTGGACGTATAGACTGTCGATAGGAGAAGTTCTAAAAGAACCGAGACAATGTCTTAGGCCTTGGTGGTGCACAGGATCAAGTAGTTTTAGGTTGCTTTGACAAGCTCCACCATATACGATGGTGCCGTAATCAAGTTTCGATCGCACGAGTGATCTACATAAGTGAAGAAGGGTAGTTTGATCCCCTCCCTATTTTGAATTAGAAACAACCTTTAATAAATCGAGAGCCTTCAAGCATTTGGCTTTTAGGGATTTAATATGCGGCAAAAAGGTCAAATGTGAATCAAAAATAAGTCCCAAGAACTTAGCCTCCTTGACAACATTGATAGGGGTGCACCTTAGAGATAGTTCTGGGTCTTTATGCGGTTTATATTTACGGCAGAAGTGTACACAATTGGTTTTTGATTTGGAAAATTTGAAACCATTTTCAAGACACCATTTATCTATTTTGTTTAAACACAGCTGCAGTTGCCGTTCAATAGTATGCATATTTTTTCCACGACAAGAAATATTAAAATCATCCACAAATAACGATCCATCAATTGAATCGTTTAAAACTTTTGATAAACTATTTATCTTTATGCTAAAAAGTGTGACAGACAAAATACTGCCTTGTGGAACACCCTGATCCTGATTGTAATGATCAGACAGGGTAGAACCCACTCGAACTTGAAACTGTCTGTCATTTAAAAAGTTGGCTATAAATTGAGGTAAACGACCTCGCAAGCCGAAGTCATGTATATCTCTTACAATGCCATATTTCCAGGTTGTGTCATATGCTTTTTCTAGATCAAAAAAGATAGACACAACATGTTGTTTATTAATTAGTGCGTTTTTAACAAATGATTCTAAACGCACTAAGTGATCGACAGTACTTCTGTTTTTACGGAAACCACACTGTATATCTGTTATGAGATTCTTTGTTTCCAAGTACCAAACAAGGCGATTATTTATCATGCGTTCCATGGTCTTACAAACACAGCTAGTTAATGAAATCGGACAATAATTGGATGGATCCGTATGATCACGTCCAGGTTTAGGTATTGGTACTACTATGGCGTCACGCCATGAAGGAGGAAAGTTACCCGATGTCCAAATATCATCAAAAATATTTAGGAGAGTTTCCAGACAGGATTCTGGTAAATGTTTCAGGAGTTGATAATGTATGTGATCAGCTCCCGTAGCAGTGTCATGAGCTTGATCAAGAGCAGTGTGGAGTTCATGAATAGAAAATAGGTCATTATAATCTTCCCCATTATCTGAATTAAAATTAATAGTTTTCTTTTCTTGTTATTTTTGATATTGTTGGGATTTAGGCACGTAATTAGAAGAGGAAGAATGTTTAGCCAGAGTTTCACCCAGTTTATTTGCAATATCTGACTCCTCGGTAAGTAATTGCTATCCATGTTTAAGATGATGGACTGTAGATTTAGTACCTTTACCTTGCATTTTCTGTCCCATGTTCCATACCTTGGACATGGGTGTCCGAGAATTTATTTTAGATACATAATTTTTCCAAGATTGGCGTTTATTCTGTTTAAAGGTACGCCGTGCTTCAGCATTTAAAATTTTAAATCTATTTAAATTATGCACCATAGGATGGCGACTGAAATAATGTTCTGCTTTTTTCTTTGCCTTCCTAGCTCGTTTGCATTCATCGTTGAACCATGGTTTTCGAATATGTGGAGCTGCAGAAGACTTTGGGATACACTCATCAGCAATGTCAATAAGTACATCTGAAAAACATTTAATAGCATCAGGAGCAGTAATAAAACGTTCGGGATTAAGTTTGCCAGTACAGAGAGATTCATATAGAGCCCAGTTGGCCTTTTTAAAATTCCATCGTGATGATGGAGGCACATCAGATGGGCTCACAGGTTTCAGTATTGTAGGGAAATGGTCGCTCCCACACAGGTCATCGTGAACCAACCATGCAAATTCATTTAAGAGATTAGAGTCAGTAACTGATAAATCAAGAGCTGAATATGTTCCTTTGCCAGGTTGTAAATATGTATGTGACCCGTCATTGTAAATACAGAGATCATTATTTGAAAGAAAATCCTCAAGTAATTTACCTTTGGTGTTTGTAGTAGTACCGCCCCAGAGTGGGTTATGGCCATTGAAATCGCCCATGATTATACAGGGCTTAGGAAGTTCATTGTAAAGAGCTTGTAGATCAGTTAACTGGACAGTGGATGAAGGTGGAATATACAATGAACAAAGCGTAAATGCAGCTTGTAATGTAAGTCGCACAGCTACAGCTTGGAGATTTGTTTTAAGCGCTATTGAACTATGTATAACATTTTGCCGTACCAAGATTGATGATCCTCCACTTGCCCTATCACCTGGAGGTGAAAAATAATGGTACGCATTGAAATGACGGAGGTCAAGAGTATCAGTGTGTTTTAAATATGTTTCCTGTGGACAGATTGCTGACGGTGTAAAATCCTGGATTAAAAGCTGCAATTCATTAAAATTAGTGGTTAGTCCTCTGCAATTCCACTGAATAATATTATTCTGATAACCTATCTTTTGGGGGGATTTATTGGGGATCTACCCCGCACTTTTTTGGTGGGCGACAAGCTGTGTGCCCTAGAGCGGACGTTTTCAGACACGTCCATGTCTTCGAGTGATCCATATTTGTTGAAAATTTGGATTTTATTCTCTGAAACTTTTGGAGCTCTGCCACTTAGCTTTTTCAAAGAATCTGGCTTCTTAGTTTTTGTTTTACTGGGTTGAGACCTTGTTGATGACTGAGAAGATATGTTATGGTCAGGGGATGTTGCTGATTGAATCTGAGATGTACCAGGAAGTGATTCTGCAGTTTGAGTAGATATGGCAGGTGACAAAGGTTGAGGGGAATCCGTGTTCACCCAAGTCAAGTTTGTCTGACAGCTTGCAGATAATTTCATTATTGTGGATGCTGCTTCTGGGTTTGATCTGGCAACGGAAGCATAGCTTTCCGTTTGTACTGAACTCTGGACCATTTTCTTTGCATCTGCAAAACTGATGTTTTGTGTAAACTTTATTCTATTAATGGTCATTTGTTGTTTCCACACAGGACATTCTTTAGAGAAAGATGGGTGATCCCCTGCGCAGTTTGTGCACTTTTTAACATGGCTGTCACAATCTTCTGTTGTGTGTGTTTTTTCACTACAATGAGCACACACAACAGACAATGTGCACGTATTTACACCATGACCGAATTTTTGGCACTTGAAGCACCTCGGCGGATTCGGAATGTATGTTTCAACATTGAGATTACAGTACCCTGCCTTAAGTGACTTTGTGACTTTGGAGCAGTAGGCGATGAGAATGAAAACAGATATGTGTTGGTTTTTATGGTTGTGTTGTTTTTACGGGTGGAGAAGCGTTTGACATATAGCACACCCTGATCTCTCATCGTGGAAACGATATCTAGGTCAGACATGTCTGCCAGCAATCGATCATGATCTCGCACTATTCCCTTACTGGTGTTGAGTGTTTTGTGGGCCGTGACAGTAACCGGAGTACCAACAAAAGTGTCGATATTCAAAAGGTTGGTTTCTGGCACACTCAATCAACAGCGCACCAGAACGTAATCGTCGAATGTTCTTTACTTCGCCAGCAATTCCTTGGATACCTTTAGACACAGCAAAAGGGTTCAGCTTCAAAGGTGTGTTATCTTTGGTCTCAATGACAAGGAAACGTGGCCAGTAATCAATTTGTTTGGACGGTCTGAGGTCGTCAACGGGATCATTTTCGAGAGGACGTTTGCTCTTCTTAGTGGGGGTTTCGTAAGCCATGGTTAGTTATGTAGATTTCATCATCCGAGCTCCCCACCCACCACGGAGTATCACAAGGACGAAGCTAAAGCAAGCGGGCCTCCAGCTAGCAGCACCAAGGATACCCGGATGATATACTCCAGTAGAAGAATTATAAATAATTACTCCACCAGATTGGCACATGAGCCACCGCTTTCTGGGCATAAGACTCTGGGCAAAGTTCAAAACAACATAATTCAACATCAAACATGTTTTAGACATTAAAGTTAAGACCAAAAGCAATCAAAATCAATTCCAAATCATACTTGTGCAATGATAAATAAATATATATTCTATGCACAGGGCTTGGCATGACCAGCCGATTGGTTGAACCGGGCCCATTCAACCTCCCGTCTAGGTGAAGTAAGGGTCAAAGGGGTGTGTTGAGCAAAGGGAACGCGGTCACAGGCCCCCAGTGCCCTCAACCCCCAGACTCCCGTCCTCCACCGACAAAGGGCCGCAACCCACGGCAAACGGGTTGGTGGACCAAATATGCCCCCGGATCCACACGGGGGGTTGGCGAGCACTTAGCGTTACCCAGCACCCACCAAGAGGAGGTGGCTCGCCACGGGTGCCACGTATGTGTGGGTCAGAGGCCTTATGTACAATAGGTATCTTTGACTACAAAAGCCTAATACTGCCGATTTTGTAGCAAAACATCCTTTTCAACATCTCTCGTTTTATTTACTCGTTGTTTCAAGGATTATTTTGCTATATCAGTTATTGTTTCGAATGTTTTCAAAAACTAGAAAACGATCTAGGCTACGAGAATGTAATCGCATTAACGAGACCTTTCACTGCAGAAGTGGCAGCATTAGGCGTTTGTATAATTTGAATGCAGAACCTGGAAGTAAGATTGATAAAACGAGAAGCTTCGGTATTCATTTTACCCCAAAGTAATAACTTGGCTGGCGGCTGATATCATTTCAGGGTGGCTGCCACGCTGACCAGCATTGGGACGGCAGCTGTACCTAATGCTGTCATTGCATCCATCAGGATTTATTTAGCCAATATGGGACTACCAACAAACGAAATCGACATCATTTTTGCCATGGATTGGTTTCTGTGAGTATTTTCAGTGTATTTTCATGCTGTTTGATGATGATAGTTCAATGTCTTAAATACATACCGACTAACGGGATCGGGTGGTCAGGCTCGCTGACTTGGTTGGCACATGTCATGTTCCCAATTGTGCAGATCGATGGTCATGTTGTTGATCACTGGATTGTCCGGTCCAGACTCGATTATTTACAGACCGCCGCCATATAGCTGGAATATTGCTGAGTGCGGCGTAAAACTTAACTCACTCATTCACTTAAATACATACAAAGAATCTGGCTCATATTTTATACAGTATTCAACTATGTTTGAAATGCTCTACAATACTGCCTATGCATTCGCATAATGTGATCTACGAACGTCGACACCGTGTGTTTTCCTGTGTATGTAAAGATAAAATCTGGCGTATGCATCTTGTGTGATGCATATTTCAAGGTCGTTAATAGTAATAGCGCTTACAGCATGCTCAATGCGCTACAAATGTTTAGGACATGGGAAGGGATGACAACAAAGTATGATTCATAGACGGAAAGGGACTTGATATGAATGACTCAAAGTCTTGGGAAGAACGTTCCACGTGTAAGGGGCATAATGTTCAAATGATCTCTGACCAAAACACTTGAGTTTGTATTGTGGCGCCGTCAGTAGGTTCTGGTGTTGATATCTTAGTTCCCGTGCTCGGACATCAGCTCGGACATGTATGAAGGAGATTGCTTGCGCAGAGATTTATATGTCAGACAGAGAATATTGAATACCCGTGCTCTTATTGGAAGCCATTGGAGATTTCTAAGAACACGAGTGATGTGGGAGTTTTTAGAGGCGATGGTCACGATTCTTACTGTAGTATTTTGCATCTTTTGAAGTTTGTCAAGGGAGTTCTACATATAGGCTGTTACAGTAGTCGAAACAGTATCAGGCATCTAGCTAGAGAATTAGCAGCTCCCACGGTGATCAAGGGACGAACATGCCAAATCCCTCACCACAAGACAATAAATTGCAACTGATTAATGACAAACACTATTACCTAAACGTCATCTTTGAACACAAAATAGTCTGAAATACCCTTTTCGTTTATGTATTTCCTAAAAAGGGTCACGATTCTTCACCTGTATAATTTTATCCCTAAAATATAACCTGTTTATAGAATAACATGTTTCAGTCTTGAGGTTTCTATATTCTGTTTTTTCAGGGGGAGAATGAGGACTATCACGAATGTGAATGGAGATTGTATGGGCGCCTCTATTCTCCAGCACTTCTTCCATCAGGATGGCAGCAACGGCTCGACTTATGAAAATAGCCCACTCCCACAAGACGAGAGAGAGACTGGGGATGTTCCACCACTTTAATTGAACGTGGAGAGTTACGTTATTCTCAAGAAGTCGTTTCACCATTTGAAAGTATATCGCACCTTATATGTCCTTGGGGCGTTTGGGTAGCCTAGTGGTTCAAACGTTCCCCCGCAGCCCCCGGTTCGATTGCCAACATAGGTACAATGAGTGAAGGTCATTTCGGTTGTCCTCCGCCGTGAATTACCGGAATATTGAACGAATATTGCATAAACCTAAACTCACTCATTCAACTGTTTCCAAATTTCTGATATTTGAAACGAATTGTGTTGTCTCTGGCTTAAGCTGTAAAATGCTTTTAGACATGGTAAGATCCGTGCCAAGGAACTTGTTCAAACCCTACAAGAAAAACACATCTCAACGCGTTTTTGTTTTAACCACAAGAAATGCCCTACACCACAAATGCACAACATTCCTACCTAAGCTTGTTAAACATAGACTCTAAACAAGTATAGACCATGGAATCTGGGCCAAGGAACATGTTGTGCTTTCTATAGTTTTCAGGGTGTATATCGCGGACGATAGAAGCGACAAAACCCTTTCCACATTCATTAGAAATCTAAAAGCAGAGTCGGTTGTACACTTCTCTCTATATCACATGTATGCATTTGTTTTAAGAGTATTACAACTGCACGATGTTTTATAAACAAATCTGGACCTCACAATGGAGTGATTGTCACCATCACAGAGCATGTTTATGAATCACCATGAAACGCGTTACATTTGGAAATACACAATTTGTACACAATCCAATGTTTAAACAATATCAGTCTGCACTTAATACGAAACGAAGGACTGGAATCATGACGGAGAAGATATGCTTGTTCTCTTCTGTTAAAAAATATCAACAAAAGAAACTGAGAAGCGGCTCGTACTGATACGGATATTACTATGAGACGTGCCTGGGCTCTTCAGATCAGAAGAATCCATGTCTCACGCACGCTTGCTGTCAAAACAATATTTACTGACAGGTATTCATTCTATGAAGATTCACAATATGGAATTGTAACGTATCGTAGCATGGCTATATTTAGTGTTAAATGTCTTATGTATGGATTGTCCCCACATTAGACCCGTGAAGATCCGGGTTAGAATTGGTCTTCAGCATCCCATCCGTATCGTAAGAGGCGAGTAACGGGATCGGGTGGTCAGGCTCACTGACTTGGTGGACACATGTTATCTTATACTCATCGTGTTCATGAAGTTGATCACTGGTTTGTCTGCTCTAGACTCGATTATTTACAGATCGCCGTTGGAATATTGCAGCAAACAACAAACCAGAATAAACCTACCATTATCGTTCGTACACTCACTTTCTTTCAAAACTTTCCTGAACAAGGCATACGTTTATTAACTACTAATTGGTGTGAAATACTTCCGTATTTACATCAACAGTAACATAACACTGTTCGTAACTTCATGTAATGGGACAATCGCCAGTAGGGGAAGGGATGATGTAAATCCAGCTAGGGTCCATACAGGTAGAAAACGTACTGTAAGTCCCCATGGCCCCTAGTATGGTGATCTACCTTGTGTTGCTGGCGATCTAGAGCCTATTTGTATATATGATGTCTTGTCCAAATTGTGTTGTTAGTTTTAACTTCATATGGTAGTTTTATATTCGAATTGTGATATTGCTGTACTTTTACGAAGCGGGTTTTTTTTTATAATACATACATATTCTTTTTTGTTCTTTTCACGAAATGACTGAAATATTGCCGATGTGACGTAAAATAGTAACTCACTCACTCATTCACTCATTCACTCACTCATGTAATGGGCTGTCTGTGTGTGGCTCTTTGCACTAACTCGGACTAATACTGAATCTTTTAGTCCTAGCTATAAACATATATATCAATGCTCAGATGTATCATGGTTCATGTTCAAGGGTTTTTATCACTTTTGCATTCGCGGCACATGTTCGTCAATACTCAGACTAATTTATGCTATCTGGATTTGACCACTGCAGCGTTCTTGACACACCTGCTTTTGGATATTATTGAAATCAGTCGATGCTGAGTAAACAAAAGGTAAGGACATCTGTTTTTGAATTGTGTACATTGCATGAAGAATGTTTCAGTTGGAACGGCAAATGCTCTCCATCAAAATGGCATGTTATGTGTTTTCCAGAGCAAAAATCAAAACAAAAGATCATGTGATGGAACTAAATGTTTGCTCTTGTTGGATAGACAGACACACTAAAGTCAGGTGTCTACATACAAACAAATAGGGGTTTTGTGGAATACTTAATTTTTTTTATTGAGGTCCCGTGCAAAACCTTATCTATGGTCTCTAACCGTCGAAAGAAAGTTGCACACCAATAACATTCAGGAGTTTCATAAAAATGGTATTTCATGGGAAATCGTTAGTATTAAACTCTTCAAAAAAATTTAGATGTTAGGAAAATATGTGACACAAACCAATCCATGCTGAATCCCAACATTTGGGGAATGGTTGCCTACGACCAAACGTTTGGAAAAAGAAACGTTGAACGAAAATGCAACGTTACACTCACGTTCATAATAAGCCGCTAAAACACACCCTACATGAAGTGCAGGTGTATCATGAAATTGTAGATCTCCCTGAACTGAAGCCTTTGACTGTAGGCTTAACAAGCCACACCAGTGGTATTCCACATGCAATGCTTTAAGCCACTATAAACGACAAAGAATGAAAAATAAATGATAGAACCCTAACGCCACAACGCCATCGGCCGTTTACAAGGACAGATATCGTAGCATGAGGTGCAAGGCACTTCAGCATGCACAGACAAACCATCTCAAACCTGTGGAGCCGATACAGCAATACTGGGAGTGTTAATGACAGATTTGGATCAGATCGACCTAGAATTACCGCCGTCGTCCAGCATCGCTACACCCGGTTGAAACATTTTTGTTCAAGCACCTCGGCCGCATCATCCACAGACAATCCAAATCTCTTGATTGAGCCGAATCTCCTACCAGACATTAATCAGTTGGCTATGGGAAGAAAGACCTTTTGCCAGAAGATCAGTTCAACTTCATGTCGTTCCCTTCGTCAACCACAACGGTTGATCTTTGGTGCATGACGTTGGACGGGTTTGACAGGACTTCTTCCAGCAAAACAATGTTCCGGTGTTACCTTGATTTTTTTCCCATCATCCGATTTATCCCCCATTGAACATATATGAGATACCCTTGATCGACACCTTCGCCAGCGGAATCCGCCACCTCAGACTCTACAGGAACGTCCACATCTCTTCAGCAAGAGTACCCAAACATTCCTCAAGACGTTCGGCATCTCCTTTCTTCTATGGGTCACCGTTTCCAAGCTGTTGTCGATGCTCGTGGTGGTCACACCAGATACCCGCATTTTACTCTGACCAAATGGCTTTTATAGCCCTCTATATTACAACCAAACAGTTTCTGTATAACCATGTTTTGTTAATTTGTAGAGTAATGGTGTTACAGTAACTGAGCAATATATGTCAAGCATGTTATGTGCACTCTGTTACGTGCAACTCCAGAAAAACTTGTCAAGGATCTTTTTAAGAGTATGTATTGATTACTCCCCCAACACTAGCAAATTAATGTCCAAGAATTCAACTTACAGAATGAATGCATTACATCACCACCACGCGTCCTAAGAATTCAACGTGAGCATTAAGCCCACACAACTGGGTCCTCACTTTGATCATGTGACCGAGTGCAAATATACTATCCAAAAAAAGAAACACATTGGCAGTTTGTATTCTTAAAAATCTATTAATTACCTAGTGTGTTCAAACAATCGTCTAAATGTGTAGCAAAAGTGTTGATAACATGATTTTTCACAATTCCACCAGTAAAATATCGATTTTACCTGAAAATGTTGATTTTGATTAGATGTCTTACAAGAATTAGAAAGGCATCGCCACAACGCAATAGAAATCATAATCCAGTTGAAACTGCGCAGCTAAGAGCATTCACTGTCTAGGAAAACATTTACTTTCAGAAATTGGCTTTCGTTTTTAAGCAGTTTCAAATCACTACGTCACGTCTTGACTTTGCGACACGGAACATCGCCATTGAAAGAATGCATACTGGAGATTACCAGTCCTGTATTACCAGGCGTCCGAATGTTAGTCTGAACAAGATATCATGGCTTGCAGCTCGTTGCAAACAGACAGGTATAACAAATGACCGTCCCCGTACAGGCAGACCTCGAGTTACCACTACAGCCCAAGATCGGTACATCCGGGTGTTACAGTTGCGTGATCGTACTGCCACGGGAGAGAGCACGGCAGCCAGGATGCCTGGACATAAGAGGATACGCGGATTCATACAGTTTGCACATTGGTTCTTAGTTTCATACTTCAATGCAACGAAAGAAATACAAAGTCAATCCTTATAATTAAATTCAGCAACAAATACTATGTCAACAATATTTTCTTTGAATAGATTAAGTATTGCCATATGTTTATCTTGATGATCTCCTCTAGTGGCTGAGGCATTCTCCACATGGGCACAATGTGTGAAGCCCATTGCTGGTGTCCCAGTATTGAAATTGCCAGAATATTGAGAAAAAGAGGCATATTGTTGGAAAGCGCGCGTAAAATCTCCGAATCATCATCGTCAATCATTAAATATCAAGTGGTGAATTTGAAACAATGATCTATAGCAATATGTCATGCTGATACTTTAAACAGTTAGTTGGAAACGGTTTGTAGGGAAGGTCACTAAAGACTTCGGTATATATTTGTCAGCGCTGCAACACTTCCGGTTACAATCGTCTGCTATGAGAAGACGCTCAAGAGAGACTGAACTATCAGGCGGTTTGTGCTACCTCTTGGTGCTACAGTCAACATGGATGGAGCTGACATGTTCCAAGTCGTCACTCCTGTCTTACACAGCACAGATCAGCGGAGTGCACCTGTCTGTTCTTGACGTCATGGCTCTTGGGTAAATGCGTCGTACAATACACAGTGCAAATGCATGCCACATTGAAAATATTACATGTGTATGGCATCGGTCTGTAAATAATCAGGTTTGGACCAGACAATCCTGTGATTAACATGACCAGCATCAATCTGAGCAATTGCCAACCGATCACACGTGCCAACCATTTCAGCAAACCTCTTATGACAAGTATTTTTAGCTGAAGACCAGTTCTAGACCTCATCTTCACATGTGCAGTGCAAATGAAAATTACGAAAATCCTATCATAATTATAGCATGCTGTATCGACCCGGGACCATCCGGTGTAGAATAGGTCTTCAGCAACCCATGCTTGCCACAAAAGGCAACTAAGCTTGTGATAAGAGGCAACTAACAGGATCGGGTGATCCAGTTGCACAAATCGATTGTTTGTGGGCATATCTGATTTCAGCGTTTAACAAAACCAACAATAACACATTTTAAATGAGAACGTGTTATCTTAAATATACACATGTTGCATTTTACCACGTTCTTAAAGGCATCGTGTATTCAGAACTTCGGCAATCGGAGTCGGACTAATATCGGACTCGTCCTTGAGGTATACAGAATACATGATTGGTGACTGCCATTTTTCGTGTGAGCTGCGGTGGGGTGAGTTAGATCGCGGACTTTGTCTTCTGATGATTAGGTGCCTTACGTTGAGAGTCCCTAAGGGAACCCAAGAACCCCCAAATACTAAAATGTGTACTTTTGAAATCCCAAACGTACATGTTGCTTTTGTCCACTTCTAAAAGGCACCGAGTGGGTTGCGAGCGATACTACAGTTGATTAAAGCACCCTGATAAATCTTTTACCGCAACCACTCAGCCAAAACGTCAATCGTAATACATTGGAATTGTAACTTTGATATAACGTGCAGGATATAACATGACCCGCGGGCATAAATTGAAAAGTAAGCCCGCTTCCCACGGAAAATGTCCAAGAACCGGAGGCAGGCGGACATTATTTAGATATTGCCCGTGTCAGTGGGACATTATTGAGATAATTGCCCGAAGCGGGATTGTATCAGATACGAGGGATATTACAAAAAAAAGTGTACCCCGAGAACGATAGAGTGGCGTCACTGTCAGTTTATAAGTATCATTCAAGTGCTTTCAAGAGGATGGTACAAAACCTGATGTTCTAAAGAGTAACCAATCCTGGTGTTGTCTATCACAGTGGTAATTTCTTCGGGTACACTTAACAGTTGTCCATCAGTCCTCGTGGAACAAATCTTCACTCATAACTAATGGAAAAGAAATACAATTTTACATGTCAATCACAACAGTGATGTGTTATTAATATATGACACCTGAATGATTAAAATGAATTTTAAAATTAAAGTATGTGTAGTAATCCTAGGTGTCAAAGCCAATCATTAATCATCAACTGACTTGACATATACAGGTGGAGCGCAGGGGTAGGGTAGTGATTGTAGAGTTCGGCTACACGCCGAAGCCTCGGGTTTTCCATATTCTGGTGCCCCTCACCATGATATAACTTGAATATTGCTAAAAAAGGCGTAAAGCCATACCCAGTCAACCACTACTCATTGAACAAACTATGTGAAATAAACAGATCACCACAACAGTTCCTGATGACACAGATCATCTATACATACACAGCATCTGTTGACAAATAAAAAGGTCACGCAGCAGTAATAAAAGGCAAACAGAGTATGGATAACACTGCTGTCAAACAAACACTTTGACTTCCAGACACATCTTATCCTGGATCTCGGGACTGAACACTAAAATATCACATGCCACCGACATTGCTGGACTATTGCTAAAAGCGGTATAAAACTAAACTCAACCACTTAGCCTCTCACCCATCAAACCCTGCTTTCCTGTAGATGGTTATTATTACAAAATAAGCCACAGTCTCTTGTTCATCTTGATTAAATGTCACTTTATCAGTGTAAACAAGAACACGGTACTCTTTTGTCGCCTACAGGTGCAATGTAAACAGTAAAGCAATAAATGAATACATTACGGTTAACATTTTCTTTGACATTCTAGAGGTTGAGGGGAATGAGGACAATTTTATGGATACACAACATCTATATGCTGTATAGGCGACCTTTAGACATAGTTCAAATGTCGTTATTAGCACTTGGCTGACACCGACATAACATTGTAGATCGAAACGCAGAATAAAGAAGTTGCATATCCACAAACAAGATGTCCACATTCTACAATCAATAATATTTAAAATGTGTTTGCATTATATGTAAATACAGAAATTCCCATGCCCGATACTCTTGAATATCCAAGACTATACAACATGCGTTATGGATCCTTTAGAGTTTAAACCAGGTGTCTTTGTTTCATTAGCTAACGCGTATATGTCCCTACATGCCATATTGCTGCAGCTGATTCGTAAAAGGACGATGATGACTGTCTGTGGGAAGCATTCACTTTCAAGCGTGTTTCTATCGAAGGTCATGAATTATGATATTTCTGCATTTTGTTACCACATATTAGCTTTTCCAAGTATTGTTTGTACCGTATTATATGGTTTTGTGCATACTTACTGCTACACTGCCTCTTCCTCTATCCAGCTGTTACTACCACTATAGAATCTACATGTCTCGATTTGATTCTTCGTGACCAGATATAATGAATTACCACAAAATGATTAACTGCTACATGTCACGTATATTCAACGATCACTAATCAGTATCACACAATAACCAAATACTCCCCAATTTATTTATTAAAATCATTAATTGCTACATGTCACGTATATTCAACGATCACTAATCAGTATCACACAATAACCAAATACTCCCCAATTTATTTATGAAGCATTCACTACCAAGTAACGCGAAAGTAGTATCTACTCTCTAGATCATTTATGCAGCATTTACTATCAAGTGCCACCACATTATCAACTATTTACCAGTTTATCTATGCAACATTTGCTATTAAGTATCCAAAATTACCAACTACTCCCCAAATCATTTAAGCAACATTCACTGTTCAGTATCATAAATGATGAAATGTTTATATATGCACCATTTACTATTAAACAACGCAAAACTATCAACTACTCTCCAGTTTATTCATGCAGTGTGTCAAGATCACAGATGATTTCGTTTATATAATTAGTTTATGGTACTGTAAATAGATGTAGTATGGTATTGTTAGAGTGTGTTATATATTGTTGGGAGTTGTTGTTAGATTATGTTCGGTAATACTATGGGAACAGGGTTATGTTCAGGGAAGCGTGACCAGGTATGGCCAGAGAGCTGGGGTGTTAATTTGTAAACAATAGAGAGGTGTTGAGTAGCTTGGGTATGGGAGGTCAATATAAATAGTGAGGAAGGGTAGTAATCTGGACAGTCAGCCAGAATCACCACTGTGTTCACCTGTATGGGTTCAACTTTTGTATGGGATTGCATCTCACGCTGGCTGGCGTAAGTTTTTATTATCATTATTACTTTTGTATTTATTGATTGAGTAGATGTAGCAAGAAATTGTTTTACTGATGTAGTATTTCTAGATATATGTGCATATTGTAACACTATATAGCCACAAAGCCATTCAAAATTTGAATGTTATCGTTCCACAAAAACTGTTCCACTTTCAAATATGTAAATCGGAGTAAAGTACATGCATAAAGTATAAGACATTGACACATGTCTTACTGAGTAACTGTAGTTACTTATATTGTATTGTAGTGTCCCGGAACTGGCCGGTTATCCTTAAAGTAAGGAGAGGGGTATTATCTCCGCCTGTAAGGAGACAGACAAGAGTCTTCCCTGTTGTACAAGGAGCATGTATCTCCTAGTAATGTGAGATGTGGATGGCACAGCCATCAACCATTACACAGGCCCCTTAAACTCCGTGAGGGAAACCATCGCCTGGGTGTGAGGGATACCACACAAATACCATGACGTCACCAAGTGGAACCAAAGTGCACTGACATTCTGATTACATTGTAAAGAGAAAGTGTTCTCTCTGAGTGGCTAATTCCTTTATTGTTATTTAGTTCAATTGTTTAGTTTCTGATTGGGATTATATGTAATCATTATCTATATTAGTGAGGGTATTAGGATTTTAGTGTAGTTAGTAGTAGTAGTAGTATTATTAGAACTTTAGCAATATAAGTGGTAGACAGAACTGTATATGTAGCTAGGTTAGGTAATTAGATTAGTTAGTTGTATTTGCACCTGTAGAATTAGTTTAGTATAGGTATTGGGGTTACTTATATCTTAAGGGGAGGAATAAAGTTTTGTAAAACAAACTATTCTTCTGTTGTGGTTACTTTGGTATGTGACACAGTGTTTACCATTAAACATCACAAAATTATCAAGTATTTCCCTGTTTATTTTTGCAGCATTTACTACTAAGTATTACCCACTAATCAAATACTCCCCACCTCATTTATGCACTATTTACTGTTAAGTATCACCCACCAATCACTTACTGCTCCTTGGCATATTTATTCAGCATGACCAAATAATCAATTACTCACCAATTTAGTTACTATTAAAGGACACAAAATTATCAACTATATGTCAGTTTATTTGTGCTTTATTTACTGTTAAATATCACAAAATTATCAACTATTTGTCAGTTTATTTACGAAGTACTTACTATTAGTATGACAAAATTACCAGCTACACACGGTCTTTTAAAGGGTCACTGATGCGGAGCAATTTCCGTGGACTGGTTTAAACTTATGTTATTGTGTTTCTCCCGTGAGTACCCGGATGATATCCCAGAATTCGTGACTAGTTCGTGACCTCTGCTGCGCAGTCCGTATGCGCAACTGATAGTTTAATTGTAGACAGATCAACTAAGGTGAAGTCATTTTTACTTCATCACAAATGTATTATGAAAACAAATGAAACACTTTGAAGGTTAATCATCTGCCAGTGGTACAAATGGTAAAAATAAAATTAGGTTGGAAAAAAACGAAGCCCATGTACGTCTCTATACTTTGTCTCATAACCGTAATTAGTTTATTGTCATGTTTGTGTAATTTTGAAAATTAATAAAAGAACACACGGTCTGCTTACTCTTATAGTAAATTTCAAACATGACCGTAACATTTAAACATTGTATATGCTGCCAATGTGGATCCTATTTCACACACATACGCGATCTAGTGTGTGTTTTCTGTCATATATTCTGCTTAATGCTGAAAGAAATACATTAAAACAAAATGCAAATAATGAATGTAAAACAGACTAATTTTATAGCAACAATGTCAGGCTACTACTTTGTTCAGAAATGTATCCATCAATATCCACATAAAAGAACGACATTCCAAGCTGGTAAATAATCCTGCTCTGTGTCGTGTTTCTTACAACAGTCTAATTTGCGAAAAAGTAACACATCGTTTCACTTCTTTCACTTCTTTCTTTTTTGAAGGGAGGATGCTGTTTTTACACTCGCACTTTATGACAGGGTGTAGTCAGTATAGATTAGTACATCTACACACAGCCTTTTGACAAATCCGCTGTAGAAGATACACTGGCCCAAAAAAGAAACGCATAGGTGAAAATCCAATGTTATGAGAGATGATTTATTAACTTAAATTGCACAAAAAGTAATGGAACTTGAGCAATGATAATTCACACGGGTATTAACAAATGTGTGTCAAGACATATACAATCATTCACAGTGGTATTAAGCGTCTCTATTTTCCATGGCATAGTGAGAAAGTCAGTATCTGGTGTGACCACCACGGGCATCAATCACTGCTCTGCATCGCCTGGGCATTGACTGTATAAGACGTCGTATCCGCCTTTGTGGGATTCTTCTCCACTCATCTCGCAACGCATTCACCAACTGTAGACGTGTCTGTGGCTGCGGCTGTCGACGTCGTAACCGTTTACCCAATTGGTCCCATAAATGTTCAATTGGGTTCAAATCCGGCGATTTTGAGGGCCATGGAAGAACTGTAATGTTGTTGTTGGCAAGGAAATCCGTGGTAATGCGTGCTGTGTGCGGTCTTGCATTGTCGTGCTGGAAAATTTCCCTTCTAGCGTCAATTGTAGGAACAACATGACGGTTCAGAATTTCATCCCGGTAGCGTACAGCATTGAGATTCCCTTGCACATGCACCAACTGTGTCCTGCCGTTCATAGATATGCCTCCCCACATCATTACACCTCCACCACCGTGTCTGTTGACCTCACGAACGCACTGTCGAGCATATCTCTCATTTCGACGTCTGTAAACACGCATCCTACCATCATGTCTGTACAGCAGAAAACGTGACTCATCGCTGAACCAGATCCTCCTCCAATTCAAGAGGTTCCATGCCCGAACGTTCCTGCACCACTGAAGACGTGCACGACGGTGATGGGGATGCAGAACAGGTCCTGCATGAGGTCGCATAGGTCGAATTCCATGCTCTCTTAGGCGATTCCTGATGGTCTGTGGAGAGACTCTACGCAGCCCAGGAACGTGATCAGCGGTATACGTAGCAGTGACGGCCCGATTACGCAGATGAAGCACCCGGATGTAGCGGTCTTGTGCTGGAGTTGTCACCCTTGGTCTCCCACTCCTTGGACGGTCTCTGGTCGAGTTGTGTTGCGTGTATCGTTGCCAGAGACGGGAAATCGTGCTCTGCCTCACATTCAGACGTCTGGCAACTGATGACTGACTTTCCCCAGCTTCCAGACGTCCAATGGCTCTATTTCTGTTTTCTTCATTTAACCTTGGCATTTTTCGCGTCGCATAGAAAGAAATTCGAAGAATGAATCGCAACAGGACCTGTCCCCTTTTATAGCCATCATAATCAAGATTGAGATCCTGCATTTGCACGTGCATAATGCTTTCAGATTTTCCCACGTGCAGATTATACAAAGCGTATTCAAGGTGCTGTGGTGTGGCGAATAATCACCAGAGGTTGTGTTTTTTTGTCTGTTTTGGTTGTATTGACTATAAAAACACTTAATATTTACATTAATTGTCATTCCATTCCATATTTTCCGAAAAAATCTACTTTAAAAATGAGATTTCAGCTATGCGTTTCTTTTTTGGGTCAGTGTAAAAGTAATTAATCAATCAGTGTGTTATCGGTTAATCCTTTGATCGATGTTTGTTTTTGTAACTCAGCTTAAAAAACCTCTTGCATCACTTACATGCACATATTACATAACATACAATACATTTGCTACTGCAGACCTTAATTTGTAATGTTTAGTATTTACTCCAGACAGGAGAAATGCCAAATGGGAACCTTTGTTGAGTAAGCTGAGTGGTGTTACCAATAATTATACCTGTTATAAATTCATTAACTGACCACCAAGAGAATGATGACAAATAACATGTGTAGGTTTATACCATCAAACGCAAGTTACAGCAAGGAAGATGTAATCTCTGTGTCGCATGCAGCATGTTTTGAGGATACCAACGGAACTTCGTTACATAAGAAATACACACAGTCATTTGCTGTGTACTTGGGTAAATAGATGTAATCATTTTTTTTACGTAAGACATTTTTCAGATTTCTCTACCAATGACAAAGTCATTGTTTTTAGTTTACGAATTCAAATAAATCAACTGTGTGTTTCTATTATCATAGATAATAAACCAAAGTAGCTACCATAGCTACCCAAATTTACGTATGATATTTGCTATCACAGCTGGTCCAACACTCAAAACTATCTCAATATAAAGCTTTGTAATCTTTCGGACCGAAACTAATGGCTTGCTGCGTGCCAGCAGACATCATGATCATATTTTCACATAACATGATTTAATAGCGAGGTAAAAAATACAAAAATAGGATCAAATTGGATCAATCACCATGCCATCCAAGCATCCGAAAAAAAATACACTGCTGGAATATTTTGTTACGATCAGACTAGGAATACCATGGATATTTTAAAATGATAGCATATGATGGGCATTGGACTAATAAATGTGGACCGGAGCCCAGTGCCTTTGTCCGTCACGGTCGAGGGAGCAGGCGCTGACCAATTTGCAGCTTGGTTTCGTAATTAGACCGTTCGCGAGAAACATTATTCGCTCCGCATCAGTGCCCCTTTAATGACATATCATAATGGATCCTTACCAGCAATTTCACGTTTCGCGTTGTTTCCAATCAGGTCGACACACATTCGACACGTCCTGTGTGACACCTGGATTGCACAACAATGGCCGCGCTAGAGATACTGGACGACTCTAAACTGGAGCTGTTGTTACAGGACATAAGTCACGATGAGAGAGCTACAATGGTGAGGTTAATGTGCATCATACACTTACACCTCTGACCTGCAACACGCAATATGTTTTGTGTTAGGTCATTTTATGTGCTGTTCTCACCTCCTTTTTTAAACAATAGCGTAGTCTGTTAGTCCTTGAACCACATTATTGTTCCATGCTGCCTCTCCGTCTCTGCTAATGCTACAACCCTAGTGAAGCAAGTCTACATTTCCTCTGGAGATGAATCTCTGGTTTGATCTGGGTTCCTTTTCAATTTAAACTGACTTTTTGTTACAATCAAAATTATTTACTCAATGACTAAGCGTAAGTCTAATACAAACAGCTACCTATTCTCATAACACGATGACCTTTTGAAACTTTGTCAACTCGGCTGCTTTTTTGTATACTGATATCTTTCAGGTAGCGGGTGAAGTTCGATCGAAATTAAAGCGCATAATGACTGACTTCGACTTTGTTGTCGACACCTGGCCTGAGTACAAAGCTCTAGTTATCCGCCGCCCCTCACACATACAGGTATGATAAAACGTTTCCTGTAAATGAGGTAATGGGCACAAGAGCAAGACAATGAGAATAACTTTTGATATAACCACTTTGTGTCTTTTATGGGACAATATTGTGTATTTAATGTTTTATTCCATTATGTGCGCCACGCCCTGGTATTGCTGGAGCACTGCTAAAAGGGGCGTAATAGTAAACTCACTCACTCACTCACTCACTCACTCGTGAGCTTAAGACATTGCTGTAGTCCCCTTGGTAAACAATGTGATGTAGCCGATGATGATTTAGAGATTTTACGTTTCCTGACATTAAGCATATTTTGAATACGGTCCTCCTGGACATTTAGTGTTTGACCGTAGAAAGAGTAACCTGAGAGTAAGATATTACAGTTTTTGTTAATTAATGTTCATCTGAACACTTGATGCCCATCCAGGTCAATTAAAGATTTTGCGAATGCATTTTTACCTTTACACAACCATCTGATTCAGATAAAGGCTTGGTGCATGTGTGTCTATCCTACCACAGCTGACGCCAATCTTGGTCATTTAAACACTTTGTGAATTCACACATCCATCTTAATCAGATAAGGGCTCGGTGCAGGTAAGTTTATCTTAAAACAGTCGTTGACCATCCCAGCCAGTTAAAAGACAATTCAGTGCCAAGTTTCAAAACTCGCACTTGTTTTTCTGTCACACACAAAAAAATGTTGTTCCTCATTTTCCAGTCACAACATTCTCACGCCCTCTCCTTCCTACCACCCCCAAACCACACCCTCGCACGTGACAAGACGACATTTGAAGGTACAACTACTTCTGTGTCGATCCTGTGTTAGGATAGGATCGATTTCATGGAAAACAAAATCTGTTACTGGATAACAGTTCACACTGCTATACTAAAGCAAGCCGGCTGTAAATATAATTCATTGCAGGAAAGCTTACCCAGTGGCGCTATGGTATATGCTAAAGATCCTGATGCATTGAGGGAGTTGCTTCTGAGAGATGGGGTCACGGACTGGTTGAGCGAAGTCAAGTTTAGAGGTAAAGCAGTCCAACAAGAGGTCACACAACAGAAGAATATGGATTCTGTCAAGACGTCAATGAAAAACTATATGTTTTTATTTCTTTCTGTTTTTGAAATTCTAATCTCTGGATTATGTAAATGAAAGCTTGTCTTTTTTTCTTCGGACTGGACTTCCAATGGAACTTTTTCTCGTAGTTTAACCAGCGCGTGCGTCGATACATATTAATTCCAAAGTATATTGCTCAGTGAGTGAAACTTTAGCAGGAACTTTAGTAATAGAAATGACTCCATTTGTTGAAGGCTGTGATTCAAGAGTGATGCCAGTTTTCTCGGCCCTTTCGGAGCATCACAACAGAAAACTCACCCGTACAATTAATGGCGTGCTTCTTAAAGTGACAGAAGATTCTCTGACACTCAGGTGAGTAAAAGCTAGTGGTGTTCCAATCAATTGAAATAATCGAACATTGGTCGAAGTGATCAAACGACCAAGCAATCGATCACATTTTCTCTTCATCGAACACAAACGATTTTTGGAAGTACTGTTTTAGTGTTTGAAACACTTGACGATGGTTCGTTGTCAGAGCATGAAAACGTGTTTATTTCTCAGAAAACTCACTTTGCTAACTGAAAAGTCATGGCGGAGTATTTCTTGAAGAGGTCGTGAAAACAGATTTCTCACTTATCAATCAATATCTATAATTTAACATTTAACTGCTTTTATTCTGTTCCTGATTACCTCCCTTGGACCTCCTTTCATGTGTGTGTATGTGTCGCATTTTGCAGGCCAATACCTGACGGGTTTACAACGACAAGCCTCAAACCAGATCAATCTGACATGGTCAACTCTAATTGGAAGTTCAGTAATGAATACTCCACAGGTTACATCAGAGATATGATTGAAAAAACTCCGTCTTGTTGCCTGTACGACAACGCGGGACACGTGGTGGGCTACGCCCTCACCTACCACTACGGATTTTTGGGACTGTTGCACGTGAAAGATGATTACCGGGGGAAGGGGTACGCCAAGGTGATCGTGTCCCACTTGGCACACAAATGCCTTCAGGAACGGAAGTATGTTTCCGTGGTTGTTGAAAGCAACAACCATCTGTCGCTGAAGCTTCATACAGATGTAGGATTTGTAGAAGTGCCAGACTTTAGGCTTTGTTGGGTTGACCTCACCCCAGCGTCCAGTATTTCAACAGAGATGGAACAGTTAAATAATTAGCAAACTATTAGTGGAAATTATTATTTGATTCTGAAAATTGTCAAGAAGAGAGATGTCCCAATCAGAAAATGCCAATAAATTTATGTTATCTGACACGATTCCCTCGTATGATTTGTTGCATCCCGTTTCGCGTTTCTTTCAGATGAATAACCTTTGTTTGTGAAACGGGATGTGAGATGTTAAACTCCTGTTTTGCGAACACGCAGTGTCACCACAAATTAACGGTGAATCTTAAACATGCTAATGATATATTCGAAATTCTTTTAATAGCTTACCGTCTTCTGCCAAATAATCTATTTCGTTTGTCGACACACCCATATCTGAAGTGGAAGGTCTACTGACAAGAGTCCCATTCGTCAAAATCGAAAGGCTGGTGTCCTCCCATTACGCAGACAGGCGGTTCGCAGATGCCCCAGAGCCACAACACTTATGGTTTAGTTAAGACTAGCTATTATTAGCTACTGTTAGTTACTGTCTGTTACCTACATATCATATAGGAACAGTCCACATAATCACACAAGAAAACCCTGAAGCTATGATATTTACTTTCAAGTTCAGTGACTGTCAATCGACAATATACCGTGGTTATAGTGACATCGTTTGTCCAAGAAAAATGTTGCATTGTGTCCAGGGTGGCATTATAGCCAGGTAGGACACTTAGAGGCCCTGTTCAGTCAGCTTGGTGATTGAATTGATGCTTTCTGTAATTAACCTTGAATGACTGGTTAATTCAAGCATCTAAGGGCTCAAGTGACTTGTTGGTATAGATGACAGGAAGAGTATTGTCACATGTGTTATCCCATCTAGGAAGACAAGACCACATTTTATAGCGTTAATTTGAGTCATTTCAGTCAACTACTTAAGCAATGTATACTACATACAGTCAGTGTAATTTGCATTAAAACCAGGGGAAAATGACTTTGATAAAAGATCTTTGTTCCCAAAAACTTTATAACCAAGGGCACTATAACCAGTATGCACTGTTTATTAAAACAGCATCGAGAAATATCTGTGCTGTCATACTTATATTATTAACCGGTAACACTACCAACTCCATGACATTATGACGTTATCATAACGTGTCATACACATACTGACCTTGACCCACCGACTCGAAATATAGCTACTCCATTAGAGATAACGCTATATAGGTCATACAGTCCAGCCGTGTCAACTGCCAGGTATGTAGTCGCACACGATTTTGTAACTTAATTGGTGTGAAGGTTGTTGTCCTAAGACATTGATAGTCAAGTGAACATTCCCGGGGACCGGTTTTATCTGATTTGCGCACCGAAAGACTGAATGGGCAGTTATTTTGAATGTTATAACTGGTTGTGTATATGTGTCACTGTATATGTAACGTAGAGGTGTTCACTTATCTCTTACGGGCCACAGAGCTGTTAACATCCTTTGTGATAAAACTTGAACATAGCACGCTTTGTGCATAATATCACGTTGTAAATCATCGTGACCTATTTTTATGCTTTCTTTCATTCTTTCTTTCAGACGAGATAATACTTGATCGTGGACTAAGGTTTTCTTCACCATCTGCAGTGAAATACGGAGATAGTACCCGGACAGCCGTCTTACGTTGTTACCTGCTACGTCAAACCGAGAATGGTGATTAGGCTCACAAGAGATCAGTTGGTGCAAGTTAAGCACAAACTGAAGACATATTCGGGGGCGCTGAAGGTAAAACTGCCATTTCGTTTCGTTGGCTTTGTACTTCAGGACACCCTTTGTGGTCTTAGGTTAGTGTGTTTGGCCGGGAGGCAAAGATTGCATTATACTAACTAAGACATGCATCAATCAATAGTTTATTTGCTTTTAAGACACAGGCCCATAGAAACGTTGTGCAGTAATATGTACATAGACAAGTGAGTGAGTGAGTTTAGTTTTACGCCGCACTCAGCAATATTACAGCTATATGACGGCGGTCTGTAAATAATCGAGTCTGGACCAGACAATCCAGTGATCAACAACATGAGCATCGATCTGCGCAATTGGGAACAGATGACATGTGTCAACCAAGTCAGCGGGTCTGACCACCCGATCCCGTTAATTCGCCTCTTACGACAAGCTGAGTCGCCTTTTATGGCAAGCATGGGTTGCTGAAGGCCTATTCTACCCCGGGACCTTCACGGGTACATAGACAAGAACTCACACGATGTGCATAAGCGTTATGAACATAATAAAGACTTTCTTAATACAGTTGCATGATATATATAGGTTACATTATTAATCATTTTATCATTATTATACAACTTTTTGCTATATGATATTATATCTTACTGTGTTTCTGGTATGAATATCTGCCTCATATTATTAAGAGATTTACAATCTAACATCAAGAGCATTTCATCTTCTATTTTAGCATTTTTACAAAGCTGATAATATTCTTTCCACCACGATAGTACCATCAGTCCTCTCGCTTTCTATTTCTAATGGTAAAACTCCACACTTTAAACATCTCTTATCCTTTATACAAATCCAAACAAGGAACATTCTATATTCATATTGAATTAACAGCTACACGTGTGGCCCTGTGATCGCAGACCTGTCAGATTGCCATTGTGTTCGACCATAAGACGTGATGCTTCCTCATACCATAATGCATGCTTTTGCCACGAAACTGACGCCATCTGTACACTTTTACCTTTCATCTGAGATGAAATTCGTCTTGCCCGGGAAAAGTCTTGCCTCTTGTAGATGCCGACTGCACCAGACACGACGTGCCAGTCGGTGACGTTGGAGAAGAAAATGGACGTACTCCAGGCTGTCGGCACCGAATGTTATGGTCGCTCAGTACAGTCATTGAACTGAGTGGACGTAAGATAAAATTGGTCAGACTAGCTGTCTGGAATCAATTCCTCAGATGAGTCAGCCGTATGTTGTCTTCTTGACAACGTCATAATATGAACGTCTCCATAGAGATGACACATGGGTGCTTCGAACAACACCAAGATGTCTGGCCTTTTCATTTTGAACCATTCCTGTCGCCAGCATATCCACGGCGCGGAGAGATTTTCTGTAATTTGGGAAATGACGTACACGAAGTATAGGTTGAAATTAACGTGTTTCCCACAACATACAGAGGCAAGAGAATAATCAACCGTTCTTCAATTTTCAATATCATGTGTGAGAACTTCAGGTGTCAAAATCATGCAGAAATTAGTAAGTTCATTGAGAACAAAGTGGTCACGCGCCATGCTACATTATTATTTACGGTTATTTTATAACCTTTCAGATATCTTTTATTTTATGCAGCTGTGTTATACGTTACTATATGAACGATAGAGTCAAGGTATTCATGCTGAAAACAGCAACACGGACAGCCGCCAAAAAGCTGGATTATTGCCAATGAGGCGTTAAACAACAAATGAAGAAACGCAATGAGTATCCATAGCAAGGAACTCATCTTTAGTTTTCGTATTCCCCTCAAGCAACGATAAGTATGCGAATCGACTCTAATACCATGGCTACAGACTCATTCGTAAGTTTCCAGACTTACAACGACCATCTTCTTTTCTGTGATTGCAGGTGATAGGAGAAATAGACGCCACACTGGAAAACCATTCAAGTTGTTATGATTTCATTGTGGACCGATGGCCAGACTTCAGGGCAGTTGTTACGCAGGCGAAACCTGAAGCGGTAATTCACTCGTTGCTTCATAACTGAGATCTGTTGATTTATATACTGGACAACAAAAGAAAATGGAAGTCGGGGTTTGTGTCAATATTTCAAATAGAAGACATAAACAGAATATATTCAAATACATATATGGTCAAGAATGTTTGAAGTATATGTAACAAACTTTATTTTTGATTACACGATGCCATTTAGAAAGTGGTCAAATGCAACATATGTCATATTTGGGATTTCACTTTCTTAGTGGCTGAGCAGGCTAGGCGGCTGACTTTGTGTGCTGGCGATTAGGTGCCTGACTCTGAGGGTGCGGGTTCGAATTCCGGATGGGACTCAACCGAAAAAAGTACTAGAATTTGTACTTTACTAAGAAAGTGAAATCCCAAATGTGACATATGTTGAACTTTATTTTTATGAACACGTACTTGATTTTTTTCTAACTCGTGTGTATGTCCTATTCCCCTGGCCGTAGTTTTGTGACATCATTGTATCGAAACTTTACATTCGGATTGGAGACATTAAAATTGAAGTGATTCTTATGTGAACATATAAGTGCTGGAATAAGTCAACCTGTGGTTCTTATGAGAAGATGGTTGAGTACACAGGTGCAGGGGTAAGGGTGTTTTATGAAAAGGCACTTTAAACACATCTCTACTTGGGTAAACAAATGATTGATTTGCCGTTGGCACAGATATTGATATCTTGTTTGGAAAGAAGACTCACTCAGTTAGTTATGTGTTTGGTCTTATTCCCTTGTTGACAATGTTGACAGATGGAACATTCTCGAAGAACTGTGAATCTCTACGCCACAGACAATAATGCACTGAAGAGCCTTCTACACAATCCGGATATATTTAACTGGACACAGAAAAAAGGGTCGTTCGTATGTAAGATGTATCATATTTTCATGTTCGAAAATATCATCCACCCGTGAAGATCCGGTCTGATCTTCCGTAAGCCATGCGTGTCGTAAGAGGCGATTAACAGTATATGATGGTCTGACTCGCTGACTTGGTTGACGCACGGCATCGTATCTCAGTTCTGTACATCGATGTTCATGCTATTGATCACTGGATTGTTTACTCCAGACTCTGTTATTTACAGACCTCCGCCATAAAAGTGGAACATTGTTGAGTGCTGAGTGCGTAAACCTGTGTGAAACTTGATTTGGATTCTTTCATTGGTTGAAGGGAGCTAGCTGACAATAGCTTGTTGGTTATTAGTTCGTAGGAAAACTGAAATATGTGCAACAACACATGGTATTGATTTATAGACATAGAAGTCCCGGTACCGTTTACGCTCCTTTTATGTTGACGAAACACTTCCTGAAGACAAATCGTATTAAATGTAAGCCATCGAGATAACATCGGTATCTAGAAAAATACATTCAATTTATTGTAATTAATTCGTGACGGTACATCCATATTTCCTCCAAATACATATTTTTGATTGCTTTTGTTCACCAGGTACCTTCCACAAAATTAGTTTGAGAGTTAAGTTTTTTAACTTAAAACATAAGACAGATAATAATCACTAAAAGTGGAAGTGAAAATTATTTTTGCCTCTGACGCGTGTCCAACATAAAACATATGAAAGTATTATTGATGCCTTGGGCGTTAACCTTTATCAAACAACATTTCAGCAAGAGGAAAAGTGCTGAGTCCGTTCCTTCCATTTTTCAAGGCATAATTAAACAGTCAATATACCGTAGTATTCTCACACATGTATTTAGATATGAAAGTATTTTCGTTATATTCGAGGGGTGCATACATCCGATCTTACATCTGAACAATTCATGATTGTGTTGTTTTCATATTTTTCAGACCTCATTATACCAGTAGCAGTATCTAATAGAAGATCTCATCATGGGCTACTGAATACCATTTCAAACCAAGATCTTCACGGGTCACGAACAGAATAGGGTCTTATACGTCTTAAAATTAAATGCTACGTGAAATCAACGACTGGTCATATTTACGTCTAGTTCTTTCCGTCTGTAGAATGAGATATAAATATTGTAATCTAGAGTGGTGAAATCTTTCCGAAAATCTTCCTTGCCCTCATTCCTAAATTAGTTTATGCACCTTTTGTATTTTATAATTACCTGAAAACACAGAACAGCCCCATGGAAGTATCTACTCCTTGTCTTCTAGTTGGAGCCGTACTCTCTAGCCTGGCACCAGTTGTTACCGAAGTGATGGACCATTTCAAGATTCCCTGCAAAAAGAATTCCGATCTAGTCTACATGACAGTTACACAGAGTTCACTGAAACTCAGGTATAATAGTTTATAACTGTAAACAACACCACGCCTGTCACTCACAGTACGATGTATATGCCCGATTCCAACGACAAGTGTACACAGCATGTTTGGGACCACATCATTTAGCATTACTATCCTCATTTATCTCAGGGTGCCCATCACATCGGCACAAGTGAGACCATTCGGGCCATGTAAAACATGACTATATTCAATTATATTTACTCACACAAACTTCACCGAAACTCAGGTACAATAGTTTATAACTGTGAATAACACCATGCCACTGACAAGGTCCCAGGGTAGAATAGGCCTTCAGCAACTCATGCTTGCCCAATGGCGACTATACCCAAGTATTGCTGTAATATGCAATCTCTACATAGGACTGTTCCAGAATGAAAAACTGTCCACCAAATCATGCTTTCACCGAATTGTATTGATGGCAACTTCTTTATTGCCTGGATTAGTTCATTGTCTCTGTTTGTTATCATTACCTAGCTATCAGCGTCTTTAATCATTGGTTTCTCTTTGTTATGTCATCGCCGATGCCTAGATTAATCCCTGGGTCCCGATCCACAAAGCGTTCGTAACGGTACGACTCCTAGGGACTCTCTAATCTGTCATAGCTTTACGAATGTCGTAGGGCTGCGAACGTTTTATGAGTCTGGACGCTGGCTTCTAACTATCCATTGTCCTTACTAATCTGTGCCAATGAAGTACTGGCCTTCCTTGTTGTCGTGTCGCTGTTATTGTTTCACATGTACTCATATACCTGTCCGGTTTTTTTCATTTGGACAATGGACTAGCATATGTATGTGTTTGTCGTGGTTGGCATGGGATTCACTCACGTGTTTGACGAACACCTGGGATCATCACAGTTTGATAGCGATTCTTAGAAGCATGTTCGGTATAATGTCGGTATCGTGTAAATATACTTATAGCAGTGATAACTACAGAAAGTGGTAGGACTTGGCTTTTATTGTTTGCTTTAAAAAGGCGACCAACAATAACTCATTATGTATTTTAATCTCATGTTTTGTTTTGATTTATGCATGTGGCTGTTTTATCACTTTTACAAAGGGCTGTTCCGGAAGGCTTTAGTCTGACAAGTATACAGACAGACCAAGTACCTTTGATTAACTCCCTGTGGAAGTTCAGCTCTGGAGACTCATCTGAGGCATATATCAGACTCATGATAAGCAAACGTCCGTCGACCTGTCTCTACAACGAAGAAGGAGTACTCCTGGGGTACGCCCTTACCTATCTCTATGGGTGTCAGGGAATGTTACACGTGATCAAAGAGCACCGAGGGAAGGGGTACGGAAAGGTGATCATGTCCCAACTGGCACTAAAGAACCTGCAAATGAAGAAAGAAGTGTCAGTGATAATAGAATCTGACAATGAGCCGTCTTTGAAGCTGCATAAGAGTATGGGATTTGAGGCTGTCCCTGGCGTGACAGCTAACTGGATGGTGTGTAACTATTGAAGTGTATACCAAACCTACAAATGCATACAATGAACACTACATGCTTTGTCATCATTCTCTGTTAGACGATTGAGTCTATGTAATATACGATACAAGGAAATATATATTTGTAGTCGACGTTTTTGACAAGGCACTATATCTAAGTAGATAGTCGGAAGACCAATATACACGTGCTAACAGTGCAATGTACGTTCATTTCCTCATCAGTAAAATGGCATAGATTTGATGCCACAAGGGTAGGTAACTCGTGTCGGAGGTGAGAGGTAACTTTTAACCAGTACAATGATGGATAATCTTTATGGATAACATCTTCTGTGGCACAATCAACGAAAACGAATCTACGTTTCACAGCAAAGTTCTTTAATTCTTTCTTACTCTGCTAACAATGGTCAGGGCAAAGCGTTGCAGAGACCATCACGGAGATTGGTCTGAGTTTAGGCGTTGACCAGGTTTGGTCGGAGCTAGTCTCAGGATTGTGGGCTTCTGCAAGTTAAGCTGCTGGACTTACGGGTCTGGTTCGACTGCTTGGCTGGTTTTGCTCTGGTCGGTGTTCAGTGCCCTCCTGTGCCACTCTTCTGACTTCGTTGTGGCGTATTTTATATAGGGATTTGTTGGCTAATTGGATGTGACTCTTTCACTAATTGGCGACCACCGCCGATCACAAATTGTGCAATTTGTGACTCTTCTGTTAATTTCGGGGTCAAAATACACAACTAGTGTAATAATTGCCAGTCATTATAGACCATCGCATCGTCAGACCAGGGCCCTTATTCTCGAAACGTTCGTGGCCCTAAGAAGTCTTAACTTTGATCGTAGCCAATGTGTTAAGAATGGGCTTAAGAAGTTCGCTGGGCTACGATCGTTTCGAGAATAGCTAGCCTGGACTCATAATCAACCTTCCCTATTATCGCCGTTGGCAGGACTGTTAATGTGACATTATTCGAATGCCATATTTTTAACAAGATGGTCAGCCATCGGTCAATCTGTGATTTTAATGATTTTCAAACTCACTTTCGGCGTGTTGTACAACGAGAGACTTTTTCTCGCCGCGAATAGCTGCAATATTGCTGATGCGGCTTTAAGCAACATTCATTCTTTCATTCATTCATTCAATCTGTGGTACACTGCCTATTGTGTTACTTTTCTTTTATTTCGGAAGTGCGACTTTTCAATACTGATTCTTGTGCCATTTGGAGGCAGGAATAACTCCTGCTTGACAATCTGTATCGAAATAAAAGAAGTTGTTGTCCATAAAGTTCGTTCACATGATTCTGAGAGGGATGTCTGACTAATTGTTGGCACATGTATGTGTCCACCTCACAATATAGCACCCTGGTTTGTTTCTTTCAAATGCCGGGAGGCGGGATAGCCACAGCATCTTTAAGTCGCAGAAGACTCGCGTTCGATTCCCCACATGGGTTGAATGTGTGAAGTCTATTCGTTGTGTCCCCCGGCGTGAAATTGCTGGAATATGGCTAAAAGCAGCTTAAAAACATACTCTTGCCTTCATTCTTTACGACGCTCAGTTTGGTATAGTCGTACGGCGACAATGGTGTTGCGAAACGGGACCCTGTTCTGGACACATCTGTCTAACAATAACCAGTACAGTACAATAACCAGTACAGAACAGTACAATAAATTTCAAACTTCATGTGACCCGAACAAAGAAATATCTTTTCACCAGAACACGCCAGTGTTTGCCGTTAACCTTGAAAAGCAGCAGATTCTAAGGACCCAGAAAAATGAAAAGTTGTGAGTCCTCGGCCCGATTTCTCGACTTATGTTCAAGTTTTAACACAAATTTGAGAAAACGCATTTACCAGAATGAACTCGATCGATATTAAACTCAAACATAGTACACAAGTTGAGTGAAAAGCATATTTAAGTTGTCTGGACACTTTTATGGTAAAGATACAGCTCAATTAGACACTCCCTCTGTTTGAAATTCTCAGCAAGCAAAACTGTGGCGACAAACTGAGATTAACTAATCCTCATTTACAACAAAATCAACATCAAGACCTGTCATGTCACTGTATGTAGTTTACGATGCATTCGGATACTTTTTTCGAGGTTAGAAGATCATATTTCAGTAATGTACATTGCTTCCTCGAAAATGTTACTCGTTTTACTTCCAGACAACACTTCCAGACAACACGACCGTTGAAGTTCAAGGTTAGAATTGATCTTCAGTAATCCATGCGCATCGTAAGAGTCGACAAACGGGATTGAGTGGTCAGGCTCACTGTCTTGGGTGACACATGTCATCAGTTTCGCAGTTGCGCGCTTAGATGCTCATGCCGTTGATCACTGGGCTGTCTGGTCCAGACGTGATTATCTACAGATCGAGAGTCATTTCAGTTAACAAACTAAGGCATGAAATCTTTCACGCAGCCAGTGTAACTGGTACTATAAGCGGGGAAAATAACTTTGATAACGACTTATGTTCCAAAACCATTGGCATATATGTCATTATATCCAGTTAGGCATCTCAACCAGGGTATTATATGGGCAGAAAATCCGTTCTGTCAAAAACATGGCATTATTTCCAGGGTGGCTTTATAACCAGACTATCATACAGGCAGGAAATCCGTTCTGGCAAAAACATGGCATTATTTCCAGCACAGGCAAACTGTAGCGCAAATGGGTGGCGCAGCATAGAGCAAATGGCCAGTCTTTTTACATGCGAGCGAAGCGAGTAAAGTTTGGCAACGTACTTTCCTCGCCTCGATTAAAAAAAATATTTTTCATGTCAAAATCAAATAGTGCCACCATCAAAGGTATACACCCATTTCTTCAGTGGGTTGTGCTCTCACATCTCGAACCCCATGTTGAACAATTACTGAGGTGAAATATTCTTTATTCAACATTTTAAGCGCAACTCCTGGTATATCAGACCTTTCTTCGCCTCCCCACCTCCCCCCCCCCCTCCAGCTTACGGTTCAACGGAGTGATGGAACAGGAGGGTATTATTCCATATGGAACACTTACAGTTACCTCCCCTGCTTCATTCGCCCATTACGCCAAAAGTGTTTTTAGGTAGAATAAATGTTACACAAATTCTAACAATAGAGACGACCGATAAGACAAATAAACTCCAACAGGTTCATGATAAAATTAGGCAAAATGGTATTTCTTTTACTTTTCTGCTTATTCTTGTTCCGTCACTTCGTTCAACCGGAAGCTAGCAGGGGTAATGGAGGCGAAGAACGATCTGAATACCACGAGTGGCGCTTAAAATGTTGAATAAAACAAATTTCACGTGAGTAATTATAAAACATCTGTTAGGAAATCTGAGAGCTTAACCAAGTGAGGAAATTGGAGTGTGCCTTTGATGGTGACGATATTTTTGACATGAAAAATACTTTTCGATCCCAAGCGAGGGAAGTACGTTGCCAACCTTTGCTCGCTTCGCTCGCATATAGGAGGACTTGTCACATTCTCTATGCTGCTACATTTTGCCTGTGGTTTCCAGGGTGGATATTATAACCAAGGGCTATATAACCAGTGTGTGCTGTATTTTAAAACAGTATCAGGAAACACTACCAACCCCATGACAGTATGACGTTATCATACCACCGTGTAATAGACAGTGACCTTGACCCACTGACTCGAAATAACTGCTCACATAACGCTTTATAGGTCACGAAGCTGTCAGCTGTCACGTGTGTCGTCGCACGCGATTTTTTTTTACTTATATTGATGTTCTTCTTGTTGACACAAGATATTGTTAGTCACGAGAATATACCTGGGGACCGCTTTGATCTGATCGCCCACTGTAAGACGGTATAGGCGGTTAGGTTGATCGTGGACTGAGGTTTTCTCTACCACCTGCAGTGAAATACGGAGGTAGTACTGACGTTGTTACCAGCTACGTCAAACCGAGAATGGTGACTGTGCTTACAAGAGATCAGCTGATTCAAGTCAGGCACAAACTGAAGACATATCCTGGGACGCTGAAGGTAAAACTGCTATATATGTTCGTTCACTTTGTACTAATGTACGGACTCCGTGGTTTAGAGGATAGTGTTTTTAACCGCAGATCGAGGGTCGGGTTATATCGAAAACACGTACAATAATAGCACTCGTTGCTACCATGCCTGAACTCAAATTCTCTTTCTAATTCGTTGGTTTCACAGTTATTGTCGACTCGTTGTGCACATCCGCAGGACTTGTAAAAATATCAGGTGGTGAAGTTCCGGTTTGGTCATATGCTTTACCAATAGAGCAAACACACTCTAAACAACAACTGTTATCAATATTATTACGTGTGGCAACTGTTCATAGTACGTACATCCATTTGCCTATGCTTTTAAAAACTTGATGTCTTGTTTTGGTTGCAACTGCATGGGATACGCAGAAAGGACTGTGGTTGTAAGACGTGTTTATACAAAAGCTTGTTCACATAAATAAAGGTATTTATTTAACTAATCCTGGTCTTTGTTTCATAAATGGATTGAGATGACTTGCATTCGACATTTTATTTGTTTTTTATTTGTGTTTGTTTTGATTTTTGTTTCATTTAGAGTGCGTTTACACTATAGGTAGAGCATTCGACCAAACCGGAAATATTTTACACGCCCTGCGCATGATCACAACGAGTTGAAAATTCATGTGAAACCAAGGACTTGTGAGCACAAAATGCACGTGCCACACGCGTTACGTGACCTCAAAGTGCATGCACGTATCAAATAACTTTGTTTAACTTATATTTTATGTAGTTGTATGTTATACACAGTTACTTTTTTACATTAGTATATACACGATAGACTCCGGGTATTCGTGATGATGAAAAGTCACTGCCATCATAAATAAACGTTTAGTATTCTGGGCAGATGACTGAATCCCAACCTGCTACTGACAACATATTTGTTTTACATTCGCTGATACAGAAATATTTAAATAAGAAAGGTACCAAATTTTATGTTCTCTTTGTAGATTTTGCAGAGGCTTTCGACTCTGCTTACAGAGATAAGCTATGGAATCTTCTAGATAATCATTCCTTAAGCAAACAAATTTGTAAGCCTTAAGGAAGTATCTATAATAACGTAAAGATGTGTGTTAGAAACAATAACGAAACATATGAAACATTTGAGAGTCAAATGGGAGTAAACAAAGTTGTATCTACGGCCCACTTTCTGTATCAATGAACTAGCAATTCAGATCCATGAAAACTATTCAAATGGTATTCAGTTACATCCAGATATAGTGCAGCTATTTCTTCTATTACTTGCTGATGATAATATTCTTTGCTCTAGCACAATCCGGGGAGTACATGCAGAAAGAAATGAATTATAATGAATGGAAACTAACCGTAAATAGAGACAAAACTAAAATAATCGTTTTTAAGAATGGAGGTAAACTTGCTGCAAAAGGGAAAGGGTATTATAAAGGTGAATTAATAGAAACAACTACGTCGTACAAATACCTAGGAGTCTATTTTACAAACCACCTAATCGAAAATGAAGGTAATCAAATATTGGTTAAAAATCTTAAATATGCCATCTTACAGATTACCCAAACATGTTACAATATGATGATTTTATATGATAGAAATGGAAAGCGTAACTGGGTTACAGATTTTAAACAGTTACTATTTCCTACTGGTTTCGTTAATCCAACGACTCGCATCCAAATTTCCACCAATAGTTTGTTAAATAAAGGTTTCTATTACAGAATGTTTAAACGATATACAATGAAACCTATTTATCATCCTTGAATGTTCGGAAGTATAGAATCACGCTTACAAATTTTGGTTGCTCCTCCCATGATTTGTTTATAAAAACAGGTAGATATATTGAAATAAAAAAGATGATAGAATATGTAAAATATGTGATTCGAATCAAACTGAAGATGAATGTCATTTTCTTTATCTCTGTCCAGCCTACCACACTGTGAGAAATAAGTATATTACAAAATATTACTTTGTACATCGCAATATTTATAAATTTATCTCACTATTAACATATTCTAGCAAGGAACACCTGGAAAACGAGTCGATGTTTCTGTACCTTGCATTTAAACACAGGACAAATGTCCCCTCTACTGCCTAATAATAAGTCAGTATATATGTACTATAGGCACGTGGCTTCTTAAGTGCAAATACAAGATTTTAGTAAGTGCACTCGCCGTGCAATACATACCATGTGAAGAAACATGGAAAAGAATAAACACTTGCGCACTCAACCCAACGAAAGTACAGTAAACTATAATCTGTTCTTTACCAAGACCGTGTAATCCCATATATAGCAAATGTTCCATCTGACCACTAAACTGACAATGTGTAACCATAACTCATTCTGTAGTTTCCGCATTCCCCTCAAGCAACGATTAGTATGCGAATCGACTCTAATACCATGGCTACAGACCCGTTCGTAAGTTTCCAGACTTACAACGACCATCTTCTTTTCTGTGATTGCAGGTGATAGGAGAAATAGACGCCACACTGGAAAACCATTCAAGTTGTTATGATTTCATTGTGGACCGATGGCCAGACTTCAGGGCAGTTGTTACGCAGGCGAAACCTGAAGCGGTAATTCAGTCTTTGCTTCATAACTGAGATGTGTTACTTAATATACTGGACAGCAAACGAACCCTGTCTGTTTGTCAATATTACAAATAGAAGACATAAACAGTTTATATTCAAACACACGTAAGGTCAAGAATGTCTGAGGTAAACCTATGTAACAAACTTGACTTTTATGTGTTTCTACGTTATTTTTATGTAACTCGTTACATATTTATTGTGTGTGTTCCCTTTCCCTGGCCGTAAGTTTGCAGCATCATTGTCTCGAAACTTTACATTCGGACTGAAGACAATTAAAGTGTTTATTTTGTGAATACATAAGTGATGGATTCAGCCAAATTGTTGTTCTGGTGATAAGACAGATGAGCACGCAGGTGCAGGGGTAACAGTGTTTTAAGAAAAGCACATTTAAACACATCTTTACTTGGCTAAACGAATGATTGATTTACCGTTGGAACAGACTTTGATAATCTTGTTTTGAATGAAGACTCAGTGGCAAATTATGTGTTTAGTCTTATTCGCTTGTTGACTTTCTAACAGATGGACATTTTCCATGAAAGTGTGGATCTGTATGCCACAGACAATAATGCACTGAAGAGCCTTCTACACAATCCGGATGTATTTAACTGGGCACAGAAACAAGGGCCGTTCGTATGTAAGACACGTATTATATTTTCAGGTTTGTAAATATCATCCACCCCTGAAGATCGGGGTTAGAACTCGTGCTTGTCGTAAGCGATGACTAACGGGATCTGGTGGTCAGGCTCACATTGTCATCGTATCCAAATTGTTTATAGCGATGCTCATGCTATTGATCACAGGATTGTTTAGTCCAGACTCCATCATGTACAGATCTCCACCATGGAACATAGCTGAGTGCGGTGCAAACCTGTGTGAAACTTTAATTGGATTATTTCATTGTTTGAAGGGAGTTATTTATTGGTTATCAGTTCTTAGAAAAATAAAATGACATTTGTGCATATCAAGATTATCATTAATCTATTGATGTATCTATTGGAAGATCTCATCATGGACTACTGAATACCATTTCAAACCAGGATCAGAACAGTATGGGGTCTCATATACTATCTACAAAAAGAAACGCTTAGACGAGAAATCTCTTGCGAAAATGTATTTTCAAACATGTATAACCCGCCCGCGCATGATATTTTACACCAGTTAAGAAGATGGTAATGTCTAGAAACCCCAACATCGGGTTTCCTGGCTCTCAAACCAATCTCTTTCAACCTGTTCCGTACAGTTTGACCGGCTATCCTCTGAAGTTCAGGCACCCTGGCTGTTGTACTGTTATCCGTGACAGTACGATCACGCAAGTGTAGTACCCAGATACCGATCTCGAGGTGTACCTGCACGGTGAATGTCATTTGTTATACATGTTTGGTTGCAACAAGCTGCAAGCCATGATATCTTGTTAAGACTAACATTCAGACGTCTGGCAACAGAAGTTTGGCAATGTCCAGCATGTATTCTTTCAATGTCGGAGAGTCAAGACGTGACGTAGTGATTTAACCTTGATACTCCTTCAAAACGAATGCCAATTTCCGAAAGAAATCTTGATTTTTATTGCTAGATAGTGAATGCTCGTTAACTGGAAGGTGATTTCTGATCTTGTTACATAATTTGACAATTGCTTGAACACAATAGGTAGTTAATAGATTCGTTAAAATACAAATCGCCAATGCGTTTCTTTTGGGGGATATTATGCGTATGAAAATCAAATTCTGGCGGAAATCAACGACAGGTAATATTTACATGTCTCATGGATAAAGTTCTTTTCGTCTACAAAATGAGGTGTAAATATTTTAGTCTATAGTGGTGCAATTTTTCCGAAAATCTGCCTTTCCCTCGTTCCTAAATTTGCTCATGCTCTTTTCGTATTGTATAATTACCTGAAAAGACGAAACAGTCTTTTGAAAGTATGTATTCCTTCTCTTCTAGTTGCAACCGTGTATAGTAGGCTGGCACCGGTTGTTACCGAAGTGATGAACCATTTCAAGATTCCATGCGAAGTAACTACTGATGTAGTCTACATGACGGTTACACACAGCTCACTGAAACTCAGGTACAATAGTTTATAACTGTAAATAACATCACGCCTTTCACTCACTGTACGATGTATAGGCCCGATTCCAACGACAAGTGTACACAGCATGTTTAGGCCCACATCATTTAGCATTACTGTCCTCATTTATATCAAGGTGCCCATCACATCATTCGGGCCATATAAAACATGACAATTTTTAATTAAATTAAGGCTAGTGGGAGGCGAGACAAAAACAGACCATTATTATTCATTTGACTTATATTTTACAAATGTTTTGTTGAAAACATGTTGTGTGGTAAATACTTGTCAAACGGGATAAATAAACATTTATTAATCTCATCGCCAAATAACTCGTGAATAAAGCCCCAGAAATGCTTTTGTCTTAGGCTTAATATGTAATTTTGGTAATTTGTTCTCAAGTGGTGTTTATTTTTGTGTTACCTACGAATACATGACTCATGTCAATCTATGTAAATTTCAAACAAGGTTATGTCTTGTTATATTTTATACAGCTTTTACAAGTGAACTACTCAAATGCCTGGCTTTACATACTATTTCCTAAAAGTAATAATCAATGTAATCTAGATAGTAATCTAAAAGCAAAAGTCGGATTTGTTAAAACAAACTACCCACACCATTAAATATGTTGTTGTTTTCACAGATGAACACATTACTGAATGACATACTAAGTTCAAGTGCAAAGGACCAAAAGATATACGTGTGCCACATCTTAGCATATTCTGTCTTGTTTTACGAAGATATCAAACATTATTAACACATCATATCATTTTAACTCCCAATGTTACCTACAAGCACTAACAACTGATCACATTCAACTACATGTAGGAAGGACAGCACGTGACATGTGTTCCATTTCGAAGTCATTATAGATGAGATCAAACAACGTCTTGGTGATTGGTTAGTGTATTTTACAATTTTTTCGTAAGAATATTGTATAAATAAACCCATGTCACAATAAAGTAGGATGTATATTGCACCTGTTACAACTATCCAACCTTAATTGTAGTGCTTTTTGAAGTTTTATTAATGTGAAAATAAGGCCTCAGACTATAGTAGAAGTTAGGAATTAGATTTGTCAAAGGTGTGTCTTTTTCCTAGGTAACTCGTCATTCTAGGTAACAGCAAAATATGGGTAGTAAAAGCAGAGTTATAGTTCAAGTGTATTGATTGTATTAGTGACATGTTTATATGTACGTAATGGTATATGGTAATGGTTCAATCATTTTGAACATATGTGGTGTGCTTTCTTTGAATACAGATGTCATTTGAAACATTTGGTAGGTACAATTTCAGGTGTAATGATTTTAGTTCACTTTCTATACTTCTCATCAAACACTTTGACTCATTAGTGTAAATGTAGCCACTTACCTCAGAGACTGTTGTATACTTAATTTTGGCAAGATATTCCATATTGTTTAATGGAACTGTTTACATATGAATTCGTGTGGGGTTTTTTAAAAAAAATAAACATAACGTCGAAAATAGCATTGTCATGGCGTGAATAAATGATATTAATTCGTGGAAATTGGCAAATTCTATACAAAACCTTGCAACTCTTCACATGTACGATATTTCCACATGCTTTTTCAGCAATGTGATGCAAGTTCATCTGCGTAAGGCATGCAGGTCGCAAGTTAGTGGAGAAACCACACACACACACACACACACACACACACACACAAACACACACGCACACGCACGCACGCACACACACACACACACAACCTTTCATGGGAGTTAAAGGTTCATCAGTTAAAATGGCATTGCTACTTTGAGACATACACTGACAGTAAAGAAAGGGACTTGCTGTAAACAAGCATTATTCTCATATCCTATGCATTTAGATAAACAATTTCCAAAATGTTCGATGTTTTAGTAAAGCAGCTATGAATCAGTTTGACACATATAAACAGTTATGGAATACTAGGAATTCCATCCAAAACATTTTCAAATTTGTTATAGATACCAGAAGTTCCAACCGTCGTCTCTCAGATTAAGATAGATATGTACATGTAATAACGCTGTGTTTGTGAAAAGAACACTAAGGGGTGCTATCTCACTTACATCAAACAAAGTCACCAAAATGGTTCTATTTGCGTAAAGCTTGAGGTTATAAAACATGAAAGAAACCATGACATGGCTTCAGAGGATTTATAGCCATTAACATATTGTGCATGCAGAACAACTGCACGTGGATGTTAGGCAACATACAATCCATCTAATTACAGGATATACAAGGTATGATGTTGGTATTTGTAGGTAATTCAGAAAATGAACCTTCAACTTAACTGATTCACCAAATTGTCACTTTTAGAGATTAGCGATGGGGAGTGATTTTCATGAGGGCAAACATGTTTACATTGATAAACAGAACTATGTGGTGCAAGCGATTCTATTTTGGACAACTTGTACCAAGCTGTGTACATTGTTCGTTGGAATCAACCATATACCTAATTGTTACTTGGATTCCAGTTGTTCTGCGTACACCACGGTGAGTTGTTGAACACTATTGCTACAACAATCACATAGTACAGTAACGAAAGGTCGTATTCTGTCCGTCAATTTTATCAATTTTCCAGTATCATGGAAGAATGTATGTACCTTCTTGTTGCTGGTAACGACATTCCGATATTTCGGCCTTCGACTGCTTAAATTCAGAGCCTTAATCACCAGTTGGGAAGAGGATGTTTACAGTTTACAGTCAGTTATCCAGATTCAAGGACTTCGAGTTCATGAGATATTGCCATATTCTAAATGACATCTGGGACGGAGGGACACACTCATGATTTGAAGATCTAACGTGTGCTGTACGTGCAGACTACATATAAAGGGAAGGATTATATCAATGTCAACTTCTTTATGCCTAGATTAATTTCTTGTTTGTTTGTTTATTGTCATCACCTTTCAGCGTCATTAACCACTGGTTTCTCTTTCTTGTGTCATCACCTTTCAGCGTCATTAACCACTGGTTTCTCTTTCTTGTGTCATCACCTTTCAGCGTCATTAACCACTGGTTTCTCTTTCTTGTGTCATCACCTAGACTTTTGTTGTTCGTTTTACTAAGATGACCAACAAAAACTTCATAATATACCTTAATCTCTCAGTTTGTATTGATTTATGCATGTGGCTGTTTTATCACTTTTACAAAGGGCTGTTCCGGAAGGCTTTACCCTGACAAGTGTACAGACAGACCAAGTACCTTTGATTAACTCCCTGTGGAAGTTCAACTCAGGAGACTCATCTGAGGAATATATCAGACTCATGATAAGCAAACGTCCTTCGACCTGTCTCTACAACGAAAAAGGAGATATACTGGGCTTCGCCCTTACCTATCACTACGGGTGCCAGGGAATGCTACACGTGATCAAAGAGCACCGAGGGAAGGGGTACGGAAAGGTCATTATGTCCCAGCTGGCACTAAAGAACCTGCAAATGAAGGAAGAAGTGTCGGTGCTAATAGAATCTGACAATGAACCGTCTTTGAAGCTGCATAAGAGTATGGGATTTGAGGTTGTCCCTGGCGTGACAGCTAACTGGATAGAGTGTAATTATTGATGCGTACACCAAACCTGCAAATACGTGTAATGAATATGACATGTTTTGCCATTCTTCTCTCTTATCCGATTGTCTTTGTAATATACGATACAAGGAAATATATATTTGTATCCGAAGTGTTTGACAAGGCACCATATCTCAGAAACTGAATATTCGGAGAACGATATACTCGTATTAACAGTGCAATATACGTTCATTTCCTCATCAAAAAAATGGCATAGACTTGATGTCCTCGATAAATTTATCGAGTTGGGTCTCAGGGGTAACTTCCTTGAGTGGCATTTTAAAAGTTGGTAATTACTCGTAAAATAATGAATAATCTTTATGGATATCGACTTCTTTTATTTCGGAAGTGCGACGTTTCGATACTGATTATTGTACCGTTGTAAGGCAGGAATATTTTCTGCTTGACAATCTGTATCGAATTAAAAGGAATTGTTGTATATAAAATTTGTTGATGAGAGTCTGAGATGGATGTTGCTTACTAGTTGTCACATGTATGTGTCCACCTCACATCTCATATAGCACCCTTGTGTGTTTCTTTCCAATGACGGGTGGTGAGGTAGTCTCGTGATTAAACCGTTCGCTCGTCACGTAGAAGACTCGGGTTCCATTCACTTTATGGCGCTCATATTTTGTTTGTACAGTAACTTGGTTCAGTCACAGGGCTACGATGGCGTTTTGAAACGGGGCCCTGTTCTGCTAAGGTCTTATGTACATGTGTGCACTGGATAAGGCACACCTGGAGACACCGTTAATTGGCATATTAGAAGTAGTTACCTACTTGCCAACACCGTTACTCAACACCGAAACGCTGCATCTTTTGCAAAGAAGACGTTGTCCGTCTATAGTTCAGGCCAAGTTAATGTTTAATTCAATACATATTTCAGTGTTCCCTCTGAGAGTTTACGAATGATCAGTGACTACATCCGCATTCATTTTAATGTCAAGCTCTGACCACTTGCTTTACTCTCTTCAACCTTTGTTTGACCTTTGCCCTAACATACAACCTGTACAGTAAAGTACAATTATATAGGTTATGCTGCACAAGAATATAGACATTTTCTCAGTCCCTAATTTCCGTGTCTAAATGAATGTGAACGATTTTGACTAAAATTCTACAAAATATATTTAACGAAAAGTTACAACCTGTACATTTGCTTACCACAAGCTTAGGTAACGTATAGTCAACTTGCAAAATGCTCGTTTTTACGTTTTTATGAAAAGAAAGCAAAAATAGGCCGATAGTTTTCAATCCTTACAAATATCCACACATCAATTTCCTTGGTACCACAAACACAATAAACTGTCGTAACTGTTTCCTCGTCACAGCATGGACACCAATCCAGAATGAGGACAGTCGTTGTTTTGGTGCCTTTAAGGAGAAACCGGATCAAAACTGGAACAATGGAAAATAGTACACGAATGCAAACGTCTTCAAGAAAATATCCAAACATCATTTTGACACATTTGTCTAACGATAATCTCGGGACTGTTGAACAGTACACTGAATCTCAAACTTCATGTCACCCGAACATAGAAATATCTCTTCATCAGAACACACCAGTGTTTGACCTTAAAACTGAAAACCTACAGATTCTAAGGGTCCAGAATTATACAGGTTGCGGGTTCTGGCCCCGATTTCTCGAAATAATTATAAGTTTTGACTTAATATTTTTTTTATTTTACTCAAATTTGAGGAAACACACTTTCCAGAATGAACTCGAATCGATATTACACTCTGGCATAGTACACACATGTTTGGTGAATAGAATATTTACGTTGTTTGGACATTTGTTATGGTAAGGATACAGCTGAAATAAATAAAATAAAATTCCGTTGTTTGAAATTTTCAGCAAAACAAAAACCGTGGCGACAAACAAAATGAGTTAAAGAGTTTAATTTAACTTGAGTGACTGACTAGTCTTCATCAGCGTCTATGTCAAGATCAGTCATGTCATTGTATGTAGTCTGAAATGCATTCGGATAACTTTGTTCAAAGTTAAAAGATTATATCTCAGTAATCGAAATTGCTCCCTCGGAAATGATATTCGTTTTACTAACAAACAACACGACCCGTGAAGTTTCGAATTAGAATTGATCAGCGATTAACGGGATCGGATGGCCAGGATCGCTGTCTTTTTTGACTTGGTTGACACATGGCATCGGTTTCCGATTGCGCAGATCGATGTTTATGCTGTTGATCACTGGATCGCCAGTTCCAGACGTGATTATTTACAGACGGGCGCATTATAACTGGAATGTTGCTGAGTGTGACGTAAAGGTAAACTCACTCACTCACTCACTCACTGCTGATCGAGATAAATACCGTGTACCCTGAGAACCCCACAGTACTATTTGTCCTACGTTTAATCGTCCTCGAAAACGGACGCTACGTTCCACGAATGCGTAATATGTAACTGACTATCTGTTTTGCTTTATGTGTGATGACTGATGGAATTAGTAGGAGACTACACAGTAGCAAAATTTTCCTCCAGAATCAAATACCTTCAATGGAACCCTTACGGTTATGTGTTTTTGTGCATCATGCATGAATATAAAAAAAACTGGATGTACGGTACCGTCACGGTTCCGTGAAGAATTGGTCTTCAGTAGCAGCCCCGTGTTACACCATCTCACTCGTCGACGTCGATGTAGTCGTGTCAAGGAGGGGGCATCTTTTGGATGTTTGGCAAGTATTCCTACTTCTCGGAGACGGTTCCTGATTGTCTGATCGGACACTATTCGGGCTCCAAACTGTTCTTGTGCTGTGTACGTGGGGCTCACGTAGGTGGGTTACACGGATGTACCGATCCTGAGCAGGTGTGGTGACTCTAGGTATTCCTGATCCCACAATCAATCCCACAATCGAGTTATTGTGCTGGGATGAACCTTGAAGATCATTGCCACCTCACTCTTTGATTCGCCAGCTTGCAATCGTTCAATTGCCTCATTAAGATCGGCAGCGTTGAGACGTCCCATTTTCGTGTACAATACTTGCAACTATCGTGGATGAAATTGTGAGATTCCTTTGGGTCCTTTATAGTCACATGCTGTACTCATGCTTCGCACGTGAGAAACAACCATTGTGCCTGATATTCGCGCTACATGACATCAACGCATATCATGACAATCCCGATTGATAAAACCGTTCAAAATCATTTTGGGTTGCGTTTGGTCAAGCATGATCTTCTAAAACATTCCAAAAACAATGTGCAACCCTAAAGAAATGTTTGAGTTTACCTATGTATACAAAATTGTAAGCATCATTTTTAAATTTCATTTTGCGTTACCTTTTTTTAAACAGTGTACCTGTCGACAATTCATGTGTTAAAACGCACATCTTATTGTGATATCGAAGTCATGAATGTACCAGCAGTTCTACAAATGTTTATAGTCGATAGATTGTTTGATCCAAACTCGATTATCTGCAGATCGAGGACATATAGCGAGAAAATCCGGGATAGAATAGGTCTTCAGCAACCCATGCTTGCCCCTAAAGGCGACTATGCTTGTCGTAAGAGGCGACTAACGGGATCGGGTGGTCAGGCTCGCTGACTTGGTTGACGCGTGTCATCGGTTCCCAATTGCGCAGATCGATGCTCATGTTGTTGATCACTGGATTGTCTACACCAGCCTCGATTATTAACAGACCACCGTCATGTAGCTGGAATACTGCTGAGTGCGGCGTAAAACTGAACTCACTCACTATCTGCCTAAGTCACCGATGTCCGGGGTAGAGAGTTGCGTTCCTTTTGGCACACCTTAACCCATCGAGGTTCGATTCACGGTTCTCCCTGGTTATGTTTCCTGGTTTGTGAGCACATACCTATGCTCGTGTGTTTCACTAGTGGGTGAGTATGGTTTTACGCCGCATTTAGCAACATGTCAGCAACATCTTTGGGGGGGGGGGGGGGATACACCGGAAATGGGCTTTACACATTGCACCCGTGTGGGGTATCGAACCGGGTGTTTATCATGACCAGTGAACGCTTTAACCACGAGGCCGCTCGATTGCCCCTGTACTAAGAGAGGTGAGCTGAGACAAAGTAGAAAAGTAGATGTATAGGAGTATAGGACATGGAACTGCGTTAATCATGATATGAATCTGTGCCAGTGCATGGATGTGATGTCACGGCCGTCGGTCCCCTATTGTCCTGACCTAGCGACCCCAAAACGGGCTTTCATCTCTCAGGTCAACTAGAAACAGTAATACGCGTAGGTAAACGCTATATAGCCCATTGACACCCCCTAGTATATAATAAGAATATGAGCGGAAATCCCTTCCCACAGCCATAATCATCATATCTGTCTCAAGCAGAATCCACTGTCCGTTCCGATTGTTTTTTGTTTGTTTGTTTGTTTGTTTGAGTTTGTGAGTGAGTGAGTGAGTTTAGTTTTACGCCGCACTCAGCAGTATTCCAGCTATATGGCGGCGGTCTATAAATAATCGCGTCTGGACCAGACAATCCAGTGATCAACAACATGAGCATCGATCTGCGCAACTGGGAACCGATGACATGTGTCAACCAAGTCAGCGAGCCTGACCACCCGATCCCGTTAGTCGCCTCTTACGACAAGCACAGTCGCCTTTTATAGCAAGCATGGGTTGCTGAAGGCCTATTCTACCCCGGGACCTTAACGGGTGGTTTATTTGTTGTCTAACGAGACACTCAACAATATCCCAGCTATATGGCTGCGATCTGTAAATAATCAGACCATACCATTCAGTGATCAACATCGTGAACATCGATCTACACTTTTGCGAACCGATGTCATGTGTCAATCATGTCCATACTATTCCCTTAAGTCGCCTCATACGACAAACATGGGCTGCTGAAGACTAGCTGTAATCCAGATCTTCAAGATTTTAAAATTAATAGAGTCTCTGTTCCTAATCCCATAAACAACTCAGGAAGCCTGGACAATAACTGGGTGCACGCTGATCAACTGACATCGAGCACAGACCGTGCCTGTGTTGGATGCGAAATTATAAACCGATATTGATGTCTGACCTCTGCTCCGGAACTTTGAATCATTATTTCTTATGAAGATTGACACGACATGATCTTGCCATCACTGATTATGATGGTAAAATGGAGTGCCGACACCCGCTTTCGAACCCTAACCCTTCACTTGTTGGCTTCGCGGTTTTATCCACTAGGCTACGATCGCTGTGAAACACGTGCTGGGCACGGGTAGCGCGTATGAAACACGTTCATAGCGCATGAAAGACGAGGCACCGGCTGCCAGTCTCATCCCAGTTGATTTCATCAGTGAATGCCAAATATTGAAAGTATTTCTAAAGTTTGCATCTTCGGTCGGTTTATAAGTTCGATATAACATGACCCGTAGGCGTTATTGAAAAGTGAGCCCTGTACCCATGGGAATTTCCCGCAGGAGGCTGGCTTACTTTTTTCAATAATGCACTCGGATTATAGTATATCCTACACATATACCACATTAACCTTTTATAACGAATGCCAAATGGTGAAGGGAAGTAACTATGTCCGTTTGCTTCGTCTGCTACGAGATGTACTGAATCGGTGCAGCTACAGACACGACACATTCCCCTCTTGTATGAAATAATGTCGGCGGGATACGTTCTTTGCCAACCAGCCCCACGAGGCGTATGGTACGATGCACACTGCATGTTAGCCTCTGTTCACATAGGCTTTGATAACCGCGCCTGTATCAATACAAATACAAGCTGAAACCGCGTTAAAACGAGATATCCGCCATACAAACACACTGCGCATGTCAATAATAATGGCGGTCACACTCACAGAAACTCAGCTCGCACAAGTTCTGCAGCAATTGAAGACATGTCACAGGTGGATCAAGGTAAGGCTTTTGTATGCGCAAGTCCAGGTGGACAGAAGATAGTACTTAGTGCTAAAAGCAACCGTATCCGTAACTAGTGTCACCGTGACATATGTGAGTTGTGGCGTTGTTCTGCATTAGGAAAGTTAGGTCAGCACCTGGGACGACAATATTAACTCTCTGACAACCCCATTGAGATACCTTGTGCGCTGTGTCCAGTTTATTTGAGAGTGACGTTATAAAAAATCAAATCTAAAATCAGAATTCATTTAACGCACTTTCAAATTACATACTGAAAAGTACAATGATTTCTCTATGTAAATATTATAGACAGTAATTTTCTTTTTAATATAAGCGATCATTTCACACAGTTTACACTTCATCTATCTCGTTCACTTTGTCATTTGGGTCCTTTTTTGTGCTTAGTTAGGATGTAGATTTCCAATCATATACGAATTTATGTGAAAGCTCCTTTCATTCCATAGTGAATTATCCAGAGGGCATCAGCCAGCGAAGTGAATCACAAACTATCTGCTTGTCGTCGTTTGGCCCTTAAATTTAAAAACTACAACGCTGTTATGTCATCTCGAAAAATTCATGTTAATGCAAAGACTGTTATATTTGATTGAGTTTAGTTTTACGCCGCACTCAGCAATATTACAGCTATATATCACGGCGGTCTGTCAATAATCGACCAATGCAGTGATCAACAGCATGAGCATCGATCTGCGCATTTAGGAACCGATGACATGTGTCTACCAAGTCAGCCAGCCTGACCACCGATCCTGTTAGTCGAATTTACGACAAGCATTGACGCATTTTATGGCAATCATGGGTTACTGAAGACCTTTTCTACCCCGGGACCTTCACGGGTCACTGTTATATATGAATATAATGCCATCATCTGAAATATATTTACAATCACTACATATATTTATGTGCGTAGGTTTGGTCTAATGGCTATGCGGCACTATAATGCCTATGTGGCGTAAATCTCATTATAAACAAACAAACAAATAAACCTTCCTGGTTCTCTTTTCAGGTTGCGGGAGATATAGAAGCCACTCTGGAACACCGTATACGTGATCAAGAGTTCCTAGTGGACAGGTGGCCGGATTACAGAGCGATGGTAGTTCAGGCGAAGCAGGGTGACATAAAGGTATTTATTCGCTGGTGTGGCCTGAATTATGAACGAAAATATTAAAGCGGAGCAACAACACGACGTAACATGCCTTCATTAAAGTGGAATACAACTTAAATTTACATGTGAAAAAAATTAATCATCACATGTGTTTCTAAGAGTGAAAAAGTGAAAAGAATACTGTTTGAGTTCATTAACGTGACTAAAGACACCCAGTTTTTATCATTATTCGATTCGGTACACAAAACGTCTCCATAGTAAGTTAAGTAGCCTAGTAGTTAAAGTGTTCAGTCCTCACGCTAAAGACCCGGGTTCGATTCTCCACAATATGTGAAGCCAGTTCCCCTGCCAAGTTGTAGCTTGAGTATTGTTAAAAGCGGCGTAAAACGTTACTCACTCACCCTCTCACACACTCACGCCAGTAAATCACGAATGAACGTTGGCATCATGCATAGTTGCGGAAAGTCTTGTCACAAAATGTGTGGATTTCAGTGTATAATGAAACGTAATGACTAACGTCTTGCCGGTAATTTCAAAATTAAGTGTTCGAGTTATACACAGAAAGTGAGTGAGTGAGTGAGTTTAGTTTTACGCCGCACTCAGCAATATTACAGCTATATGGCGGTGGTCTGTATATAATCGAGTCTGGACCAGACAATCCAGTGATCAACAACATGAGCATCGATCTGCGCAATTGGGAACCGATGACACGCGTCAACCAAGTCAGCGAGCCTGACCACCCGATCCCGTTAGTCGCCTCTTACGACAAGCTGAGTCGCCTTTTATAGCAAGCATGGGTTGCTGAAGGCCTATTCTACCCCGGGACCTTCACGGGTCATACACAGAAAGAGACAAAGTAGGTGATGTATATTAAGGTATGGGATTTATGATCACCTTGTCACCAGATCCCCTTGTACAAATAACCTTAGCACTACCATTGTAGGTGATGTATATTAAGGTATGGGATTTATGATCACCTTGTCACTAGATCCCCTTGTACAAATAGCCTTAGCACTACCATTGTAGGAGATGTATTATAGGTATGGAATTTATGATCACCTTGTCACCAGATCCCCTTGTACAAATAACCTCAGCACTACCATTGTAGGTGATGTATATTGAGGTATGGAATTTATGATCACCTTGTCACTAGATCCCCCTTGTACAAATAGCCTCAGCACTACCATTGTAGGTGATGTATATTAAGGTATGGGATTTATGATCACCTTGTCACCAGATCCCCTTGTACAAATAACCTTAGCACTACCATTGTAGGTGATGTATATTAAGGTATGGGATTTATGGTCACCTTGTGACTAGATCCCCTTGTACAAATAACCTCAGCACTACCTTTGTAGGTGATGTATATTAAGGTATGGGATTTATGATCACCTTGTCACCAGATCACCTTGTACAAATAACCTTAGCACTACCATTGTAGGTGATGTATGTTAAGGTATGGGATTTATGATCACCTTGTGACTAGATCCCCTTTGACCGTCTTAGCACTAGGTGCCCTTGTACGAAATAGCCTTAGGGCTATCATTGTAGGAATTCTATTTTGAAAGATTGGACATATGGTTTTACGTCAACAGAGACACATTCAAAATTTATTTTTTCTGATACAGGACACAGGCAAAATGTAGCCACGCACTCCATTTCAAGGAATCCCTCTACTTATTGGAAGCGCATGGGTAGCCTAATGGTTTCGCGTCCGCTCGTCACGCTCAAGGCTCGGGTTCGATTCCCCTCATGGGTGGAATGTCATGTTGCTTGAATATTGTCGAATGCGGTGAAAAGCCAAATCTACTCAATCAAATTTATTGTGACAAAATGTTTGACACATTTTAGGGATTTACAGATTTGGGCAAAAACAACCAACACAATACAACGGTTATGGTATATTTTACACAAAACTCATTATACATAATATAACACATGACAAAACGACTGATAGATTGTTGTACTTCCTGTTGAATAAATGACAAGACGTAGCTGCCAGTGGAATTAACGTGCATGTCCACTCTGACAGTTGAAGTATCTGCGGCCGATTGTGGACCTATACGCCACGGACGTCGACGCCTTGAGAGACCTGCTACAGCAGCTGGACTGGTCCAAGGAAAAGCGGTTTGAATGTAAGAAATATATATAGTGACTCTGTTAATTTAAGGTTGTTGATGTACACAAGTTACAGACTTCCAGGGAAGGCATAAGGTCTGTAAGTCAGGAAAGACGCTACTTCCGATATTAAGGTGGTTCCCGGGTCCCTTTGCGCGCGCTAACTTCTGTGGTCTCGCGACGTGCTGTGACCTCGTTACGAGGGATTTAATGTTCAACTGCAATGCATAAAACTCGTTCTGATCAAGAGTGTTCATGTACACCAAACAAAAATATTAATGTTTTTATGTGCAATGTTTTTACACTGAGATCGAAATAATCCGTCACCAGAACGTTGTCATCGGTCTTGTTTCCCAGTCGTTAAATGGGGCCACAATGTGTGATATCCTTGTGGTTCATGCGTTCACTCGTCATGCTGAAGACCCGTGTTCGATTCCCCACATGGGTACAATGTGTGAAGACCATTTCTGGTGTCCCCTTCCGTGATATCCTTAGAATATTGCTAAAAGTGGCGTAAAACTAAACTCACTCCAGTCGTGAAAAGCATCATCGCACTGATGTATCTTGGGTAAAGGAGTATTGACATTTGAACAAGCTCAGGAGTTTGCTCTGTGTACTGGGACACGATATATCTATATTTATGAAACCTAACGTCGGGGACATTTTCCCTTTTGTTGCGTGTTCCTCTAGTTCAGGACTGGCAAAGAAAGCTTTCTCACTGTGCAGAAAAAACGCGGAAAAGTCCACATTAATCGTGGAAATAGCAACATAAACATATTACCTCGCCACTGAAACAGTAAATCCTGCAGCGAAAATCTGTGCAACTTTGACCTCTACTGCGCGTGCGCATTACGATCGTCGCTTCTGTCAAATTTCCGAGTAGCCGTCCGTCGCCTCGCGTAGAAAATGAATTGAATATGTCGAAATAAGTATTCTCAATCATTTCAAACGAATGGAAAGCAAAACTAAAGAAGCACGATGATGACAACTGTCAAATAACAGATATACTCTAAAAAGGGAATTAACGTTATTAGAGGAAATTATGGTTATTCATAGCCTCATTTTTACGTTTAAACCTCATAATCCCATCCTTTCATCCCATCTCTGACGTCATAGTGCACTTACTGATTCAGGCCCACACCAGATATGAGTCTCTGACGTCATCAATGTACCTACTGACCTTATATCAACAATGGATTGAATCTTCCTGATGTCGCTGAGCTTTGGAAATGAATTCCTCTTCTCATAATTCCATTTGATTGATAGATAAACTGACGCCTTCCATTCGCAAGCAAACCTGACCAGCTGACGAAGCTGATGGTTTGATCTTGTGCACATATAAGCAGGTGTCGCGACAATCCCCCCAGTTACTCGCGATAGGACGTATCATGTTATTTCCACGTGTGTTAAAGGGCAAATGTCGCCTATGTGCGTTATAACGAAATGAGGTTCGGTGTGTCTCCGTTCTGCGTCAACACCACGTTATGTTTAATGAGGTAATCCGTTATACTTTTGTACGGAAAACATTTCTGCCACCGCGCAATGCTTAGCACAATAAATATGTACATTATAAATGGAAATTTTAAACCTTCTGACAACAGTAATATAGTTACCCAGGTAACATGGCAGCAGGCTGGCTTTGAGCATTGGGCCAGTGCTGATTATCAATGTTTGGTCAGCATTGGTCCACTGATGGCAGGCCAATCCGTAGCCAGTATTGGCCCATCATTGGCCCAACGATGGCGGTCCAGTCTGTAGCTAATACTGTACCTTGCTTTTGTCAATCATTTCATCCTGACTTTTAAATCTGTATATATTATTCTTCATTAATTAAGGCCAAGCAAGAAATTGTATCTTGGGTTTCTCTACCACCCATCTCTTGTGGTTGGGACAATCAGTATTTGTAAAGATACTGTAAAACATATGTTCACATATCATTATATATCTTACACAAATAGAACTTTAACAAACACCTGACAATTGTGTTGATATATAAAGTTCAGGAGTGCTGAAGTGTGTATATATTGTAATTAGTTGTATGTATGCTTTTGAAAACAGAAAACAAAGAATTAAATGTATCTTAACAACTTTAATTCTCTCTTTTACAATGAATTGTAATGAAATAAATATTTGAATGAATGAATACGGCGAGTAGACAACAGGATTGCCAGTGAAGTAAGATAAAGTTGTTTATTGCGTGTTTGTGTCCGCTGCAGGAGCAGCAACGATCTTCTTCTGCTTGGGAAGCAGGGTCCTTTCCCTCGTTCCACCGTCCACACCGGAACCACAATTTAATGTGGCTTTCCAGTTCACAGTCTGATGACCTCGCGCATACTGGGTTCTTCGGTGGTGCCTATGAAATGGAAATTGACTTTGAACGTAAACATAAATACATCTGCTCTATCAATCACTCTACAATTTCATTAAACATTTTAGAGTACATATTATTGTGTATTGTCATATATAAAGTCACACTTACTTAACGCCCGTTCTTTGCAATAAGGTGCAATTGATGTTATCAGCCATTTGTTCAAAACCAAACCCATATTGTGCCCATTATTTGGATTAAGCACAAAGTCATATATTCGCCCCAATTAATCACTGTTTTGGGTCTTCTGTCCACATATTGGCAATGCAGGTAAAGTCAATATTGGCAAAATGACACGTACGTTACTGTCGCCATGTCGGAGACGATTCACTAAAATTAATACTGTCAGTTTGAAAGTACAGTTTGGGTTTCAGATTAAGTTTTAAAAGAGCAATATGCCTTTTGCGCAGCTTTCAAGTAAGAACAAGAATGCTGACCATGCAAATTGGAACAGTTAGAGTTTTGAAACGTTATCGTCAAACTTTGGATACATACGTTATGTCTTTCTAGATGGCAGTGTATCAACGTACCTTTCTGACTTGAGGTACGTACAATATCAATGATTTATACTCAAAACACTAACCAATTTATTTACGACAGGTTTTTACTATAACTATAGTTCAATATTGGAAGAATACTTTTCAACACCATAACGAAGATGAGTACATATGAAGCGATACATACGTTACCGTGGCAATAATTACTTCATTTTTATACCACTTCATGCAAAACAGTATACCAACAACACGTGTTTGCAGTATTGCAAATCAGCTCATATCACGATCTGTAGTGTGCATAGATTTATGAAAGTGAAAACTATTGAAACGCTGTCACAGGTCGATCAAAGGTTACCTGACGCGACCTCCCATAAGGTTTAAAGTTTAAAGTTCAAGTTTAAAATTTACTTAGGCTTACACAATGAGCTATGTGTTGGTAAATAGATGGCCTCCTCTCTGAATGTTATGAATACTGAAATGAATGGTTGATTGTTTAATGGGATAGAAGAATTGACCTCCAAATGAAAGGTTCTTTAGTAGCTTATAAGACATAGTTAATATATTACCAGTAGCACTTGGGATTTATGATCACCTTGTCACCAGATCACCTTGTACAAATAACCTCAGCACTACCATTGTAGGTGATGTATGTTAAGGTATGGGATTTATGATCACCTTGTGACTAGATCCCCTTTGACCGTCTTAGCACTAGGTGCCCTTGTACGAAATAGCCTTAGGGCTATCATTGTAGGAATTCTATTTTGAAAGATTGGACATATGGTTTTACGTCAACAGAGACACATTCAAAATTTATTTTTTCTGATACAGGACACAGGCAAAATGTAGCCACGCACTCCATTTCAAGGAATCCCTCTACTTATTGGAAGCGCATGGGTAGCCTAATGGTTTCGCGTCCGCTCGTCACGCTCAAGGCTCGGGTTCGATTCCCCTCATGGGTGGAATGTCATGTTGCTTGAATATTGTCGAATGCGGTGAAAAGCCAAATCTACTCAATCAAATTTATTGTGACAAAATGTTTGACACATTTTAGGGATTTACAGATTTGGGCAAAAACAACCAACACAATACAACGGTTATGGTATATTTTACACAAAACTCATTATACATAATATAACACATGACAAAACGACTGATAGATTGTTGTACTTCCTGTTGAATAAATGACAAGACGTAGCTGCCAGTGGAATTAACGTGCATGTCCACTCTGACAGTTGAAGTATCTGCGGCCGATTGTGGACCTATACGCCACGGACGTCGACGCCTTGAGAGACCTGCTACAGCAGCTGGACTGGTCCAAGGAAAAGCGGTTTGAATGTAAGAAATATATATAGTGACTCTGTTAATTTAAGGTTGTTGATGTACACAAGTTACAGACTTCCAGGGAAGGCATAAGGTCTGTAAGTCAGGAAAGACGCTACTTCCGATATTAAGGTGGTTCCCGGGTCCCTTTGCGCGCGCTAACTTCTGTGGTCTCGCGACGTGCTGTGACCTCGTTACGAGGGATTTAATGTTCAACTGCAATGCATAAAACTCGTTCTGATCAAGAGTGTTCATGTACACCAAACAAAAATATTAATGTTTTTATGTGCAATGTTTTTACACTGAGATCGAAATAATCCGTCACCAGAACGTTGTCATCGGTCTTGTTTCCCAGTCGTTAAATGGGGCCACAATGTGTGATATCCTTGTGGTTCATGCGTTCACTCGTCATGCTGAAGACCCGTGTTCGATTCCCCACATGGGTACAATGTGTGAAGACCATTTCTGGTGTCCCCTTCCGTGATATCCTTAGAATATTGCTAAAAGTGGCGTAAAACTAAACTCACTCCAGTCGTGAAAAGCATCATCGCACTGATGTATCTTGGGTAAAGGAGTATTGACATTTGAACAAGCTCAGGAGTTTGCTCTGTGTACTGGGACACGATATATCTATATTTATGAAACCTAACGTCGGGGACATTTTCCCTTTTGTTGCGTGTTCCTCTAGTTCAGGACTGGCAAAGAAAGCTTTCTCACTGTGCAGAAAAAACGCGGAAAAGTCCACATTAATCGTGGAAATAGCAACATAAACATATTACCTCGCCACTGAAACAGTAAATCCTGCAGCGAAAATCTGTGCAACTTTGACCTCTACTGCGCGTGCGCATTACGATCGTCGCTTCTGTCAAATTTCCGAGTAGCCGTCCGTCGCCTCGCGTAGAAAATGAATTGAATATGTCGAAATAAGTATTCTCAATCATTTCAAACGAATGGAAAGCAAAACTAAAGAAGCACGATGATGACAACTGTCAAATAACAGATATACTCTAAAAAGGGAATTAACGTTATTAGAGGAAATTATGGTTATTCATAGCCTCATTTTTACGTTTAAACCTCATAATCCCATCCTTTCATCCCATCTCTGACGTCATAGTGCACTTACTGATTCAGGCCCACACCAGATATGAGTCTCTGACGTCATCAATGTACCTACTGACCTTACATCAACAATGGATTGAATCTTCTTGATGTCGCTGAGCTTTGGAAATGAATTCCTCTTCTCATAATTCCATTTGATTGATAGATAAACTGACGCCTTCCATTCGCAAGCAAACCTGACCAGCTGACGAAGCTGATGGTTTGATCTTGTGCACATATAAGCAGGTGTCGCGACAATCCCCCCAGTTACTCGCGATAGGACGTATCATGTTATTTCCACGTGTGTTAAAGGGCAAATGTCGTCTATGTGCGTTATAACGAAATGAGGTTCGGTGTGTCTCCGTTCTGCGTCAACACCACGTTATGTTTAATGAGGTAATCCGTTATACTTTTGTACGGAAAACATTTCTGCCACCGCGCAATGCTTAGCACAATAAATATGTACATTATAAATGGAAATTTTAAACCTTCTGACAACAGTAATATAGTTACCCAGGTAACATGGCAGCAGGCTGGCTTTGAGCATTGGGCCAGTGCTGATTATCAATGTTTGGTCAGCATTGGTCCACTGATGGCAGGCCAATCCGTAGCCAGTATTGGCCCATCATTGGCCCAACGATGGCGGTCCAGTCTGTAGCTAATACTGTACCTTGCTTTTGTCAATCATTTCATCCTGACTTTTAAATCTGTATATTATTCTTCATTAATTAAGGCCAAGCAAGAAATTGTATCTTGGGTTTCTCTACCACCCATCTCTTGTGGTTGGGACAATCAGTATTTGTAAAGATACTGTAAAACATATGTTCACATATCATTATATATCTTACACAAATAGAACTTTAACAAACACCTGACAATTGTGTTGATATATAAAGTTCAAGAGTGCTGAAGTGTGTATATATTGTAATTAGTTGTATGTATGCTTTTGAAAACAGAAAACAAAGAATTAAATGTATCTTAACAACTTTAATTCTCTCTTTTATAATGAATTGTAATGAAATAAATATTTGAATGAATGAATACGGCGAGTAGACAACAGGATTGCCAGTGAAGTAAGATAAAGTTGTTTATTGCGTGTTTGTGTCCGCTGCAGGAGCAGCAACGATCTTCTTCTGCTTGGGAAGCAGGGTCCTTTCCCTCGTTCCACCGTCCACACCGGAACCACAATTTAATGTGGCTTTCCAGTTCACAGTCTGATGACCTCGCGCATACTGGGTTCTTCGGTGGTGCCTATGAAATGGAAATTGACTTTGAACGTAAACATAAATACATCTGCTCTATCAATCACTCTACAATTTCATTAAACATTTTAGAGTACATATTATTGTGTATTGTCATATATAAAGTCACACTTACTTAACGCCCGTTCTTTGCAATAAGGTGCAATTGATGTTATCAGCCATTTGTTCAAAACCAAACCCATATTGTGCCCATTATTTGGATTAAGCACAAAGTCATATATTCGCCCCAATTAATCACTGTTTTGGGTCTTCTGTCCACATATTGGCAATGCAGGTAAAGTCAATATTGGCAAAATGACACGTACGTTACTGTCGCCATGTCGGAGACGATTCACTAAAATTAATACTGTCAGTTTGAAAGTACAGTTTGGGTTTCAGATTAAGTTTTAAAAGAGCAATATGCCTATTGCGCAGCTTTCAAGTAAGAACAAGAATGCTGACCATGCAAATTGGAACAGTTAGAGTTTTGAAACGTTATCGTCAAACTTTGGATACATACGTTAGGTCTTTCTAGATGGCAGTGTATCAACGTACCTTTCTGACTTGAGGTACGTACAATATCAATGATTTATACTCAAAACATTAACCAATTTATTTACGACAGGTTTTTACTATAACTATAGATCAATATTGGAAAAATACTTTTCAACACCATAAAGAAGATGAGTACATATGAAGCGATACATACGTTACCGTGGCAATAATTACTTCATTGTTTGTACCACTTCAAGCAATACAGTATACCAACAACACGTGTTTGCAGTATTGTAAAACAGTTCATATAACGATCTGTAGTGTGCATCGATTTGTGAAAGTGAAAACTATTGAAACGCTGTCACAGGTCGATCAAAGGTTACCTGACGCGACCTCCCATAAGGTTTAAAGTTTAAAGTTCAAGTTTAAAATTTACTTAGGCTTACACAATGAGCTATGTGTTCGTAAATAGATGGCCTCCTCTCTGAATGATATGAATATTGAAATGAATGGTTGATTGTTTAATGGGATAGAAGAATTGACCTCCAAATGAAAGGTTCTTTAGTAGCTTATAAGACATAGTTAATATATTTCCAGTAGCACTTGGAGTAGTCATGGGTCTTTATAACTATAAGAGCATAACTATATGGTAACGTATGTATCGAAATGTATCATACATACATTATTCATTTGTTTCTTATTCCAAGTGGGTAAAAGTAGAGCAGAAATTCAGACAGAAAATCGGTAAAGGCAGAAAGCAAAAGGACCTGCCTTCATGAGAAAGAACGATCGAGGATGCAGTCCTGTTATGTTCCGTTTGCCAGCTTATGATGATAAGTATTGATTACCCTGATGTTGCGTTTATGTAGTACTAAAAACAGTAAAGGAAGAAAGATAGAATTTTGTAATCCCCAAGTGGAGGATACTGATGTGTTTTAATTGATGCTTTAGGTCAGAAAAAGACTTAGTATTATTCTTCATGATAAAATCTTAACTGAAACAACCGAAACTTGGGTTACATACGTTGCTGTTTGCACTGCAGAAAATGTCATGTCATTTTCATGAGTTTTATGTTATGCTACCGATCAATAATTTTGCTCTACTATCTTGTTATCGGGTTTAATTTGCGATTGTTTTTGCAATTTGATGGTATTTTTAAATAAAAATCAGAGTAATAATGATTAGAAGTCTGTTGACATGCGCATTGTTAAAGGTCCATCTGAATGTTCAAACTTTTCAACTTCCCAGAAGAATGTGTACCTTTGTGAAGAGGTACCTGAGTTTTACCTAAACATCGTATTATCTGCTGAAGGGGGCACTTTGGTGTTTGAAGTAGCTTTTTTAATTTCCCTAAGAAACTCTCAATAGGAAAACACGAAAAATTGTCGAAGGAACCAAACGTTTATGCATTCTGAGATAGATGTACCAAACCACGCACGAGGCAATAATTTGGAACTAGTAGCGGGGTTGCTAGACAAATAATACCAACAAAAAGAAACAAAGTACATGGCATTGCACAGATGTCATTTAGGGCAACCGATACACTATTTAATAAGAATAGTCAATAATATTCTGTTGGTTTCCATCTATCCATTTCCCCGAAAGATCTTCCTTGGATGTATTATGAATACAGAGTTAGCGTATCTGAGAGTCTGATCATTGCAGTTGCTCCAGTTCTACATTCTACAGAGACAGGACCCTTCATCCATAACAACAACAGTTTTGTCATAACACCTAGGTAGACCAAATGCATATAATCAAGCGGAACCTGGGTAACCATAACCATTGATATATGACTGAGTGGTGATCAGGAACTTCATCAAACTAAAGATCAAGAGGTGCCTTTGTTTCTGGGAATGTCATCTTGTTCAACCATTTACCACCTTGAAGACACTCATTACAACCATAAAAATCGTTGTGGCCTTTCACTCCTTTAACAAATGCCCTGGCTGGTGTATCGCATATAAAACATGAAACTGAAACTTCTATGTTGAGGCCATGTGGTGTAGCCCATCACGCTCAAGACCCTTCATCTCTTCTACAAATTCGTTTAAATATTCACCAAGCTTTGGAGGTTTTCAGCTCCATAGAAGAGGCCTATAATAAATGGTTGGCCAAGAAAGGGGTGGATGACACTATCAAGTATTGGCCAGAAACTGCATTGAGGTACTTTTAAAACAGGTAAACCATCAATATTGACTTGAAATTTCTTATGCTTACCAGGAATATTGAATTCCATTCTATCGGATAGGACCCGTGAAGGTCCCGGGGTAGAATAGGCCTTCAGCAACCCATGCTTGCCATAAAAGGTGACTATGCTTGTCGTAAGAGGCGACTAACGGGATCGGGTGGTCAGACTAGCTGACTTGGTTGACACATGTCTTCGGTTCCCAATTGCGCAGATCGATGCTCATGTTGTTGATCACTGGATTGTCTGGTCCAGACTCGATTATTTACAGACCGTCGCCATATAGCTGGAATATTGCTAAGTGCGACGTAAAACTAAACTCACTCACTCACTCACTCACTCACTATCGAATAGCTGATTGATAAAGGCCTTGACATTCCAAAATGAAAGTACTGCCCCCTGTAATGTTTTTCACAGCGTAGCTCTGAGGAGTAAGAAGCAATGTACGTGGATCCTTAGAAGGATAGTCAGTTCGTAGAGTTTCTAACAGTGACGAAAGTGTTCTATGAGGAACCTGGGGTTTGCCCATTCGCCCAAGTTTTGACATCATTATTTCATCTTTGTCGCGATACTCATTTTCAGAGCTGTCAGTATCAGAACTACTTGTTGCTTGGCTAAGTTTTTTTATTATCATGACTTACATTTTGCTCCAATCCATAAATTGTGTCATATTCATCTTCATCATTCATAGCATCACAACTTGAGCCTTCATAAGAAAATGTCGTTGTAGATGCTAAACACTGACTTGCTTGTGACACGCACGTTGACGTTACGTTTCCTTAGCATTATTTTGGTCTTCAGATAAATCATATTTGCTGGCTATCGCCAAACCTTCTTTCAATTTTACGACATGAGATGTCCAATACGGGTCATCCATTTTGATAACGTCAATATTCCAGTAAAAACAATGTATAATCTAATATAAAGAAAAATATGAACATTTCACACTATCGGTTTTTTATGTTTCAAATACTTTCTTTTCATAATATAATTTGGAAATTTAACAATTCCAATCAGTCAAATATGCAATTGTTACCTAATGTGGTAGTGAAAAGTATATGCATTTCTGATTACAGAAACAATACTAAAATGAAATGTTGTATTCCATGGAGAGGATGGCCACGTTTAACTCACTGGTGCTTACATATCAAATTACAGCCATTTCCAAATAACCCACCTATCCTTTAGTAACATGTTTACATATATACACTATTTTCATAGTGTCTTGATTTCACCACTGACGATCAGAAAAGTTTATGACTGAATTGGCTGTCCATAGATTTTGAACCTAAGACTGCCTAGATATGACAAGGAAAACGTTCTGCACTCCATTTTCCTACATCTGAATCTTGAAAATCAAGTTTCACACACTTAGTTTCACCGGTCTGTTGTGCGATTCTCCTTTCACTTTAGAGTTAGAAAATAGGAGAAAGTTAACTACGGCTGAGAGATAGCATGTGGCAGGCATGAAAAATCCCGGCATGTCATGCAGCGCCATTGCAAAGCAAATGGGTGGTCATCACCGCGTCATCACCCGTTTAGTTGCCAAACAAAACAAACCAATGATGTCAATGACAGTCATAGATCTCGTTATGATAGTTACCATTGAGTATCCAAATTAGCAGATCACAAAAATAGTGGGTGGCGCTTAACGTTTGTGCATGTGTATATTTTAAAACTTTTACAATATGGTAGACTATACCTTTCTTTAAATGATTCTAGTATATCACGTGGAACAAGTACTTGAAATCTGTAAATCCTCGGACAAGAGCAAAAGTGAACAATGTTGTAAGATACCGCTCAAAGAAGAATACAGTCTATTGTTTTCATGTCAAATGAAATCAAAGGTTAGTCTTCGACGGATTCTGGATGGTGTCTTTAACGGAGCTGAACTTTGATGAGCAGATACACGTGTTGTGTAATCGACAGTTCATTGGCGGGTGAAACTCAGCTGTTTTTATTGGGACGCATCGATTTGAGACAGGATCCTATCTACACGTTAGGTACTGAACTTAATACTCATGTCAAAGTGAAAGAAACCCACAATGCCGAAATGCATTTAAAGTCGGAAAATGTACTCCCGTGCAAGAAAACACTGTCTTCATTTAAAAGTCCATCCATATAGAAATAGATATTCGACATGTCAATGCTAAGCCCAAAAGAATTCGAGGAGCTGGAGACTGAACCCTTGAATCCCTACACTTTACCCCCTTATCAGACTAGCATACAGAAACATTGTTTTGTGAATCTGCGACCTTTAAGCCAAATCAACGATGCTGCCCCGGTTGAGTTTCATGTGGGCAACTAACAGCTACACCGACCCGAGACGCACCTGTTTTCATGCCAAAGGCAAAGCAATGCAGACTGATGCTAGTCGATTGTTCGAGGCCCTCTCACCCCTGCTGGAATATGGTGAGGAAGCGAAAAACACCCAGTTGACCACGCAGTTGTTCACCGAGGAATGCTCTCTACCCATTCGCGAAGTCAAGGTGACCAGCATCACAATCTCTCAGCACACCCACACTATCGACAACGTCAGCAATCCCATTGCCAACCTTCGTGGGACTGGTGGAGAGCTCGAGACTGAATATGAGCTGCATCAATAATCCTTATAATTTCAAGTCGTCAAGTGCATAAAACCTTAAAAAGATAATGTTGTACATCGACGCCAGGGTAACCCACCGAAGCGAACGATGTGGCCAATTACGTCAAAATGCTCCATGGCATGGGACTTTGAAAGGAAGACAAGGGCAATGCCATCACCAGAAGCGAATTTCTCCTGGGGAAAGCCGTGTTCGTCTTTGACATTGATAAAATGTGCGTGAATTCCTAATACCTGGACCTGGTAAAATCGGGAAGCTAGAGGCTCAAACTGGAATTCAAGTTGACACCCACCAGCACACTGAAATGCGTCGTCTTGATCGAGAGAAATTCCCTCATCGATACTGATCAAGCCCGCACCGTGTTTTTCAAGTAATCACTAGATGATGAAAGCGGCATACCTTCGGAGCGCCGTATAATGCGACCCGAGTTTACAATTGTGGGCGTGTTTGCTTAAGACACTTTACGTATGCTCACATCAAGACTGCGTGTTCAAGAGCATGGGACTCGTCGTCAACATGGAGAAGAGTAAACACGAGTTGGAATGCACTGGATTGCTCTGTATTTCAAAGGGGCTAAAGCAGAATTGCTTGACAGTTTAGCAGAATAGCCTATAGATAAGGTATTTGATGACTACATGAAGGATGGGAATAACAGCTCCTATACTCGCAACACATAACAATAAATTATTACAATCTCCGAACTCAAATACCTGTGGGTTGTTTACATTGTTTTATGTAAACAACAAAAAACAAATTTACGAATGAATGATATCGCACAGCAATTTGACATGAATGAGTGGGAATGGCTGAAGGGAATAAAATAATGCTTTAGACCCTGTAATCCCAGACTTGTGTTTAACCATCATGAAGGTTACTAGCACTTGTTCAGACTGTGACAGGAGTTTTATGCGAAAAGATAATCTACAGAGACATTAGAAGCAGATGCCTGGATCAACTCCTCCTCCTCCTGTGGATAAACAAGTTCCTCATCATCTGGATAAACACTCCCTCAGATTTCCGATTCCTCCCAGTGCATCATTGCCGGACCAGTGGATGCGGAAAGTCGGTGTTTGTTTTCAACCTGTTATATGACATGGACTAATTATACCTCTGCCTGACTGTATTATGTGGTGTTACACCGTATGGCATTCTCTTTACGATAACATTCTTCAAACTTTAGTGACAGTATCCACATATATCATGAATATGTGTATCATGTATATGTATATCATGTATATGTATATCATGAATATGTGTATCATGTATATGTATATCATGTATATGTATATCATGAATATGTATATCATGTATATGTATATCATGAATATGTGTATCATGTATATGTATATCATGAATATGTATATCATGAATATGTGTATCATGTATATGTATATCATGTATATGTATATCATGAATATGTGTATCATGTATATCATGTATATGTATATCATGAATATGTGTATCATGTATATGTATATCATGAATATGTATATCATGAATATGTGTATCATGTATATGTATATCATGTATATGTATATCATGAATATGTGTATCATGTATATGTATATCATGAATATGTATATCATGAATATGTATATCATGTATATGTATTTCATGTATATGTATATCATGAATATGTATATCATGAATATGTATATCATGTATATGTATATCATGTATATGTATTTCATGTATATGTATATCATGAATATGCTTCTGGAAAACAGTTATGGTTATGCTTCTTCAAATCGATTACAACAATTCGCTGGGATTTTTACACGTTCACAACACAAAGGCTAAATTATACACATAATACGACATATTATAATGATAATTTATCACCATGTAATGTATATCTTTGGATTTCATATGAAAAATCCTCTTCCAAAATCAATATGGAATTCAGGCGAAGACCAAACGGCAGAATTTGTTCACGTACAGTGCGTAATCGTCTTAATTCGGCTGGTCTAAAAAGCCGCCGTCCATTGGTTGCAATCAACATGACTGAGCAACACAAGCGCTTGAGACTGCAGTGGGCACGGAACCATGGAGGAAGAACCGTACGTCAATGGAGAAACACCATGTTAAGTGATGAGAGCAGGTATACACTAGACCATAATGAAGGTCGAATTCGTGTTTGGAGACGCGTTGGGGAATGTCACAGTGCCTGCATCATCAAACAGCATGATCGTTATGGAGGGGGCTCTGTTATGGTGTGGGGCGGGTTTACCTTTAACCACAAAACAGATCTTGCGTGTGTTGATGGCAGGATAACAGGTGTAACCCGATTGTGATCCCCTTTGCGCATACAGCAGGTCGAATGTTCGAGTTCCAGCATGATAATGCCCGCCCTCACATCGCTCATGTTTGTCGGGACAGACTGAGGGCTGCAGGTGTCCGGGTGTTGCAATGGCCGGCTAAAAAGTCCTGACCTTAACCCCATCGAACATCTTTGGGATGTTCTTGGCCGCAATGTTCGGGACAGAACTGTTCAGCCCAACAATTTGGATGAACTTTTAATGGCTCTCCAGGAAGAATGACGTAGAATTCCGATTGGTACCATCCGTACTCTCATTCGCAGCACGCCACGACGATGCCAAACAGTTCTCCAGAGACATGGGGCACACACCCGATATCGATTTTCATCACTTGACATAAGCCTTTTCATCTGTATGAACTTTTCTCTTACTGTTTCAAAGATTAAAAGTCACAGCTATTTGATGCATTTCCTTAAATTTTTCCATAAGTATATATACCAGGTTTTACCTACAAGTGTCACCATACCAATACAATATATACAATAATTGCGTCTGTAATGTATCTCAAACAATGAGCACAAAATCGATGACGGGTAGGTGCTAGTGTTTGAGTAGCATAAGTTCCAAACACAAAGTCTGACATATTCTAATCAAAATACTTCTGACCCAATACGGTTAATTAATATTTGATATACCCAATCTCTCTACCTCCAAATACAATGAATAAACGTCAATCTACCAAGACAAAAAATTGTAATATCTACAATCATTTACACCTACTGCATGTCAAACTAAGAACTTGTCCGAAATAGGGGTAATAGTTGCTAGTGATTGAGTATCATACCGTTGTTAACACGAAGTCGGACGTAGTCTAATAAAACATAATTCTGATTTGATTGATTGATAAACCCATTCTATCTATCTCCATCTCCAATGAATACACTTCATGTCCATAAAATTGCTAAGTTATCAGAAACACCTCCAACAAAGACTCCTAATTGTAATGATTGAACAGCAACGAAATGACAGATGAAGTTTCTTGTTATGTTTTAAGACGAGGTAGGGTTTGAGTAGGTATCACCTCTCCCCGACATAGCATAAGCAAACGCAGAGCTCGATTCTGTAATTCCATATGTTTACATGGTTTTTGGGAAAGAATACTTCATTACAGTTATCAGACGGTTTAGAATTTCCATTTAAAATGTACATATTAAATGTGCTAAGCATTACGCGACGACAGAAATGGATTTGAACAAAAGTATAAAGGGTTAAGTCATTAAACACAACGTGATGTTGACGCAGAACTGACACACACGGGGCCTCATTTCGTTATAACCCAGAGGCGACGTTTACCCCTTAGCATGCGTGGAATTAACATGAGACGTCCTATCGCGAGTATCTGAGCTGATTGTCGCGACACATGCGTATATTTACATAAGTTCAACTCATCAGCTTCTTCAACTGGTCAGGTTTGTTTGCGAATGGAAGGAGTCAGTTCATCTATGTTACTAATGATTAATTACTGTGCATCCTTTTTTCCATTAATGAAGACCCGGGTCGTTAATCATGACAGAGCATTAAAAAGTTCAAACAATGATTAAATCAACCAATGATCTGTAAGAACCAATCGAAACTTAGCGCGGTATCGGTATTATGTCTCGTTTTGACTTAATTAACATTCGCACAACTAACTGCTTAATTGCAAATTAATTAGTCCAGTGTGGTAATCACTGTTGACCTATGACGTCATGCATATTAGTGACGTCACATGGGTTTATGAGGTTTAAACCTCAAAATGAGACTGCGAATGGTATAATTTGAACATTGGTACATAATGGTACATTTGAATCTTTCTACCGGAGACAGAGTACAGAGGAGGGGAGGTAACTCAATTTTCAGTTTCAGTACATTATCAACATAGATATGGGAGGTAGATCCACACAAAAATCAAATGGGAGTGGTACAATAAGGGGGAGGGGAAAGGGGTGCAGCAGGCCACAATGACATTTGGTAGTGGAGACATTGTGGGCGACGATGATCCAAAAATAGTTCTATTCAACTCGATTATTACTAAGTGATTGTTGAGCAGGTGTGTGGGGCATTCATTTCAAAAGGTCAGTGGCATCATGAAGTGTCAATCCATAAGGTCAGTAGATACATTGATGGCGTCAGAGACTCACATCTGGCGTGGGACTGAATCAGGAAGTGCTCTATGACGTCAGAGAGCCTATTGAACGATGGGTTTATGAGGTTCCATCCTCAAAATACGGCTCTGAATGATCATAGTTTCCTCTAATAACGTTTGTTCACGCGGTCAAAACTTCCCCTTCCACGTGCGCATGCGCAAAATCAAAGTTGCAGGGTTTTCGCTTTATGCCCCAGTTATAGCAATTTAAAGTTGCCGTTTCTAATGTTTAAGTAGCGAGATACTGTGTTTATGTTGCTATTTCCACGACTAATGTGGACTTTTCTGCGTTTTTCCTCTCACATGTAAACCTTTGTTTCCTTGAATTCATTCTCTGATATGTAATCCTTCCTCTCACATATCCTTTTGACCCTTGAATTCTTCCTCTCCTCTCTTATGTAATTCTTCCTCTCATATGTATTGCTTTGTTTCCTTAAATTTATCCTCTCCTCTCATACGCAATCCTTCCCCTCACATACAATCCTTTGGATCCTTGAATTCTTCCTCTCCTTTCATATGCAATCCTTCCTCTCACATGTAATCCTACGCATCCTTGAATTCATCCTTTTCTCTCATACGGAATCTTTCCTCTCACATGTAATTCTTTTTTTCCTTGAATTCTTCCTCTCCTTTCATACGCAATCCTTCCCCTCACATACACTCCTTTGGATCCTTGAATTCTACCTCTCCTTTCATATGTAATCCTTCCTCTCACATGTAATCCTTTGCATCCTTGAATTCATCCTTGTTTCTCATACGAAATCGTTCCTCTCACATGTAATCCTTTTTTTCCTTGAAGTCTTCCTCTCTTTTCATATGTAATCTTTTCTCTCACGTGTAATCCTTTGGATCCTTGAATTCTTCCTCCCCTCTCATACGTAATCCCTCCTCTCACATGTAATCCTTTGTATCCTCGAATTCTTCCTCTCCTTTCATATATAATCTTTTCTCTTACATGTAATCCTTTGTATCCTTGAATACTTCCTCTCCATTCATATGTAATCCTTCCTCTCACATATAATCCTTTGTATCCTTGAATACTTCCTCTCCTTTCATATGTAATCTTTTCTCTCACGTGTAATCCTTTGGATCATTGAATTCTTCCTCTCCTCCCATATCTAATCTTTTTTATCACATGTGATCCGTTGTTTTCTTGAATCCTTCCTCTCACATGTAATCCTTTATTTCCTTGAATTCTTCTTCTCCTCTCATACGTAATCCTTCCTTTCTCATGTAATCTTTTAACACATATGATCCTTTCCCTAACTGTTTCAGGCGTGGACAGCACCTTAACACCAGTTTTGACAGAAGTAGCTCAACTTCACAGGACTCTCACCAGAGAGATATATGACTGTGTCTACCTGATTGTCACGCAAGATACACTGAAGCTCAGGTACATTCATGCTATAGATCATTTCGAGTTAGTACAGGCACAATAACCTTGGTTTTGCACATGCACAAAATGTATCAAAACGGAGTAAAATTTACGTTTCGTTCTCGGACACGTTCTCTTCCATATTGTAAACAATGTCCATGTCTACAGTTTTACGCCTCACAAATACATCGGTCGATATATATGAGCCAATGTCTTCAATATATTTACGTATTCTACATTCATTATCATTGTTCGCAAAGGCCTGTTCCTGAGGGATGTGTCATGTCCACCCTGAAGGCCGATGATGCTGCTCTGGTAGATTCTACGTGGGACCTACGCAGTGGAGACGTGTCTGGGGATTACATTAGGCATCTGATAACAACACTTCCTACCACCTGTTTGTACAATCAGGAAGGGGAGGTGATGGGATACGCCCTAACGTATCATTATGGGTGTCTGGGGGTGCTGTACGTGCCCGAAAAATACCGAGGGAAGGGTTATGGAAAGGTCGCCATGTCTCATCTTGTACAGAAGCACCTGCAAGAGAAGAAGGAAGTGCTTGTTATGATACAGCGTGTAAATATACCGTCTATAAAGATGCACGAAGGCATTGGATTCACAGTTCTTCCATATATGAGATATGACTGGATATTTTGTGAATAATTATATACTTATCAATGTACCTTTAACTGGACATATGCTGCTACCTCGGAGCTTCCAGATTTGACACTATCAGTAATTGACACATGGCATCTGTGTGGTCATCGCTAGACCACAAAAGTTCAACAGAGCACGAAACTGAAGCGAAAGAAACTAACCAATGAATATTACTCAAGAAAGTAGTCCCATCACGACTTTAATGGTCATCATTATGGAGTACCCAACTATAAACCAGGAGTACGTGATTAGTAATAATAAGACACAAATGAATTTGAAGTCAATCTTCAACGGCCTTACTGAGATAGCCTTACGGAGCACAGCCTTGCTGTGTTAAGAATGCTTCTTAAATTGGTCAAATTACGTGTATCTTCAACGACGACAAGGCGTAGTCATATTTGTAGAAGTACAACTTTCACAAGGACTTTGTCAGTAAAACCTGAGACGCTAGGAGTATCTGTACATGTACAGTATGATGTACACTGAGCGGTGTATTGAAGAAATACGGAGAGACATATTATTATGTTTTACAGATGAAGATAAAAAAATGCAACTGTGAGGATTCGGGTGGTCCTGGCACGGTCAGGTTGGTATGGTTATGGCTCATCATTTGCCCTTTGCCACCTCGGCAGCGAATGGGACTTTTCCCAGGAAACACTGCCTAGTCCAACGCACCAAGAACTTTTCGGAAAATAGTCCCCAGCACTGGAGGCTTCCCAGAGTATGTTTAAGGCTGTGTTCTCGGTAGAAAACCCGGGCGCTCTCTTGATCTGTGCCAGGAGTTCAAGTGGTACCAAACCAAGGGCACCGAAAACAATGGGGAACCTGACCATGGTGTTCTTGGACATTTCGAAGGAGAGGTCGGAATATCTAGCATGATTTTCCTGAATCTTGCCAATCACATTGCTGTCAAAAGGGACAGAAAATTCAATGATATAAATAAATTCAATTCATTGGTTTTATCAAAAAGGACAAGATCAGATTTTTGGGCTGGAATTCTTCTCAGGTCAAGCGTCTTTATCCATGACACCCTGGAGATGTTCAGGGTCGCACCATGAACGGACCTCGGAGTCAAAGCTACATCAATGGCGACGAAGATTGCAGAAACAATGAGCCATGTCATCTTGTCGTTTAAGATATACTGTTCTGCCAAGGTAGGGCACCCACTGGAAAGGTGCTGGGCAGTCTATGTAAATTCACAGTTATCATTTTGAGCCTGCTTAGCGAGTTTGATGTCATAACTAAATATCTGCTTTCAGCATTGTAAAGGATTCAACATTCACATGTGTGCATGTGTATATGTATTGCATGTGATGCTCACCTTTGATCGTAGCACGTGCATGTGTACAGTTAATTGCGAGGGAAGTTGCAAACGTAGTCAACCTCGTGTTTTCTCGGTGTCCAATGTTTGAAAAGCTTCCAGTTTATGTTGAAGGAATCATTAGAAAGCCATATCCAAAATTTGTTGGTAGTGCGGTTAACGAGAAATTAGTCATCACAGCACATTGGAGTATAAGGTAATAAGGTATTTCTTTAATACCTTGCAGAAAATGAGAACGGATCTGTCATTCGGTACCTCTTGGATTATGATATACTCTCAGATAATATCATACAAAGTATGTTCAGTATAGTATTGTATAAATAACCGTCATAATCAAGAGTCAAAGATTTGGACTGCTTGATTTATATTTAGACAGGAGCACCCAACTTCAGTCTTTCAAAAGCATTATGTCCAGTTATTCAAGTTGGCCCAGTTTGCAATATATTGAGAGCTGACACTTATGTGACCATTCGGCATTTAGTCTGAACCTTTGTCACCATGCATGAATAAGTGAACACATTAAATTAGACATGTCCATATTACGTCATCTGCAAGTTCGCTGGGTATTGTCTTCAACACAAGCTCTTTCAGTAAACATTAAAGGGGAGTCACAATTTGACTGTAGTTTCAAATTGATTTGATATGCACCTTGATATCTAAACTTTATCTTAGGCCGACTCCTACCTATCTCAAACATAATGTTTTCCTTGCATATTTTGTTTCCTGAAGTGTGGGATGTATTAATTGGAGATTTTGCTTTTCGTGTGGATACCAGGATAAAAAGTCAAACATGGAGATCGTGAGGCTGGAATATGGCAAAACCAATTTACTTAAGGTTAACATGTTAATATAGAATAATAACATCTGCATTTGTATCAATTTCTTGATAAGGCTGACTACTTTTTGAACGCCCCTCGTGTGATACGAATATAAGTTGGTTTAAAACACATTGGTGTAGCAATGCTTTATTCAGTGTGTATATTATACAGATTCCTATGCAGCACAATATATTAAGCCGGAACACAATGGATTCTATATGTTCTTGCGTGTTATGTTAGACATGATGTCACGTTGAAAGAACGTATATGTACCATACGAAGAAAGGGTATTAAATAAAATGTGTGGTCAGATTCTCGATATTTTATATCTTCAATGAGATGAGCGCCCTACTGTCCATCCATCACGTCAAAAACGACTTGTTAAAGGTTGTTTCTAATTCAAAGTCGGGAGGGGACCAAACTACCCTCCTTCATTTGTACAGATCACTGGTCCGATCGAAACATGTTTATGGCGCCTGTAAAAGCAACCGAAAACAACTTGATTCTGTCCATCACCAGGGTCTAACGCTCTGTCCAGGATCATTCAGAACCTCTCCCATTGACAGTCTGAGCCATCTTTAAAACTCGGTCGTATCAGATTGTCTTTACAATATATACTAGTCACATTGAGAAACTGTGCATTGTCAAAATATTATCCCTGTTGATAGGTACGATAACAATGTCGAAAGTTCGTATAAACTTTAATGGAAGGATCATGAGACCATAACAAGTCGGGAGAATTTCAGTTGAAAAGTTAATCACAATGACGGCATGAGTCCACAAGCGGGACAGAGATCAAACGGAAATGTCACAAGCTCAATAACGGGTATATCCGCCATTGGCATTGAGAACAGCAGTGCCTTCGAAACGTGCAAGGAAGGCTTGCGGGATGCCACGCTAAGTTCTCTCAAGTTCTGTTACAAAAGTCAAGGACGTTATCTGGCGGATGAGGACAGTGTAGACGTCGATCCATCTCGTCCCAAACAATCTCTATCGGGGAGAGATCCGGTAAATTTGCAGGCCAAGGCAGTGAGTCAATGTTGTGGTGTTGCAAGAAATCCCTAGCAACCCTTGCCATATGAGGGCGGGCATTGTCCTTGAATGTTAACCCAGGGTCATGACGTTGCAGAAAAGGAATTGCCACAGGTCGAAGAATCTGATCCCTGTAAGTTAAGTTGCCCTGAACAATCACCAAGGAGTTCTTTGGCGTGCTGTTTTCCCCCTCCAAATCATCACGGAACAACCACTTAAGCGATTCCGCTCCAAAACACAGGCCTGTGCATAAGGTTCTCCCACGCGTCTATAGGCACGTTGACGTCAATCACTTTGGGAAATGTTAAACCTGGACCCATTTGTAATAACAACATTTCTCCACCAAAACAACGGTCTGCGGGCATGATTTCGGCACCACGTTCGGCGAGCTTGTCGATGACGTTGTGTCAGGATATATCGTAAGCCAGGACATCGTGATCTGATCCCGTGATGACGTGAACTTGGTCGAACTGTGTTGGAAATACGTCAAAATCCACGGATGGCCCGGGCAGTCATCACTACAGTTTGAAACCTGTGGCGAAGATGGATCACCCTTATCTATCTGCCCTGTCTTGGCGTTGTTACACGTGGACGTCCAAAACATGGCCCATCGATGACGTCATTTTCTGGTAAAGTCTCACCAGTGCAGAAATGGTGTTCCAGTGGCAGTGAAAATGTGCAGCCACTTGTCGTTGAGACATTCCCACATGAACCATCCCAATGACCTCATGGCGTTAGCCTTGGAATGCTATGCGTTTCAATAACCGTTTAACTTTTTTAACGATCGCAAGGGCAGGGATTGAGCTTTCCACAGAGACAGTATTGTGTGGCATTCATGATCACTTGCTCTGTTTCTCTTTCCCTGAATGCACGCGAAACAATGTATTGCACTTCTCAAGGACGAAACCACTGACGTCATGGAACGTGGCACGGGCATGCATGTTGGATACATGTCACTATTCTCTGAGTTTGAATCCTCATGTGTCCACACAGGTTTGATAAATTTAGATTTTATTATGGCTAACTATTAGAACAATCACTAATGGCTGAAGGGATCACTGGAAAAAAGTTCACCTTTACAAGCTTGTAAATCTCTTGTAAAGATGATGTTTACAAGACATTTACAAGCTTGGAAAGATGATGTTTACAAGACATTTACAACTTGTAAAGATCCACAAGGGGAGATAACTGGTGGGTGATGGTAAAACGGTCCGCAAGGCCTCAAATTCACACCTAATAAATCCCAAAAGGCTAATGACAGTTTGACCTCAATTAATGAGGTAATTGGAGCGTGAAATGAGAGTGGGACAGACCACTGTTCAGTGGAGAGTGGTCACTCTGTTAGGGGTAGGATACTGATGCTCTTACCACAGTGTTCGGTGGAGTGAAGATGCATGGGTGTTTCTTTCAATATGCGCAAGCTGTTTGGAAAAGAATTCTGACTCAGTATCCCACTTATTTTGTGTTTGGGAACAGTGAATAACAATACCATAAACAATATCACCCTGTCACCTGTGATAATATGCTAAATGATAGAGATTGTGTTGTGATAACATAACACATGACAGTATATGTTGCTATGAATCATGTGGTCGATCCAACCTTTACCAATAGTACCAGTGATACAGATGGGATAGGTCACCTTTTGAAATACTTTACAATCATATTTGATTTCTGTTGTTTCTGTTGATTCTTCCTTTCTGTGGTCAGCCAAGCAACAATCCACCATAATCCCATAAAATCATTGAGGCATGAAGTCCAATAAGCCGAGTGAACTGTACCTAACTGAATAATTTTAGGCTTCGTGGGACTACACCTGTTGTACACGGGCTAGTTGCAGTTAACACATACTGCTATATTTAACATAATAAACAACAACCTTCAGGAATGGAACTCCATGACAGAAATGTGCCCTGGACAAATAACAGGTAAGAGGTTGGCATGGGAGGTTGAAGTAACTTGTTTGAAAAAGCCATCCCAACGTTTTCGAGGTGATGAATTTCATGTTGGACTGGGGACGCAAATTAATAAACTGAACATGGTGCAACATAGTGCTGGCCAGACACTGTCCCAAAGAAAAAGAAACATCAAGACCTCCAGAGAGAACTGCCCACCCTGGAGCATAGGGCATTATTGATATGTTGTATTATTTTGACAGGTTATCTCATGGAACGAAACTTTCTAAAAGGTCACATAAAAAAGGAAAACACAACATTGCAGATTCTGATACCTTTCGGTATGCAGTTACCGAAACAAATCATAGAAAATGCCAATTCAACCTATAAAGAAAAAACCGCGATGGAAAAAAAATCCGCGAATTCGGAGTTCAAGCGATTCACTAAATTTCCCCCAGCGCTGGCCGAAGAAGTTGTTTCAACAGTTGTGCTGCGCCCATAACGCATGCGCAGTGAATAGGTTCGCGGAGCTTGAAACAGTATGCATGCCTGGAGTATGAGGTCGTGAGCAGTAGTCTAATCTTGGTTGTGTACACAAACAAGTAAATAATCTACTTGTTACATAAAAAACATGTTGATTGTAAGAAGCAGCCTGTATCACAGAGAAAGCTTAATGTCTGGTTTATTGACACCTATATGTATGGCTGCCTGTCTGCTAAAGACAATATGCAATACACAGCTTCAATCATTGACCACATGCCATTTAAACTTAACACCTATCAGGCTATACGCCATAAACAAAATAAATTGATTGATGACTCATGCACCCGAGTCCTGTCTCAGCCACATTATGCAATAAAGCAGGTGTGATACTTGTACATATTACATGTTTTTTATGTCTCTGGGTTGCAAACAAACTACATCCATTTTTCATGGATGACTGGATCTCACGGAAACTGGTGCAAACGCTTGTCAGTTTCAAGTCCTGCTTTGTACTTGGACGAATGACAGTTTCCAGTAGTTCACCATCTCTACTGAGATGATTTTTGATTGGATCGAACGCAAATTCAGAGATTTACAAAACCCAACATCTCTACATACATTCTTTATGGATAACAACATAGTGTATTTGATTTTGTTTAACAACGGTATATCAATCCATACTGAAACGATGCATCATATAAAATACAAAAAGTTGATATCCACAAAGAATCTTACTTTCTTGTGACTCGCCATACTTCTAAAATGCCCATCAAATACATCTTTCTGAACACACTATGTGCCCCACCTTATGAGCGCTCGGCGTATAAGCAAATGAAGCAGAAAATCGGTTGCCGTCGTTACACTTGAGAGCACATCCACCAGCTATGACTGGGTTTGGTCTCCCGCGGGCTTCCTTACGAGGGTCGAAAGTCCAAGTACAACCAGGGATACTCTACAATACTCTATATAGGCTCCCTGGTACAACATATTGCACTTCTGAATCGCGATTGTACGCTTGTAATTGTATTTATTTTCTTACAAACAGCAGAACTGATATAATGGAATATACGTTACTAGTATTTATAGTGGTGGAATATTTGACATGTTGATATTTCATATGTTTTGGGGTTTTTTATCTCGTGATCAGTACTAGTAAGTTCTTATCCACCTTGTGCCTGTAAAATACACAGAATGGCCTTCATTCGGCTTTGTGCATTGTCATTTTATTCATATGGCATAGGAACCATATTTGAGGTGTGGCGAGTCACACTGCTTTCATTTCCCCCGCAACTCTACTGCATCTTTCTTGGATAAAATATTGGATAAAAAAACATTTTGAAATTGTTTCTGCTGAGATGTAGGCTGGTTTGACATCTTGCAGTGTCATCATCGCGATAATGCGCCGAGGAGTGGGTTGTTTAGGTGGTGAAAGTTGTAATGTGCTGAATTTGTTTCATGACGCGTGAACAAGGAATTATCATAACATTGAAATAAATTTGATGTTCGCTTGATAGTGCTCCGTGGTCAATACTGCAGTGTTGATGGAAATGGTATTCTATAATGCGGAATTTGTTTCACTTTTATAATACTCATGTCTTTCATGCGAATTAAATTACCCCAAAACAAATAGACAGTGTCAAGCTTACACTAGATGTTTATTTACAGATTACAACAAGAAAGAGGAAGATTAAATTTCATACAAAAACATTCCATTTACAAATTTACGGAAAATAAATTACACATTATTATCAAATATACAGTAAAAAACAATGGGGTAGTTGTGCATTCTTTAATACTGGTTCATATTTTGCTTTCTTATGGCTGGGGAGGTCTGCCTGTCGCATCCCTTCGACTCGATTTCTGAAGAAAACAGTCAATATGATTATACTTGCATTAAGTGAATGGTAAACCAATGTGAAAATAGAATCAATGGTTAATCTCATAGCAAGTATTATTGATACTTGTGTATTTAGTGCATTAGAACACAGATGTTGTGTGGTACAACCTTTTTTCTCCTTTGAAAGATCACACGGATTAATATAGACTAATAGCTAGTCTCTGAAATGAACATATTTTACTGAAAAAACGTTCATAGTGAAAAAATAATGAAATGGAGCCCTGAGACTTTCTTCATTTTCTGAAGCTAAGGAAATGTAGACTTGCCACATTTTCTAGACTTGCGTGGGCTTTCTTGGCTATATATACTTCAGGGTCTGTACGACAGACTAGGATTAATACTGTGGGGTAATTGTTACTGTATCTCCCAGCCTTGAACAAAGCCTCAACACATAACAAGGCCTAATCCCTTGTTCATTGATGAGCAAGTCATGCCAGTAAGGGTTCATTAATTAACAAGGCCTAATGCCTTCATATCATCTCAGTTGAGATTCATCAATTAACATGCCTTCTTCCTTGTTAATTGATGGTAAGCTAAGTTACGCAGTGCATCCTCTTAAAACAGTTTCATCTAATTCTTGATTCCCGAAAGCTAGTTAAATTGGTTTTCATGTTTACTTACTGTAGTTTTTCCTGGAACATTTTCTCATGACATCACTGTGTTTGTTTTGGTTGTTTTTCTTTCTTGAGACGGTTTCCTTTTTTGTCTGCAAACATCTTGTCATAGCCACTGCAACAAACAAGATACAATACCCTGACATAAACTTTATGTTTCAATAAAACTGACGTATATTATAGAGTGATTACAGAATTATAACAAGAAGTCGTCACCAAACATATGCAACCGATTCAAACGGTTGAACAAAATCGCCCATGAACATCACATTTTGTTGCATAATTTTATTGTGCAACAAAAGTCACGTTTGGAGCTCAAGAAATGAGCATTCTTATTTATATGACAGTAGGTTGTGCTCATTTTTGTTGTGCACTGATGCATATAGGACAGAACATTAAGCAGAACTGCAATACCTTGAAACTCAGCGTGCGGAATAACAGGGAGAGCTGCCTTAGCGTCCTTATTCTGTCCTGTTTCCAACATGAAAAAATACAATTCAAAATTTATTGCCAGCACAATGAAGATAAATTCATGTCGAGGGTATTGTAGAAACACCAGAAGTTTTACTTGTTGAATGGTTTAATGCATTGAAACTCTTGCAGTTACTGTATTTAAATCATATTAAATTATATTCTTACATCTGTTGTGGATTTAGGGTCATTCCTCTTACAGACTCAGCATTCCATAGAGCCTGCCTCACAGTTGTCTGTGAAAGTACATTCATGGGAAAAATGCAATTAGCATTTTGAAAAACCTAACAAAATGACTAGCAGGTATTACAACTAAAGTCTTAAATAAAGTCGAATTACTGCTAATACAACATCGTATAAGAATTTCCTGTCTGAAAACTTTACAAACATTTACAAAGAGATAAACAATCAATTTAGTTTTTAAAATATATTTGTGTTAAATTTGATTTTGAAATGCCACAGCGATTTTGAAAAGGATATATCTATTAAGGTCACTATTCCATCCATATAATGACGTGTGATATTGGAACCCAAAATACGTATATGCATGAATACTGGGATTAGTCTGTATTGCTCCGTCATTGTTGTTTTTGATGAAACCTATGTCTTAAAACATAAAACAGAACGTTTTACGTCTGTAAGAATACGTCCAAAATCAGTCTTATACTAATTATACATTATAATTGAAATTACATGCAACAGGTAATCCTCAACCACAAAAAAAACAGCTGGTGTTACCTGGGGAATATATTCCACCCCCATAGCCTGATTAAGTCCCAGGAAGGATATTTATGACATGTAGTAAACCTTTGATCAGCCAATTAGTCCGGTTGTTGTTCTCATATCGTGATTCAATATACTAAACACTTACTGAATGGCAGGGATACTCTACGACTCTGTGTATTGAGCTCCCTGCTAAATGATATGGTAGTCTTGAGTGTAAGATTTCTCAACAACCATTCTGCTGAAGGAACACATGGCGTCATCAGGATTGCCTTACTGATTTTACAAATAATATACTTGCGTCATCTGCAATATACTCACCTGAGCTGAATGTGCCCTCTGAAGAAATATCGCTGATAGACATTCTGAACGGCTTTGTAGATGTAAAGTCTCAAATTCATGACAGCAAATATGTCCGTATGATGGTGTGCAATGATCAACTGCATTTTCCAAACGAGTGTTCATATATGTATTTAGATCTCAAAAGGTCATCAAATTACTTTGACTTACTCTTCCTCTCTGTAACTTCTCCAACCAAGAAATACCATGGACAGTGCACGTGTACACAACGGTTTGTGAAACATGTAAATAAAGGTATGTCACTTTAATATGAATTTTACCAATTGACCATGTTGTTGAAATAGACTATTGTTCATCAAGACTAAGCGTTGTCAAAACACTAACTCAAATCAGCCAAATAATCCCACTAGTGATATCCTCTTTGGACTGAAGTTGTTTATTTTAAGAGTAAGAGGATTATAAGGCATGCTCAAATGGGTTTGGTCGTTTAACTAATCCCACACAACCATCACCAGCAGAGGGAATGATTTACACATCTCATTTTTTGTGCTTAATTATTGTGTTTGTTTTTTATTGATTGTGAACAGCTTTACAGTTTATATCGACACCGATACCATACAACATACAATACAAAATTTAAATGCAGCATGTGTTGTCACATATGTATATAAATTTAAATTACAAACATGGGTAAAGCTTGAAGACAATCTTATATGGAAATAGTGAATTAACTGATCATAATAATCTGTCCATCTTAAGATCTGCCTACCTCTTCGTCACTTCTTCTCTTAGATTTGATACTAAATATGATTGAAGAATTAACCTTGTGGTTTGTCATATGATAATCTTGTATTAGAACTTTGGTTTATTTACCTTTGTAAAGTGCATTCCACACATACAAACTAATTGTATTAATATAGAGCATTTATGAGAATGTTATTAGTGAGATAATTATTTTTGGTGTCTTGATAGTAAAATTAAGGATGCTCACCGAAGTAACCATAGACTAAAGACAAAAAACATCTTCAAGCAGAAAGGAAGACCATGACAGAGTATGGAAAAGTTTTTTCCCATCTTGTTGAGTCAGTTGTGTACAAAGTGAACTATCACTGTTGACACTGATGATGTATTATTGTGTAGCACTTTAAGAATTTCTTATATTTGCGAAAGTTACCAAATTGCAAAACAGAGTGTACAGTTATGTAAGTTATGTTTTATGTATGAATGATAAACTAAAAATTATGTACGCCGAACATAAACAAACAAATGATAGACCGGCATGCACCATTTAAATATTCTGTAACATACTTCTTGTAAATGATTCTTGAATACGCCAATTGCATAACACCGTTAATGAGCACCAACATAAAAGGTCTAGTGACAGGTGTTATTTAGAGAATGCATATAGTTCCCACGGAGTAGAGTGGTAAAATCACCGGAATGAGCTTGGGATGATGATCTCGAACAAAGGCAACACATCTGTTTTAACAGTCACAAGTACTTGGTATATAGATCAATGCCGGCCGTACACATCAACTTTCATGATTTCATGCACCAGACGCAGTTGCATTGATATAAAGCACAAATGGACAAATACAAATTATGGCTTATTCCTTTCCATTATTCCATTCAGTTTTCATGAATAAATATGTCACATGCAAGATCTATTATGCATATCAACAGTAAGAACTGTAACAGAACAAAAAAATAATAAATTAGTAAGTATACAGAGTCATGGGGATTCTTGAGAAATGGCAAAATTGAAAGTAGTGGTAAAATCCTTCCTAAATTTACAAAAGTTTACAAGCCTTGTAAACATCACCTTTACAATCGTTGTAAATGTTTGTAAATATGACATTTACATTTTGTAAATTTTTGTAAATCACCATTTTTTTTCTTGTGGATGATATCAATCCAGCTAGGATCCATGCAAGTAGCCAACGCACTGTAGTTCCTTATGGTCCTTAGAGTGATGGTCTGTTTTCACAGGTTGGCGGCTTCAGCCCCTATTAATATCGTATTGTCCTCATCTGAAATTCTATTTTAGAGACATTTGCTAATTTTATTTCTTGATATTGTGACATTCTGGTCGGTTTTACTGTCCTTCGTTGACAAGTTTTTATAATTTACCATAATTTAATATGTAAAACAATTAAATGTTCTCGTAGCAATATGGCTGAAATATTGCCGATGTGACGTTAAAACTTAACTCACTCACTCACTAAAAGTCAAAATCATCCATAAAACGACCGTGCACACCAACGACATGGAAGCTTTCTTTCCGTATGTGACACATCTGTGCCTGGTAAGGAATTAATATTCCAAAGTCAAGTTTGATTCTTCCGAAACATAACGTTTGACTAACGCCTATTCGTCAGACGCTGCCATTCTCGATACCAACAACGTCTTGTAGTGTTGCGATAGCATGAAGACGTCGTACATGCTGGTGCCAGCTGTGTAGCCGATGACAAATTGTCTGTCTCACTCTAACACCTTTATCTCTGTGAAGATTATTTCCAATCTGAGAGGGTTCTGTAGCCACGTATCTGCTGAGTAGGTCAGTATCTGTGCTTTTACGCCGCTTTTTGCAATAGTTCCTCCATATCACGGCGGATGAGGACACCATTGTACAATGTTGGGAATCGAACCCAGGTCTTCGGCGTGACGAGTCAACACTTTAACCACTATGGCCACTCCCACTTCCCGCTGTTCTTGTGCGTCTTTAATCGCTTTTGGTCAACCGGATCGATTGTCGATACCGTGATTGTAATCTGCAATTTACTTACTGTGAAACGCTGACAGTTCATATCACAACGCGCTGTCTTATTTCAAGATTGCACTTAGCCGTTCCTGACGTGGCAGACCTCCAAATTTTTTAAACAAAATGTTAAACTGTGTTTAAGTCAGTGTTTGAATTACGTTTTGTGAAATGAAATATGCTTCGATATACCGACAGCAAGTGCATCCTGAACGTTTTAATAGAAAGATCATAAATAACGCATTCTGTAAACGGGAGCGTTTCCACGACACGCTGTGAATGGAATAATCATTTTTCTAAGTATATGTGTACATGCCCAGAATTATTCATTTCAACAATCAATTTCTCTCATCGCCATCTTTTAGAGTGTGTACCTCTTAAATTTCATAACTTGAAAACAAAACACAAAAGAGAAACCTTTTAAACAACATTACCCTCCAATTTTTATGACGTATTGAAAAGCTATCAAAGACATGTTGGATGGCATTAGCTGTCAAGAAAGCTGAACAACGCAGTTATGTGCATCACGTAATCACGAAAGTCAGTTCTCAAATGTATTCATATTTACGTGAAATGCATCTTTTTTCTGAAGAATTAAATTGTTATATTTTCATCCATGCCTAAATTAACTAATAATAGTTAATTAGTTGTTCTAAAGAAAGGTTGAAATAAAATTCTGTTTAGAGTCACTGTTTTTAACTTTTAAAACAAAATCAACATTTGTAACAACTGCTCAACCCAACTCCAGTAGCTCTGTCATCACGGCTGATATCCTGTAACAACTGCTCAAGTCCTGTGTATGATATATATTTATTTAACCTATATCCTGTAGCTCGATCATCAGGGCTGATATCCTCTAACAACTGCTCAAGTCTGGTGTATGAAAACTATTTATTTAACCCGACCTCGGTACCTAGATTCGGTATGGCCACGCTTCCTGGTGCCTGGTCAACCTGATCCCTCAGGGGAGATATCTCCAGGACAGATCCTGTATCATAACCTATATTCTGGTGAAAACGAAGCACCCACAAACGGTGTTTGAAGTAATATGGAAAACACCCCAATGGAATATACATTATTTTGGTGAGCGTGATGTTCCGGAAGTATAACGATAACAATGCATCTCGAATTGATTTGGCAAAACGTGCAACACACACTTGTGTGTGTGCATGCGTGCGCATGTGTGTATGCAACTGTCGCTTCCCTCTGATAAACTGATGAAATATATAATAACAGTACGTCTCGGATTTGATTTGTCAGGCCCCGTGAAGGTCCCGGGGTAGAATAGGCCTTCAGCAACCCATGCTTGCCATAAATGGCGACTCAGCTTGTAAGAGGCGACTAACGGGATCGGGTGGTCATGCTCGCTGACTTGGTTGGCACATGTCTTCGGTTCCCAATTGCGCAGATCGATGCTAATGTTTTTGATCACTGGATTGTCTGGTCCAGACTCGATTATTTACAGACCGCCGCCCTATAGCTGGAATATTGCTGAGTGCGGCGTAAAACTAAACTCACTCACTCACTCACTCACTGATTTGTCGGAGCGGACAACGCATATGTGTGTGCGCGCATACGTGCGTGTGTGTGTGTGTGTGACTGTCGCTTCCCTTTGTTAAACCAAAACAAAATCCATCTTATATCTCGTGTCATGTTGAACGTGCTTTAACGTACTATTCTAACATAGTTAGGGTGTTCAGTAATAAGTTGTCACAATTCTTGAAACATTATCACTTAAAAGAGATCAGTATTTTGAGAGCACATATTTTTTTGGATGATTGGCCAGTGTGTAACTGTCTACTGCGTCATTTATCACGAAAAGTCAAATTCATCCATAAAACGATTGTTCTGACTTCTGCTAACGGGAGGAGACGCTTATTCTTTATGTTCCCGCAATGTTATATTATGTTTGGTGTTTACTTACATACTGCCGCCATATAGCTGGAATATTGCCAAGATGGGCGTTAAACCAAACAAAAAACCATTATATGTCTGGTGTCATGTTGTACAATCGTTAATGTACTATTCTAACAAAGTTAGGGTCTTCAGTTGTCACAATTCTCGATATATCTCTTTTTATCTCTTAAAAGAAATCAGTATGTTGAGAGCACATTTTGTTTTGGATGATTGGCCAGTGCGTAGCTGTCTACTGCGTCATTTATCACGAAAAGTCAAATTCATCCATAAAACGATTGTTCTGACTTCTGCTAACGGGAGGAGACTCCCATACCTTTTGCACAACAGATCTGTTGCGATTTTTTAGTAATTCAAAAGTAAACTCGACAGCATAATGTTTGCCCAACGTCTATTGGTCAGACACTGACGCTCTTGACAGCAACGACCTCTTGTTGTAATGTTGTGATGACATGTGTACGTCCTACATGCCGGTTCCATCTGTGTGGCCGATTACAGATTTCCGTCCGACCGCTGTAACACCTGTAACTCAGTAAAGCTCCTCAATTCGAGAAGAACTTTGACCACAGTTTCGGAACCACTTTTCCGATGAGCCGATCCTGTGAGCCTGTTGTAGAATCTGGTCCACCAGATCAATTGTCGATATCGTGATTATAATCTGCAATATCCCACTGGATGCCGAGGGGTTTTTTTTGTCACTCGCACATTTTCATAAGGTTTGAAAAGTGAACTTTGTCCGAGAATTGGGTTGTCGTTTATCTGCGTACAGCTATAGAAATTACACAGAAATGTAGAAAATTTAATATCCTGTCAGTTGGTATAAACATAGCTGCGACTACCTCAGGGGTTTGAGAATTAGACACTGCTAAATGTTGTTCATTTATGTTGTGCGTTGAAAGCACTAACTTTATCCCGTTTTATCGTGCACCGATAAAAACACTCTGCTGCGATTTTTTTTTAATTTGTGATATTTACGAGAAGTGTAAACAAAGAAAATACAGCCTGGTGTCGAGAACGACACAAATGTATATGAAATGGATTTATATGCTAATGCACAGCGTTATACGCATTAATAAATTTACCGTGATAAAAGGTATAGGAATCCCCTCAAAACCAACAACATATAACAAAGAAAAGACTAAACTATGGAATATTATGTATTGACCAAAGAGAAAGATACAAAGATTCACAATAGAGGTTTCTATGTAACTGAGTTAAATCTAAAGTAATGGGTCATAAATATGACATCAACTCACCAAAGACTTGGTTTTCAGTGAGAAACAGTTCTATTAAGTCTTTCACAACGAATGAATGTACTTATTATGTAGGCCAACGTTGGCAAAGAGACAGACAGATGTAGGTATGCTGAATGATGACACAACTCCATAAGTCCGTGTGTGTGTCGTCAACACAACAACCAGCCTTATATATACACAGTCACTAATGCTTTAGCATTCCAGCGAAGTTTCGAACCTTCGCGATCGGCCTTGTTAACAACAGTCAAAACACTCCAAAGGGAGGCAACTCTAAAGTGCCACCTTAAAGGCAAGCCGCTAAAACACGACCTCCGATGATACGGAATGTGACTTATTATAACTATCACTCAAAACCCCAAACATTGTGACCCAAGAATAACTATAGCTTAATCAATAATAATACAAATCACAGAAAATACACTGTCGCAACAACGCTCAACATTAAAAATGGCCTGCAATAAATGTCAAAAACGGATTTCTTTTATGACGTCAAATAACGAGAGAGAGGTCATACGGATAAAAAAAAATAAGGGGCATAACTCCGCTAAGCTTTACATTAGGTCAGTTCAAATCAGATCACATGGTGAGAAATTGTTGTGGATATGGTCAGTATATTTTCGATATGTTTTGTTTACAGTGAACCAACTATTCCAATACAACGTTCCCCAACGTGAGCAGATACCTTTTGGTAGTTTTACAACTTATAAGGAAAGATGCCGATGCTATATGAGAAAGCAGGTAATAGCGATTTCGATAGCTTTATCCCATACAATACGTTAGTTCTTCGATTCTACTATTCTCTTGTTTCTGCAGATGTGTTTTGACAAATTTTGCGTCATTATTAACCGAGTAACAACCACATCTTCAAACGTATTGAATTATAATGCAACTTTTCACCTGACGTCATGACATGTTTTGTGCATTTTGTGACGTCGGAAAAAGACGACACTGGTTTGCTTATTTGGTCACCTAATTTCAGCTGACTGCTTCTATATCAGAATTCAACACTCTTTAGACAAAACATAAAACATGACTTGACAACTGAAATAGTGTCCTGAATATAACAACAATTAGACGGTTTTACTACGTGTGAACAACACGCGCACCTGTTTGCCTTCAATGTAGAGTAAATGAAAACCAATATTTCACAACACCTGAATATTTATTGAATATTGATTTAGAATTTAAACTTTTCTTCTTATGATTATGTAATTATTTATCTTCATAAGTATGCAATCAAAGGTACAAATCATCGCTTTTTTAGTATGGAACTATTAGAATATGGGCGTAAGGTTTGTCCAAATTAAGACATGACCTAGTTTATATATTTTGAAACAATTTTCGTATAAATATCGTTTGAGTTAGATATCCTGCCATCACAATATGTTTTAAGCGAATTTTAATTGATTTTATTATCAAAAACAATGATAATGGATCATAAAACGTTTTTGACAAACTCGCACCTGGTCAATCAATATTCATAGCTGTTTTGTGCATAAACGACACAAATTCAATGAACAAGACAATTCCTTTAAATATGTGTACCTATACATTTCATAAAATGTGTAAATCATTTTCATTAATATTATCAGTTTTACTTATAATGTTAAATGAAATCGCTGCCTATTAACCTGTTCATATGAAAATGTAATATTAGTCCCAACGTATTTAATATTGAACATCACAGGAACTGAAGCACATGTTGCAGTAATGGCTACGTTTGGTCTTTTAACACTTATGTAAAGGCTTAAAATGTGGTATAGTACACTATTTGTGTCAATTTCCTACGTAAATATTATTCAAACTGTAAAAAAAATTATAGAATAAAAAAGCATACCCTATATCCCCATATGGTATGATGCTGAACAAGGATATATGTAGATACTGAAATTAGTTTCATGAAAATATATCTGAACGATACTCAAAATATACATCATAATACTGAAAGTGCAATCGAAATGATAGGGCCATTGTGTTTACTCTTGTACAATCGACCTTCACCTCAGAGAAATAGTCTAATATGTGCAACAATGTTAACGTTTGACATCACTACCTCGCTGACAAGAGTACACAGGATTTGGGGCGGACTCGTCTCTTAATTCAGGGATCCTTTGTACATAAATATGAGATGTATGTAATCAGCATGATTCTGACTATCTGTGTATTCTTATATGTTTTTATCATTTACATTGTAAATAACAAAAGAAACCAGAAATACCGATAAGAACCGTTATCGTCCTCCGAACCGTTTTGGGTCAGTCATGGCGTCACGCTGCACGAAGCTTTGACATTTTCTTATGAACCGTTATCGTCCTGCGTGATTTTGGGTCAGTCATGGCGTCACGCTGCACAAAAGCTTTGACATTTTCTTATGAACCGTTATCGTTCTGCGTGATTTTGGGTCAGTCATGGCGTCACGCTGCACGAAGCTTTGACATTTTCTTATGAACCGTTATCGTTCTGCGTGATTTTGGGTCAGTCATGGCGTCACGCTGCACGAAGCTTTGACATTTTCTTATGAACCGTTATCGTTCTGCGTGATTTTGGGTCAGTCATGGCGTCACGCTGCACGAAAGCTTTGACATTTTCTAATGACATGTTTTTCTATGAATTATCAAATGATTGCATTGTATCTATTTTGGGGGGAGAATTCATTGATGGATTTTCGAAAACCACCCACCAGGTTTTGGGTTCGTCGGTGACGTTTCAGAATTATCATTACTGGTTACATGAAAACTTGATGTTAGTGGTAATTGATATGCTATTTTTGAAATTCAGTACTCCCTGTATTTATCCCATTTTCACGTTTAAAAACACATCAAATGACGCTGTAAATCGCGATTTTGTATCGTGTGAAAAATGGCGACATTTACGATGAAGCCTATTTTGAAAGGTAATTTTTAGCACTTTAGCTTTGTCTGAGATAAAAGTGGATGGTGTCAAATAACAGGGGATGTCCCTTAGAATTCAAAACTGCGAAGTATATTTATGTGCGTGAAATATTTAGTATTTTATTGGCCTTCAAAGTGAGGGTTGAAGACATATGCCCCCGTGGCACCAAGGGGGATTTACTAACAGTGAAACGTTGACAGTTCGTATCATGTTCCAACGTGAAAATTACACATAGAGAATTTTGACGTGACAGACCTCGCATGTTACAGAATCGGTTAACTGAGTTTACCACAATATTTGAATTACGTCTTGTTTTATCACAGAATTGTACAACAATATACCGGGAACAGTTGTACCACGATTATGTTCATAGAAATATCATAAAAAACGCATTCAGCAAACGGCAGCGTTCACACGAAATTCACAACACGTTGTGAATTGAATAATCAGTTTTCTAAGTATATGTGTTCATGCCTCGAATTATTCATTTCAAGAATCAATTTCTCTCATCTCCCGCAGCTCGGTAATAACGGCTGATATCCTCTAACAACTGCTCAAGTCCGGTGTTTGATATAAAGTTATTCAACCTATCTCCTGTAACTCAGTAATAACGGCTGATATCCTGTAACAACTGCTCAAGTCCGATGTTTGATATAAAGTTATTTAACCTATCTCCTGCAGCTCAAGTCATAACGGCTGATATCCTGTAACAACTGCTCGAGTCCGGTGTTTGATATAACGTTATTTAACCTATCTCAGTAATAACGGCTGATATCCTGTAACAACTGCTCAAGTCCGGTGTTTGATATAAAGTTATTTAACCTATCTCCTGCAGCTCAGTAATAACGGCTGATATCTCCTGTAGCTCTGTCATCACGGCTGATATCCTGTAACAACTGCTCAAGTCGGGTGTATGATACATATTTATTTGACCGGTCTCCTGTAGCTCGGTCATTACAGTTGATATCCTGTAAGAACAAGTCAAGACTGGAGGAGAAAGATATCTATTTAACCCAACCCCAGTACGTCCATTCATTATGATGCTGATCACGTGATCGCTCAGAGAGGATATCACCAGGACAGATTCTGTATCATAACCTGTATTCTGGCGTACAAAAGGATCAAGCAGGTGAAAGATAAAAACTTTGCTGTAGCTGGTAGGGAGACAAACCAGAGAGTCACTTTCTTACTTACAGCTATAGTCCAGAACTTCCCTCTGATTAGTTTGAACATAACAAAGTCACCTCACAAATGCAAAATCTCATCTATATCTGATTGAAAGCTATCCATTTTCTTGTACCTGCGAGCTTGTTGACATTCAGGAAAGTAGAGCGTCCTTCGGTCATGTGATATGGAAATTACGCATGAATGGGCTCCCTCAACAAATGTGGAGTGGAAGTAGTCAGAGCACGTGATATGCAAGTCAGTTTATGGTAGTGATGTCACGCTCAGTCATCGCTGCGCCGGAGCGTGGACAATAGTGAAAAACGAAGCACCCACAAACGGTTTTGAAAGCACCCCAACAGATTATACATTATTTTGGTGAGTATGATGTTTATTAAATATAACGATAACGATGCGTCTCATGTTTGATTTGTCGAAGCGGACAACACGTGATGTCCCTTCCCTTTGATAAATTGATAACTAGTTTTTCTAAAGTCATAAAATCAATAGCTTCGGTTGATAAGCAGCACCACTGTAGTAAGACGGGGACAACAACGCTTATTCTTTATGTTCCCGCAATGTTATATTATGTTTGGTGTTTACTTACATACTGCCGCCATATAGCTGGAATATTGCCAAAATGGGCGTTAAACCAAACAAAAAACCATTATATGTCTGGTGTCATGTTGTACAATCGTTAATGTACTATTCTAACAAAGTTAGGGTCTTCAGTTGTCACAATTCTCGATATATCTCTTTTTATCTCTTAAAAGAAATCAGTATGTTGAGAGCACATTTTGTTTTGGATGATTGGCCAGTGCGTAGCTGTCTATTGTGTCATTTGTCACGAAAAGTCAAATTCATCCATAAAACGATTGTTCTGACTTCTGCTAACGGGAGGAGACTCCCATACCTTTTGCACAATGGTGCGAATATTTAGTAATTCAAAAGTAAACTCGACAGCATAATGTTTGCCCAACGACTATTGGCCAGACAGCCACGACGTCTTGTAGTGATGTTGCGATGACATGTGGACATCCTACATGCCGGTTCCATCTGTGTGGCCGATTACAGTTTTCCGCCCGACCGCTGTAACACCCGTGACTCCTCAATTCGAGAAAAAAACTTTGACCATAGTTTCGTAACAACGTTTCTCATGAAACGGTCTTGTGCGCCTGTTGTCGACTTTGGTCGACCAGATCGATTGTCAATGTGGTTACTGTAATCTGCTATAGTACTAACAGTGAAACGCTGACAGTTCGTGTCACAATGATCTGTTTTCTTCCATCGTGAAAATTGCACACAGACGATTCTGACGTGACAGACCTAGCTCGCAGTTACAAAATCGATTAACTGTATGGGAGTGACTTTAACGCAATATTTGAATTACGTCTTGTTTTATCACTGAAATGTACAACAATATACTGACAACAGGTGTACCACGATTATGTTCATAGAAACATCATAAATAAGGCATTCAACAAACTGGAGCGCTCACACACAGTTAAAAACATGTTGTGAATTGAAATATCAGTTTTCTAAGTATATGTGAGCATGCCTAGAATCAGTTTGAAAAATCAGTTTCTGTCATCGCCCTCTGTTAATGTATGTGCATCTCTCGAAATTTAAAGCGGCAGATTTGAAAACAAAACAGAAAAGGTATGATTAGCACGTATATACAAGCGACTTAAATAAATTGCCCGTCGTTTCAATGCCGGGCATTTTCATATGTCCTTATATACATAGCAAAACATTCTCTCAGAAATACTTTTGGGAGCGTATACATTCATTCAAACGCATGTGATGTTGTCGGTTGGATCACACAGTAGTTGCCGATTCCCCAAAACTGCAGCCAACCCATTCATCGTTCCAAACAATTCTTTAACCTTGGCATGTTGATAAGAGTCTTTAATGGTGCTTGTGCAATAGATGTAGAAACATTAGAAATGTGTTCATAATTTCATATTTGTTAAATTCAATTTAAAAATTCACTAATGAAACATTTTCATGGTATTGAACTTTACACGACCAAAGATGTAAATGAAAACGTGTAATGTAAATGTGAATGTATGAGAGTATTGTCCAAGAAACATTCTGAATATAAATGATACAAATTTATCTAAGGTACATATCACTTGAATGACCACGTGTCAAGACTTCTGTCAGATTCAGCTCTCACATCTGACCAGACAACAGATATCTGGCATAAAACATTTTTGAAATATCTACAAAATGAAAAGTATTTAATTCAGATTATGCTGATTATTTGACTGCATCAGTACAGTCACTCTGCATCAGTACAGTCACTCTGATCACTACAGTCACTCTGCATCAGTACAGTCACTCTGCATCAGTACAGTCACTCTGATCAGTACAGTCACTCTGCATCAGTACAGTCACTCTGCATCAGTACAGTCACTCTGATCAGTAGTCACTCTGATCAGTACAATCACTCTGCATCAGTACAGTCACTCTGCAACAGTACAGTCACTCTGATCAATAGTCACTCTGCAACAGTACAGTCACTCTGATCAGTACAGTCACTCTGCATCAGTAGTCACTCTGATCAGTACAGTCACTCTGCATCAGTACAGCCACTCTGATCAGTAGTCACTCTGCATCAGTACAGTCACTCTGCATTAGTACAGTCACTCTGCATCAGTACAGTCACTCTGATCAGTAGTCACTATGCATTAGTACAGTCACTCTCCATCAGTACAGTCACTCTGATCAGTATCAACCAACACAGAAAAGGCAAGATACATGACTGTAAAGATGTAATTATGATATATGCTGAGTGGATTCCATTATAGATTGAATGTTTCAGTTTCATTGTTTCTCTTTGAAATATATTTTTCTACAGAAAATATCTCCTGTAATACCTTTCATAAGTTATGAATTTTGGAATTGATTTTAAAATTTCATAGATTCATATGCTTTTTTACAGAGAAAATTATTTGACTTAGTAATACATTATTATGCAATGTACCAAACCAAATCACCGTCAGTCAGGTTCTTCTTCCATAATTTCTTTTGGTATAAATAACTTGAAAATCTAGAAGTAAGAAATCTTTCAATCCATGTCTATAGAACTTAATTTTTTGTGTCAATCAAATTCACAATCACTGGATATTTAAGGTTTTGTACATAAACTTCAAGTTTATCACTTTTGGAAATCAGTTTGTCATAGAATTATCATTATTCCATTGAGAGCTTTAATATATTTCTTTGGTAAATATTGAAGTGTAAACTGTAGGAAGGAATGATTCTGTACTTTTAATAACATTTTTCCAAATATCAGGTAAGATGTTTTATAGATTATCAGTATAAGGTATGTTACTAGGATTATTGTCAGAACTAGTTTTAGAGTCTAAGAGTGGACAAGTTTAAAACATCAATAAATGTTTTATTTCAACAATACCCAATCACCCTTCAGTCTGTAATCTTTTTATTGTGATTCATCTTTATTATTCCAAATGATTCTGAAAAAATGTCCTGTCAGGGGATTTTTAAAAAGACTTCTGGAGGAACGGGCAGTCAGCTAAAATTATGTACTAATTTTGAGAAGACTAATGTTTTTATTGTGACAGTATTTGCGTTCAGTGTCAAACGTCTTTTTCTCCATACTGCTAATAATCTGTTTTTTTCTTCTTGTCGTTTTCTTCTATTAATCACCAATAGATTTTAGATTTAGAAAAAAAACCTTTCCATTTTCATCTTTTACATAATTCTTCACTGTCTGTCATTGAGCCAAACCATATTGCTTTAGTCATACCTATATGTATTTTCAAGCCGAACATCTTTTCAAAATATGTATAGTTTCAATAGCTACACAGTGTCTCCCATCTATACCACCAAGAAAAAATACGGTATACTCAACAAATTGGCCTGTATTTTTAACATCAATAGCAATGCCTTTAATTTATCATATTTTCTTACCATACATCCCAAGATTTCAGCTGCAAGGAGGAATACATATGGTGAAAAGAGATCACCCTGTCTAAAACCGCTTCCATTTTCCAAGAAGTCAGATAAGTGTCCGTTTTGTATCACGCAAGACATTGTCTGATAAGCTAGTAGATTACTCCAGCGTATCATATGTGGACTGAAACCAAATTTGTTGAGGACTAAATTTGACTTTTCACAATCAATCAGAATAAGTAATACATATTTTGGTTTTTCAAACATGACGTCATATAATAATCTTTTATTTTCACTAAAAGTTTCCCTGGATATAACATGTTTGGTTTTCTGTATAAGGACGTCCACAGGCTTTATCACACATGCACTAGGTATTTTATACAGAGCATTCAAAAGAGTGATTGGTCTCCAGTCTTTCAACAGAGTTCTATCTATATTTGCATAGGGTACGTATGCTATGTGTGTTATTTTCTGAATCAAGTGATGGGTCCAAAATAAAATTCCAACAGTTATTAATGAATCATTGTCAAGAGAAATATTTATTTTCAAATAGCTTGGTATAGCAGTTAAGATCATCATTGTTTTGTTCCATACAATTTTGTTAATGTAAAGCTTTTGTCGTCAGCAGTAATGTCTACAATAATGAAATTGCCATGTTTATCTTCAAAGGTTCTGTGAATAGTAAGATCTACATCATTATTAACGCCTCTGGCATTAGATCGGAAAGGTGCTATGATACTTTGAAGTCACCAGTAAATAATTAAATTATCACAATGCTGATGTCATCTTCAGCTAAATGGTGATCTTGTAAACAGATAATTCAGTAACACGGTTTCTATAAATATTCACATCGTGAGTTCTTGTGTTTTGATCCCCCAAGTCCTCTACAGTTCGCTGAAATCAATTTTCTTCATATTTGTAGACATTTATTGTCTAAGAAAAGTATCTAATTTGAAGTAAATCAAAGTAATGAATTGGGATGGCAAGACAGCGTTTTAGTTGAATCTCTAGTAGTAGGCTCAAAGTATAAATTGTTATCAATCAAGATGAAGTTAAAACAGTTGAACTGAGAATAAATGCAAAGTACAAAGGATGAGAAACGATTATACACATTCAGGACCTGGAAAAAATGTTAAAAAATGCACGTTGACAAACAACATCTCACCTGCATCATGAACCTTCAAGTGCCCATGGTTTCTCCAGCTGCCATTTCGAAAGTATTATCGTGGGGCATACCACATATCAGTAAATTGTTCTTGCGGGAATATAGTTCCTGATTTAGTAACTTCATTTCAGTATTGTGCTCTTTCAAGGCGAGGGCGATAAAGGGTTTCAGGGGTCATCATGACCAATGATGACCATCCTACCCGGCGTGTTCATCATGTCGGGTGAAGTATTTGGGGCTGTTCGTGACTGCTGCTGAAATTCGGCCTCTTATGTCACCCATCGAGGGTTTGAAATACCTTCAGATTCTTACCCCTATTCCCTCTTCTTGTGTTGGATATATTTATGAGCACAGCACCATTGGGCCCTAAGTATGATACGTAAAACGTGTGCTATGCCAGTGTACGTTCTGAACGTATGAATCATCAGAATACTTTTCTGTAATCAGAAACAACAGCAGCAACCGTCGACATTGGAGTCAGTGTTTGTATTTATGGCATCAGCATCTGTATGTGACACCTTCCGATTTTGACAGTTCAAGACCCTAATGAATAGAATACCTTGTCCAAACCAGCACTAACATAGTTTACCCATCCATGGTAACATATTCTTACTGAATAATAATACAAATTACCTAATGAAAGTATATTATGAAATATACATTTGTAATTCATTTAGCCCTGACAGTCACGTTGAAACCGAAAGATAAAATATATTTAAATAATTAATCTGACCAAAACTATGAATAATGAAATGTGTCAGAATGTGACCGTTGTAACGAATTCTTACTAAGTTAGAGGACAAAACTGCAATATACACAAAATATATCATCTCAGCACCCAATTACAAATAAATATGAGTGTATTAGTCAAAAAAGAAAAATATATTTCGAACTGGTGCTTGCGCATCTGTTGGTAAACAGCTACTGAAAACTCTCAACATTGGTGGGTTTATGCAATGACATAGCAGGTAGAGATGAGACATAGGTGAACGGAGCTTATACGCACGCGCGGAGCCAGAAACCTTTGTTCCTATGGCGGCGTTGCAGGGCACTGTTTCAAGAACGTGCTTTGGAACAAAATCATATGAATTACGTAAAAGGGTATTATGACGAGTTTGTGGCGCTGTGTTGCGTCACGCCATCCGGCTTGCCGGAATAACACCAGTAGTTACGAAAGCCATTGCGTATTTATGGAAACCAAACAGACTTTATCCCTGGTAGATGTATTAGTGACAACACCAGGACATTCCATATTTTGTTGGAAAAGAAGGAAAGAAAGACATGTGACATGTTACTATTAATAGATTAAAAAAAACAACTTTTGACACTTTTTCTACGGATTTCATTTTGTTAGTCCTAGAAAAAGTTTGCTTCGTAACAAAGTTTAGAAAATGGTTCTCAGTGTCATCTAGTAATGCCAGTTATTACTTCATACGAAGTGACCATCTGTCATCAAAGTTATTAAGTGATCGTGGTTGTAGACAAGGCCATCGTGTATCCCCCAACGTATTCTTATGTGTGGCCGAAATTCTGGGTAGTATTATTAAGCAAAATAAGGACATTAAAGACATCACTTTGAATGAGCAAGAGTATGATTTAGGCCACTGTGCAGATGATACTCTTACTTTTATTTGACGGATCTGACTCAAGCCTGAAAGCTGCTATTGAAACTTTGAATACATTTTATGAAGAGTCAGGCCTCAAAATGAATATTGAAAAACACCAAAGCTATCTGGGCAGGCTCTGTGGCTGAATGTAAAACTTTGTGAAAACGTGATTGACCACACATGCATCTTTGAAACACGGAGCATTGCAAAATCTGATTGGCAAAAAAACAGTTATCAAAATTAATACTTACATGTAGCCCTCTCTACCTAAGTATATATATTCCCAGCTGTGAGTACAGAGTACAAAACCACCCCCACGCCCAAACTGTCAAGACGCCTACATACCTCAGGTACTATTCTTATAAATATATTTTTGCCGTGGATGAAAATGAACGCAAATCGCAGTACTTACGCATAAGAATATATAACGTAAGCTATATCGTCAATCACCCGATAAGTTCGCGTTTGACCTGTTCTCAACATGGACCTGTTAATAAGCCGGACATTTTTAGTACCACTCAGAGAGAAACACAAATTAAGTCTAGCCAAAATCAACCATTGTCAAATGTGAATTCCAAATTTGCATCATGAGTAAAGCTCAACAAATACATGTGGGTAGGAATGAAAAATGTGAGGTAAAACTGTGCTAACATTAATGAACTATTTAAGTAATAACAAGGTGTGTTATTTGATACTTTAAATAATATTTTTTTCTGACTTTGTAAGTGTCGAAATTTAAAGTTCAAAGAAGTTTTTTTTCTAACCTCATCATAGATAAGGAGTGAGAGCACATTCAAGTTAAAGTGGTTCGTGGTAGTCAGTGTTCCGAATCATAAATATTAGCTTAACCATCAGTGCCACTCTTCGGCATCTCACAGTTTGGTTCCGACATGTCTCAGTGCATTTTGAGTCCATAAGTAAGACACTGACAACTTGGCAGTTTACAGACAGCTGTCTACTATCAAGAAACGAACGCAGGAACAACATTTGGAGCAAGAGGTCCTGTCATCTTGCAAATCTCTATGTGGCCATTTCCGTCCATCCACCCTTGACCATCTGTTGCCCGTAGAGTGAGTGAGTGAGTTAATGTTTAACGTCACATCGGCAATATCTCAGCCATATCGTGACGAGAACATTTAAATTAAATATATGCATATGGAAAAATCTGTCAACGAAGGACAGTAAAACAACTAGCATATCACAATTTTAAGTAAAACTAGTATGGAAAGTTAAAACTAATAGCACTATTTAGACCATACATAATAAAAACAGACTATAGATCGCCAACAAGTGAAGGTAGATCACCACACTAGGGACCATGGGGACTTACAGTACCTTTGCTACCTACATGGACCCTAGTTGGATTTACATCATCCCTTCAGCTGCTGGCGATTGTACGAAAGGTTAGCCAAAATTAAAACAACATGAATACTACGATTAAAAACCTGGTAGACTTAAATTTACTGTGAATGTTTGTGGACTTACGTACCCTCTCAGGAGGACGATAATTTTACAATACTTCAACCCCCTTTGAGGGTACAGCCACCAACAATTCAAGTTACTAATTCAAACTACCAATCATTAAAATACATCTATTTACAGAAACATACTATTCAAAATTCACCCAAAAAATCAATTTCTTTTAAAAAACCTATAATAAAATGAGAATTAACGTTGATAAAAAGATCCTTCATTGTTTTAACTGTAAAATATTTATCCCTAGTGATGGAGAATTCAACACAGTCAAGCAGAATATGCTTGACCGTGACTCTCTCATCACAAGGGATGCAAAATCGAGGATCCTCACCTTTCAACAGGTATGCATGAGTATATCTAGTGTGGCCAATACGACATCGTCGTAGTATGACCTCTTCAAATCTGGACTGACAACCCAAGTAGGTATAACCAATGTAAGGTTTTATCTCATGTAATTTATTTATACCCACTTGGGTGTCCCACTTCTTCTGCATCAGATCACGGATATAAGATCTAATGATGGCTTTGTAATCACTGTAGGGAATAAGAAGCGGTGTCACAGACTTGTTTAGTGCTGCCTTGGCAGCAAGATCGGCCATTGTGTTCCCTGAAATGCCTACATGGCTGGGTAACCAACAGAAGACGATGTCGTATTGGCCAGTAGCAAGATTATTATATTAATTAATTCAATAATGTCAATTAAAAGTGGATGTTTACATGATAATTTTTTAATCGCCTGGAGACAAGAAAGAGAGTCTGAATAGATTATACATTGTTTACGTTTAGGGTGTCTTTGCATATATTTGAGAGCTGTTAATATGGCGTTAGCTTCAGCTGTAAAAATAGAACTACTATCTGGTAATCTAGAAGATATTGTTCTGGATCCAATGACAGTGGCACAAACCACAGCGCCACCATCCTTGGACCCATCTGTAAATATGGATTTATAATTGCTATATTTATGTTTTAATTGATGATATTTTTGCTTATATTGTAATTCATTAGTCTCTGATTTTTTAAATGTGGTCAATGTTAGGTCTACTTGAGGCCTGACCAACTGCCAGGGAGGAGAAGAAAGAAGACGGGAGGGGGCTATGTTTTCCAGCTGAATCCCAGCAGCAGAAAGAAAAGGGTTAATTCTATGTCCCAGAGGCGGTACAAGAGAAGACTTTTTGTTGTATAAATCCTCATAAAGGGGATTGAAAACACAGTTATATGCAGGGTTAGAATGATTAGAGTATAATTTAGCAATGTATTGTAAAGCTAACTTTATACGGTGCTGCTCAAGAGAAGGTTCATCAGCCTCAGCATAGAGACTGTCAATAGGTGAAGTTCTAAAAGATCCAAGGCAAAGTCTCAGACCTTGATGATGGACAGGATCAAGAAGTTTAAGATTGCTTTTGCAGGCTCCTACGTAAACGACTGAGCCATAATCAAGTTTAGAACGAACTAGTGATCGATAGAGATGGAGAAGGGTAGCTTGATCCCCTCCCCATTTTGAATGTGAAACAACTTTCAACAAGTCAAGTGCTTTCAGGCATTTAGTTTTAAGTGATTTAATAAGTGGTAAAAAAGTTAAATGTGAATCAAAGATTATACCCAAGAACTTGGCTTCCTTCACAACTTTAATGGGCGTCCCATCTAGAGACAGTTCAGGGTCTTTATGTGGTTTATATTTACGACAAAAATGTATGCAGTTAGTTTTCGATTTAGAAAATTTAAAGCCGTTTTCAAGACACCATTTATTTATTTTGTTTAAACAAAGCTGCAGTTGCCGTTCAATTGTATGCATATTTTTCCCACGACAAGAAATATTAAAATCATCCACAAATAACGATCCATCAATTGAATCGTTTAAAACTTTTGATAAACTATTTATCTTGATGCTAAAAAGTGTGACAGACAGAATACTGCCTTGTGGAACACCCTGATCCTGATTGTAATGATCAGACAGGGTAGAACCCACTCGAACTTGAAACTGTCTGTTATTTAAAAAGTTGGCAATAAATTGAGGTAAACGACCTCGCAAGCCGAAGTCATGTAAGTCTTTTAAAATACCATATTTCCAGGTTGTGTCATATGCTTTTTCGAGATCAAAAAAGATAGACACAGCATGTTGTTTATTAATTAATGCGTTTTTAACAAATGATTCTAAACGCACTAAGTGATCGACAGTACTTCTGTTTTTACGGAAACCACACTGTATATCAGTTATAAGGTTATTTGTTTCCAAGTACCAAACAAGTCGATTATTTATCATGCGTTCCATGGTCTTGCAAACACAGCTTGTCAATGAAATCGGACGATAATTGGACGGATCCGTATGATCACGTCCAGGTTTAGGTATGGGTACCACTATTGCATCACGCCATGAAGAAGGAAATTTCCCGGAAGTCCAAATATCATCAAATATATACAAGAGCGTCTCTAAACAGGATTCTGGTAAGTGCTTCAGAAGTTGATAATGTATGTTATCAGCTCCTGTAGCAGTGTCGTGAGCTTGATCAAGAGCAGTATGGAGTTCATGAATAGAAAATGTTTCATTATAATCTTCCCCATTATCAGAATTGAAATTAATACTTTTCTTTTCTTGTTGTTTTTGATACTGCTGGAATTTAGGTAAATAGTTGGAAGAGGAAGAGTGTTTAGCAAGGGTTTCACCCAGTTTATTTGCAATATCAGATTTATCCGTAAGTAACTGATCTCCATGTTTAAGATGATGGACAGTAGATTTAATACCTTTACCTTTAATTTTCTGCACCATGTTCCATAGCTTGGACATGGGTGTCCGAGAATTTATTTTGGATACATAATTTTGCCAAGATTGGCGTTTGTTCTGTTTAAAAGTACGCCGTGCTTTAGCATTTAAAATTTAAAATTTATTTAAATTATGCACCATAGGATGGCGACGGAAATAATGTTCTGCTTTTTTCCTTGCCTTCCTAGCTTGTTTGCATTCATCGTTGAACCATGGTTTTCTTATGTGTGGAACTACAGAGGACATTGGTATACACTCATCAGCTATGGAATTCAGTTCATCAGAGAAGCATTTAATAGCATCGGGAACGTCAATAAAAAGCCCAGGTTGAAGTTTTTCAGCACACAGTGTTTCATATAAAGCCCAGTTAGCCTTTTTAAAATTTCGCCTTGATGATGGAGGAACATCAGATGGAGTTACAGCTTTTAATACAGTAGGAAAATGGTCACTTCCACAGAGGTCATCGTGGACTGACCATTCGAATTCATTTGGTAGTTCTGAATTTGTGAGTGACAAGTCGAGAGCAGAATAGGTCCCTGTACCAGGGTGTAAATATGTGCTGGAACCATCATTATAAATACATAAATCATTGTCAGAACAAAAATCCTCCAATAACTTACCTTTAGTGTTTGTAGCTACACTACCCCAGAGTGGGTTGTGTCCATTTAAATCTCCCATTATAATACAGGGCTTCGGGAGTTGGTCATATAGAGCTTGAAGATCAGTTTTGGCAAACGCCGAAGACGGCGAAATATAAAGAGAGCATAGCGTAAACGCTACATGTAAAGTAACTCTCACTGCAACAGCCTGCATATTAGTATTAAGTGAAACATGGCTTTGAATAACGTTTTGTCTGACTAGAATGGATGATCCGCCAGTGGCCCTATCACCCGGAGGTGAAAAACAATGATATGCATTAAATTGACGAAGGTCAAATGTATCTGTTTGTTTTAAATATGTCTCTTGGAGACATATCGCTGAAGGTGTAAACTCTTGGACTAATAGCTGTAATTCATGTAAATTTGTCCTCAATCCTCTGCAGTTCCACTGTATAATATTATTAGAATAAACTATCTTTTGGGGGGATTTATTGGGGATCTACCCCGCACTCTTTTGTAGGGCGACAAGCTATGTGCCCTAGAATGGACGTTTTCAGAAATGTCCATGTCTTCAAGAGACCCGTATTTATTAAACAGTTGAATTTTGTTCTGTGATCCTTTAGGAGCTCTGCCACTTTGTTGTTTTGAAGCATCAGGCTTTGGCTTCGGTTTACTTTTCACAGTTTGTTGACTATCAGCTATCGATTGAGACTTTGAGTGTGACTGAGATGATGATTTGTGATCAGAAGAAGACTTTGAGGTACTAGGAAGTGATTCCTCAGTCTGAGATGATATGGCAGGGTACAAATGCTGTGGAGAATCACAACTGACCCAAGTCAAGGTAGTTTGGCAGCCTGTGGATGATTTTGTTATTTTAGGGGTAGACTCCAATGAAGTTTTTGCTACTGTAGCATAACTTTCTGGAAGATCAGACCTCTTTACCATTTTTTTTGCATCAGAAAAGGAGATATTTTGAGTAAACTTTATTCTGTTTATCTCCAATTGCTCTTTCCAAACAGGACACTGTTTTGAAAATGAGGAGTGGTCGCCTGAGCAGTTGGTGCATTTTTTTACGTTACTGTCACAATCTTCTGTTGTGTGTGTCTTTTCACTGCAGTGAGCACACACAACAGACAATGTGCAAGTATTGACACCGTGGCCGAACTTTTGGCATTTGAAACACCGAAGGGGATTCGGAATGTACTTTTCCACACTGATATTACAGTATCCAGCTTTAAGTGATGTTGGAGCACTAGGTGATGAGAAAGAAAACAGATAGGTATTAGTTTGAATAGTTGTGTTGTTTTTACGGGCTGTGAAACGTTTGACATATAATACACCCTGATCTTTCATTTCGGAAGCGATATCAAGTTCAGACATGTCTGCCAGTAAGCGATCTCGATCACGTACGATTCCCTTGCTCGTGTTCAGTGTTTTGTGGGCCGTGACAGTAACCGGAGTGCCAACGAAAGTGTCAGTGTTCAAAAGGTTCGTTGACTGTTGCCTTTTGGCGCACTCGATCAACAGTGCACCAGAACGTAATTTTCTAATGTTCTTTACATCACCGGCAATGCCTTGAATACCTTTAGACACCGCAAAAGGGTTTAACTTTAAAGGTGCATTATCTTTGGTCTCAATGACAATAAAACGTGGCCAGTAGTCAATGTGTTTAGACGTTCTGAGGTCATCAACAGGGTCATTTTCAAGAGGACGTTTACTCTTTTTAGTGGGGGTTTCGTAAGCCATGGTGAGTTATTTAGGTTTCACCATCCGAGTTCCCCACCCACCACGGAGTATCACAAGGACAATGCTAAAGCAAGCGGGCCTCCAGCCTGCAGCACCAAGGATACCCGGATGATATATTCCAGCAGAAGAATTATGAATAATTGATCCACCAGATTGGCCCATGAGCCATCGCCTTCTGGGCATACGACTCTAGGCAAAGTTTTGAACGTCAGAATTCAAATCAAACACGTTTATAAAAATAAAACCAAGACCAAAATTACATCAATTTCAAATTATACTTGTGCAATGATAAATATACATAGATTCCATGCACAGGGCTTGGCATGACCAGCCGATTGGTCGAACCGGGCCCATTCGACCACCCGTCTAGGCGAAGTCAGGGCCAAAGTGGTGTATTGAGCAACAGGAACACGGTTGCAAGCTCCTATTGCCCTCAACCACCAGGATCCCTTCCTCCGCCGACACGGGCCGCAACCCACGGCAAACGGGTTGGTGGACCAAATATCCCCCGGGTCCACTACGGGGGTGTCGGCGAGCTCTTAGCGTTACCCAGCACCCACCACGAGGAGGTGGCTCGCCACGGGTGCCGTTGCCCGTAGAGTTGGATGCATAACTTCCAAACAGTTGAGCTATATTGTTGCTTGATAGTTTGCTCTCGGTATGTGCGTTGATGGGCAATCACAGCAGGGTGGAAATTGTCCTGATTCAACTGCCCCCTTACTTCAAATAAGTGGTAGCGTAATTAACTGCCATCCCTTATTAAAGATCCTGAATGCAAGTCATCTGGTGTGAGAAGGTGCTATCTTGCATCTGAACATAGACGCTTAAGTCTTAGCCAGCTGAGAAGACTAACAGAGATCACCACGACTTTAGTCACCAGAATCACCATCTGATTTACTTTTGTCTAGGTACTATTTATATTTGTATGGTCAGCGGCATTAGGTGCTCTTGGTCCATATTACGTTTAATATAGCATAGTTTTCTCCCGAAGAACTATAGTTAAAGCACCCAGATGCTTATATACCTGCAAGGTTCATTTGTCTGCCCAACTGGAATGTCTGTTGAAACTGCAGTGTATGACTCAGAAAAGTATGTGTCCAATTCACAGCGGCCAGGTGCGAGAGCCATTCGCGTTGTGTGATTATTGTGTGATACGATATAAGCTACTATTAACTGTCGGGCTTTGCTAGATAAACAAAACAGGCAAAGGTGTTGTTGATATTGACATGACAGGTATGTATAAGAGCCATCGATTTACCACACCTGTATATCCTATCTGGTGGGCGGTGATACTACATGATTCCACAGCAACATGAAAAGGTTGGGTCATTCGTTACGGGGAGGTCTCAAAGTGAACCTTGTTGTTGCAGTACTTGCTGGCACTGAACGACAGTGTCCGGTGTAGAGGGGTTGGTAACGAAGACTTGTCACAGCAATGTCTGCATGATCACTGTCCAAATGTAAATTAATAGCTGTATCAACGTGCTCACAAATGAACATCTATAACTGCCTCAAGACTAACATTGCAATTTTCTCAGTTTTTTTATGTAATGGCTGTTGTTCTGACCAACCAGCAACTGCCCCGTCTTATGACGACTCTACAAAACATTCGGGTGGCGTATCAGGTGAGAAAGTTTTAGTCTACTTAGCCTTTTTTGTTTGTTTGTTTGATAATTGTACTTTTACTTTCTGAAAATATTGCACAATGGTCTACGATATGAAGGACTGTTTTTATATTGTCAGTGATGACCAGAATTCCTTTCATACGCATGTGTGTGTTTAAATGTAAACATTAAAGTACCTTGTTATGGGTCAACTGGCCTAAACTGAATATTTGAACTGAACTGAATTGAGTATTGCCAATGTATATCCTTTCAATAGATACAAGGTGAAATATTGTCAAAACTCCATTCTGTCATAACTGATTACGACTTCATCGTGGATCGCTGGCCAGATTACAGAGCACTGGTTGTGCGTGCTGATCCTGCAACTGCAAAGGTGACAGAAATTATTAATGTTCCCAGCAAAGCAAGATCTTTTAGCTTGAACACAGATGTGTGTTTATATACTGTCATAAACATGTATGCACTGCCCATTAAAGTTACAGTTTATTGTTTCATTTGAAAACTATACTTTAGACAAGTTGAATGACAAATTTACAGTTTCTACAGTCAACATATCGTATATCACGAAAGCTGAAAGCTAAGATATTATTCATCAAATTCAACATTCTCCGGATTACCTAAACCACGGCAGTCGTGACAACTTGAAGGCTTCATGCAGACCTGTGTTTCAGCACCCTGTCTTCCTAGGCAACCGGACACATGTTTATACCACAGACAAAGACGCCCTGGAAGTGATGCTTCAACAGCCTGGCGTCGCACAGTGGTCAGACAAAAGCACTTTTTCATGTGAGCGCATTCTTTTGCCTGTTTCTTGTTTGTTAGACAAAGCAATATTCCAACAACTATATGACGTCGGGCTGTAAGTAATCGCGTCTGGACCAGACAATCCAATGATGAGCAGCATTAGCATCGATCTAAGCAATTGTGATACGGTGATAAGTGTTAATCAGCGATCCTAGCAGTGCATGTGATCGCTTAATGAATGTGTGACTGTTGGGTGGTACCTGTAGGGTAGAGCATAAGCAGCTACAGGTGATAAATGAACGTTTACTCTTTTTGTTCACTGTGTGATTGTTGGCGAGTCCCTACCTGTAGAGCAGAACGTGAGCGCATACAGGTGATAAATGAATTGTAAATCTGTATGTGCATTGTGTGATTGTTGGCGAGCCCCTACCTGTAGGGTAGAACGTGAGCGCATACAGGTGATAAATGAATTGTAACTCTTTATGTGCATTGTGTGATTGTTGGCGAGCCCCTACCTGTAGGGTAGAACGTGAGCGCATACAGGTGATAAATGAATTGTAACTCTTTATGTGCATTGTGTGATTGTTGGTGGGACCTGCTGGGTAGAACTTCAGTGGCTACAGGTGAGTGAGTGATTTTAGTTTTACGCCACACTCAGCAATATTCCAGCTATAATATAAATAATCGAGTCTGGAGCAGACAATCCAGTGATCAACAGCATAAGCATTAATCTGCACACTTGGAAACCGATGACATGTGTCAGCTTAGCCAGTGAGTCTGACCACCCGATCCCGTTAGCCGCCTCTTACGACAAGCATAGTCGTCTTCTAAGCCAAACATGGGTTGCTGAGTGGCTACAAGGTGATAAACAAACGTTTACACTTTGGGTTGCTGAGTGGCTACAAGGTGATAAACAAACGTTTACCCTTTATGTACCTGAAGGATATAACATGATTAACATCATGCCATCGCTGATTTGCAGTTATCCTTTCAGATAAATGTTTGCGCATTGATGCTTTATGTTTACAGGAAGAGGCGTGAACAATTTTAGATTTTATTGACGTTTACGTACATAATGTTCACAGATACATCTATGTTTTAGGCTTTGGCGCTGATGCTTTGTCAACAGTTGTCGATGTGATATGTCAGAGTAACATGACATATGTGGAGTCGTATATTGTCATGAGAGTTACAAAGGACACGCTAAAACTAAAGTAAGATATGATCCTCTTTTGGTGACTTTGGATAAATAGAGGAAATTATGAATTTAGTATTGTTAACATTCTCTCATATGCCAGAGGAGTCTTTCATAATTCTCATCTTTATATTTCGGATATGTATGTTTTGCGCTTATGCCTTCGTACTCCACTTGGACACACGAACATATGACATGACTGTTTTGGATCTTCTGTAACTCAAGGGAAGGGAAAGGGAATTTCGCTGAGCAGGAAAAGAAGTAAGCAATCTCGTTTAACAAAAATCAAAACAATAAATAGATTTCACTAATCTGTCCTTTCTTGTACAAACTGTCCATGGAATTCAGTTTCAAATAGTTGAATAGTGAATAATTCAAAAATATCATTGATAATCAGCGTTTGTTTAAACAATGTGATCGTCCCCAAACACTCCTGTTTCCCCGACTCCCAAAAGCAAATGGCAGCCCATTTTTTAAATCATTCGTTTTGCATGTGCCACAGTGGGTTGTGCTACAAAATATGAAGCCTTCCTTCATGTTGCAGAAACATTCCAACGGCATATACGATGACAAGCCTTGTTCCAGAAGACGCACATCACGTCAACCGCAGGTGGCCACACAAGGACGGCGAACACTCGGAGACTTACATTAGAGACCTCATCAGCAAACAACCATCCCGTTGCTTGTACAACGACAAAGGTTCCTTGATAGGGTACGCCCTGAGATACCAGAACGGGACTCTTGGCTTTCTGCATGTCCTGGAAGAACACCGAGGGAAGGGGTACGCCAAGGTGATCATGTCTCACCTTGCCAGTTTATGCCTACAGCGTATGGAAGAGGTTTATGCCGAGGTCCACCAAAGCAATATAGCGTCTATCTGTGTGCATGAGGGCATTGGGTTCCAGTCCCTCTCACACCTCGGGCCATTGTGGTGGATAGAGAGTCGAGGATCTGAATGCTGAGAATACAATAGTATTTAATGCAGGTTCCGTTCCATTCCCTGTAGTTGTAAGACATGTTGATAATTCCAAGGCAAAACTCCTTCAGCCGGTGACAAAACAGTTGTACCTACAGTACTTACCTACTTGCGTGCACGCAAGCGCACCTGTTCCACTAAACTGGCATCAATTCACTACAACGTGGCTTCTCAATGAAGTCTAGATTTGGCAGTGGGGAAGGACATGGTGACATTTTTCACAGTTATTCATAAACCTGTGCTTTGGACACATTTGAGATCTGGTTTAATCAGCTGTTTCTTGTGATTGTGGTGATTTGGTACGTTTTAAGGAAGCACTGAAAATGATTCCCGTTATATGACGGGCGTTTACCACCTTGGTTATACCCACAAGCACATGCATCGTGCTGACTGCTGACATATTTAATTATCCGATTCATATCCACAGTCATAGGTTCCTGGTTTGCCAAGGGATGCAACTGTGTGCTATCGTGCAGTAAATATTTGACATGTAAAAAAGATACACGTATATATGCGCATATTTGGGAATAAACTCACTAAAATCACATTTTACTAATTTACTTATATTGACTTATATTCGAGACTCGAAACCACACTCTCAGAGTCAGGCCCCAAATTGCTAGCACACAGCCGTCTAAACCATTCATCCACCGCTGCTTAAACAAGATGCAAGTCGCATTTTGTGTAGCCCTCTGATAAATCTAACTTGGAACGGTTCGAACGATCAAAAGCATTGCCTATTCATATATGACATAGGCAACGATTTTATGCATCTTTTTAACGCCGCTCTTCATAGGAAAAACGTTTACATGTCGATCTGCGTACATCTTAAGTCACTCAACAATAATACACCTATGTGGCTATGGTCTTTAAATAATCGAGTCTGGCCAGACCGGATCTTCAGTCGTCTACATCATGGCACGTAAGGGACATTTTGAATATATTTGGAACGTTTCAAACAGTTATCTTCAAGGACTACCTTGGAAGTATGTGGTGAATCCATAGAGCCTCTACTGAGAGAATATATTTCGTGCAACCCATTAATGAACAGTATCTCTTCAAATAAACTGTCTGGTTTACCTATGTATTAGGAACGCCTCAAGTGCGACGAGAACACAATTTTTACAACCTTGTTAAGTCAACTAACAAGAGTATGATGCTGACAAGATAAGGAAACACAATTACCAGAATCTATTTTTTGGAAATCAAGAAAACTGCGTCATCGCCCATGTGTACCTCAGCTTCTACGTTGCCACAATCGACACAGTTGCCGTTAGCCCCTGCTGTGCTGTCAGTCTGTGTGGGGCACGAGCGAGTACACTGCCCGGGTTGTCCATTGATGCTTGTAGCGATTAAAACTGATACGAACAGAACTGGGATAACTACCATGAAGAATTATACTTGTTGTTTCTAATTCACCTATGCATTTAATCGTGAAACAGTTAATAAGAGCAAAACCAGCTGCAAAACCCGTGTCCTTTACTTTAACTACTTATTGCTAAAAATACATATGGCAACTCTCCCTGGTCGATGTCCGCCATCATAATAGCTATATGTTGCAGCACAAAAAAGAAGACACGTGAAACTGAAACGAAGTAGGATTAATTTTCATGTGCTTTACTGTAACTACTATATCTTGGCAATAGGTGAGATCGGGCTCCAGCTTTCCATAAGGAAACGACCAATAAATGTACCTCTTTGTTGTTGCTGGATTTCATTCATTCATTCTTTTATTCATAATGATTGTTTGATTCATTCATTCATTCGTTCATTCTCAGAAATGGTTGCGCCGTTGAAACTTGAACTTGAAATATGACTGTCTTGCAATATCTAATGATAAATATTTTGTAATATGAAGAATTATTTCTTTTGACAAGAAATGTGCATGTATACATAAAGAAACATAAAATGCATGATATAAATTGCACTGTATATTGCACTGGAAAATATAGAGGTTAATGTGCACACTCATGACATTGTGAAAAGGGTTGATGATCTGTAAATCATGGTAAGGTATTTTCAGCAACACACCATCACAACAATACCATGCCGATGTTGTTATAGTTGAAAAGTCCATTTTAAGTACTCTCCCTTTAAAGTTCACTTTCCCTTAATCAGATATATAGTGGCTTCCTTTTTACAATAATTGTATCCTCCGAGTAATGCTGTGTTAATATTATTGCCATTATCATATTAGAGTTGCCAGTAATGACCATTATTGCTTTCTGTCTGATTATTGTGCAAATGATGAAATAAAATTGAGATACCTAAATGTTCGTAGTATTTGTAACAGACACCAGACATGCCATACCGAAGCATAAGTCACACTAACCTATTCAGTCAATGACCTACTTTTCATCCTATCCGAATTTTCTCGAGTGAAAGTGACTATAGATACCACAAACAACTCTGATTAAACTGAATTCCAATTTCATGTTTCATTAGAAAATGGTATTTACAAATTAATTATAATTTTGAACTTTGATACCACCGTCTTTATAATGCTTTGTGTTGAGTTTCCGGCAGCATACATTAACTATGGAATCACAGACTGCCCCTGTTTGATGTGGTCGTAAAATGATTCACAATATATCTGGCTCACTGGTTACACCTGTTATGTGTTGTTTTTTTTGTGGTTATTCGGCGTATTTCTGTAAAGCAGAATGAGGCTGATGCAATGTTAGTTCCGTAACAGACCGCCAAACCTTTCTAGCGGCAGAGCCTCGTTTTGAGACTTTCACGATTTCCAGGTTTCCGTTTGTCATTTTTCTCTGTACGACGGAGCATGCTGTATGACGTCTTTGCCAGGATTAGAAGGAGCGTAGTGTTGCAATGTACAAGTGCTTAGATTTATCAAATCATACTGATTAATATTTATGCATCCTGTTATATGGCATAGTCTAACAAATCTGGACTGGTTACGGGACTAAGCTGAGCAAAAGACGGAACACAGGAAACAGGAAACGAGACTGTTCTGTAATCAATGTTTGGACAGGAAACGAGACTGTTCTGTAATCAATGTTTGGACAGGAAACGAGACTGTTCTGTAATCAATGTTTGGACAGGAAACGAGACTGTTCTGTATTCAATGTTTGGACAGGAAACGAGACTGTCCTGTAATCAATGTTTGGACATGAAGGTATACATACCTCAGAATAAAAAAAAGGCTTGAGATTTTGTGCCTAATCTCAGAAGTCTAAAGTTATGACACCTCGAGTGTCAGACTTGGTAGTAAGAGTGCTATGTTCCATCGACGATTGACTTCCATCATTATGTGTGTCACTAGCTTCAGTGTGGATGGGTATACAAGCCGTACGTCATAGCAGACAACCTGTTGTTGAGCTTCAGGCCAGTTCAGGACGCAGTGTGTCAATCACCTCCACTTGTGAGTTAATCTGTTCTCTAGTTTCCGAATTTGCTTTGTAAATATGTAAAGTTTACTTAATCTTGTGAATGCAAATGCGAACTATGCATATAAAATAGCTATCGTCACAAACCCGTCTCGTACCTGACACCCGCGTATTCGGTAGTGCTTTGAGTAGCTCTTGTGTGTATTGTATGTTTGTGTTGGAACTTGAGTCACTAAATGTCCCTGCAGGATTTACGTCGAAAGTCTGTTGAAACTACAATGAAGAGCTCAGAAATGATGACAGTAAAATGAGAAAACTACGCCAGCTGACGATGGTGCCGCTTTTTTGATTGGTTAATAATATCCTGTCTGATGACGTCACTCTGAAAATAGATGCACGTCTGTTTCTAACGGCTGTACAATATCTTGGAAACCCCCACGTAGCTATTAATAGGACTACATTCTTTCAATGAGAAGTAGGTCACATAATGACTTGGAAGAGTCAACATGTTATGTGATTCCATATGGAGAGTCGAGAAAGTACTTCTAGTGTTAGCTTATAAATATGGGTTTTGTATCATTATACCTCATTTAACACGTAATCATGCCAGCTGAAGGATGGGAGGACTGTTTGTCCAGTATTTACTTTAATCCAAAACATTCAGCCTCCTTTTCAGGCCCATCAAAATGAGAAGGAAGGAAAATTTGATATAGGTCTACATCGCATAAAGAAGTGGTTAGCTCATCAAGATGCTTATTTTCTACAACGTCCATTGAGATACAAGTTCAAACGCAACAGAGTGGTATCTACAGGTTTGGATTCACGTTGGGACATGGACTTGGCTGATGTATCTAACATAGCCTCAGACAATGGTTGAGTCAAATATTTGCCAATAGCCATGAATGTATTTACCTGGTTTCTGTAGGTGGAACCCCTTAAAAGGGTGCAGTCATTAAAGCACTATGGAAAATATTTTCCAGAGCTAGTCTATCAAATATCATAAGGTCTGATAAAGGTCGAGAATTTGATAACAAGAAAGTGAGATTCTTCCTAGCCAGCGAGGGAATTACCTACTATGTCACACAGAATAATACCAAGTCATCTTATGCAGAGAGAGTCATAAGGACTCTAAAGACTACGATGTACAGATATTTTACTTACGAGCAAACACACCGCTATCTCCATATTTTACAAGAGCTTGTAAGGGACTACAACTATAGACCCCCACAGATCACTGAATAAAAGAGCACCTGCTGATATCAACCAAAACAATGAACCTATTGTTTGGAAAGAACAGTACATTGACCCCCTCATCAAACAAGTCAAACCTAAATCAGAGAAGATGAATGAAAGCAGACGTAAAACCTTCAAGTTTAAAATAGGAGATCAGGTGCGACTGTCACATCTAAGGCATGCCTTTCAACGTGACTATCAGGAGAAATGGACAGAGGAAGTATTCATTATTAGCCGACGATACTACAGAGATGGAATACCAGTCTATAAAGTCAAGGATATGGCTGAGGATCCGAGTACCTTTTATGCGAATGAACTTCAGAAAGTCTACAAAACTGCAGACACCAAATGGCGTGTAGAGGAAGTCTTAAAGAAGAGAAAGAGAGTTGGTAGAAAAGAGGTGTATGTTAAATGGATGGGATATCCAAAGAAATTCAAGAGCTGGATCCCAGAGCAGGACCTCCAGAGTGTATAAATACGGATAGATGTGACGCACTTCTCACTGGATGCAGAACCACCTTGGAGGTAACATGTCCAGATTGTTAGAGACGGTTTTCAAGGAAGGGCGTCATAGGAGACATTAATGAGTATGAAATTCCATCACCACCGCTGCCGCAGCAGCAGCAAAGGCAACAGCAGACACAATTGCCACCCCCACCGCATTTAACATTGCCGCCGCATAAGTGAGTGAGTTAATATTTAACGTCACATCGGCAATATCTCAGCCATATCGTGACAAGAACATTTAATACTAAAATGAAATATATGTCTATTATAAAACCTGTCAGCGAAGGACAGTAAAACAACTAGGATATCACAGAGTAGAATATAAAACTAGTAACTATACCTAAAACAATTTATCTATACAGGACAATAAAATGTAAAAATGGGCTATAGATTGCTAACAACTGAAGGTAGATCACCATACTAGGGACCATGGGGACTTACAGTACTTTTGCTACCTGCATGGACCCTAGCTGGATTTACATCATTCCCTCAGCCGTCAGCAATTTGTGAAATCTAGCCATACAATAAAAAGACGCATATTCTACGACTAAAAACCTGGAAATTTAGAATTGACTTTGACTGTTTGAGGACTTACGTACCCTCTCAGGAGGACAATAATTTTACAATACTTCAACCCCCTTTGAGGGTACAGCCACTAACAATTCTAGTTACAAATCTAAACAACCAATAATTAAAATACATCTATTTACAGAACACGTTTTTCAAAATTCTACCAACAAATCAATTTCTTTTAAAACACCAACGATTAAATGAGAATTAATGTTAGTAAAAAGATCCTTTACAGTTTTGACATTAAAATATTTATCCCTTGTGATGGAGAATTCGACACAGTCAAGCAGAATATGCTTGACCGTGACTCTCTCATCACAAGGGATACAAAACGGAGGATCCTCACCTTTCAATAGGTATGCATGAGTATATCGTGTGTGGCCAATACGACATCGTCTTAAAACAGCCTCTTCAAATCTGGACTGACAACCCAAGTAGGTGTAACCAATATACGGTTTTATTTCATGTAATTTATTGATACCTACTTGGGTGTCCCACTTCTTCTGCATCAGATCACGGATGTAAGTTCTAATGCTAGCTTTGTAATCAGTGTAAGGAATAAGAAGTGGTGTCATAGATTTGTTGAGTGCTGCCTTGGCAGCAAGATCAGCCATTGCGTTACCGGAAATACCTACGTGGCTGGGTAACCAACAGAATACGATGTCGTATTGGCCAGTAGCAAGATTATTATACAATTCAAGAATTTCTATTAAAAGTGGATGTTTACAAGAAATATTTTTAATCGCCTGAAGGCAAGAAAGAGAGTCTGAATAGATTATATATTGTTTACGTTTAGGGTGTCTCTGAATATACCTAAGAGCTGTCAATATGTCGTTTGCTTCTGCAGTAAAAATAGAACTGTTATCTGGAATTCTAGAAGATATTGTTCTGGATCCAATGACAGTGGCACAAGCCACTGCGCCACCGTCCTTGGATCCATCAGTAAATAAGGGTTTGTAATTGCTATATTTATGTTTTAATTGATGATATTCTTGTTTATATTGTAAGTCATTTGTTTCTGATTTTTTACATGATGTTAATGTTAGGTCAACTTGTGGCCTAACCAATTGCCAAGGAGGAGAAGAAAGAAGACGGGAAGGAGCTATGGTTTCCAGCTCAATGCCGGCCGAAGAAAGAAAGGGTTTAATTCTGTGTCCGAGAGGTGGAACAAGAGAACACTTTTTGTTATATAAATCCTCGTAGAGAGGATTGAAAACACAGTTATATGCCGGGTTAGATTTGTTAGAGTATAGTTTTGTAGCATATTGTAAAGATAATTTTATACGTCGCTGAGTGAGAGATGGCTCATCTGCCTCGACATAGAGACTGTCAATGGGAGAAGTTCTAAAAGATCCAAGACATAATCTTAGACCTTGATGATGGATAGAATCTAACATTTTGAGGCTGCTATAACAGGCTCCACCATATACAATGGAACCATAGTCAAGTTTGGAGCGAATGAGTGATCTGTATAAGTGAAGTAGGGTGGTTTGATCGCCTTCCCATTTTGAATTGGAAACAACTTTTAACAAGTCGAGTGCCTTCAAACATTTAACTTTAAGGGATTTAATATGTGGCAAGAACGTCAAGTGGGAGTCAAATATAAGACCCAGAAACTTGGCCTCCTTAACAACTTTAATAGGTGTGCCGTTTAGATACAGTTCAGGGTCCTTATGTGGTTTGTATTTACGGCAGAAATGTATACAGTTAGTTTTAGGCTTAGAAAATTTAAAGCCGTTTTCCAAACACCACTTATTTATCTTGTTCAGACACAACTGCATTTGCCGTTCAATAGCATGCATGTTTGTACCTCGACATGAAATGTTAAAATCATCCACAAAAAGTGATCCATTAATTGAATCGTTTAAAACCTTTAATAAACTGTTTATCTTGATGCTAAAATGTGTAACAGACAAAATACTGCCTTGTGGTACACCCTGATCCTGACTGTACTGATCAGACAGGGTAGAACCCACACGAACTTGAAACTGTCTATCATTTAAAAAGTTGGCTATAAATTGAGGCAATCGGCCTCGCAATCCGAAGTCATGTAAATCTTTTAAAATCCCATGTTTCCAAGTGGTGTCATATGCTTTTTCGAGATAAAAAAAATCGACACTGCATGCTGTTTATTAATTATGGCATTCTTAACAAAAGATTCTAAACGCACTAAATGATCGACTGTACTTCTGTTTTTGCGGAAACGACACTGAATATCTGTTATTAGGTTATTTGTTTCCAAGTACCAGACAAGTCGAGTATTTATCATGCGTTCCATGGTCTTGCAAACACAGCTAGTAAGTGAAATTGGCCTATAATTGGAAGGATCCGTATGATCACGTCCAGGTTTAGGAAGGGGAAAACGATAGCATCACGCCACGACGAAGGAAATTGTCCAGATGTCCAAATATTATCACAAATATGTAACAGCGTCTCTAAGCATGTATCTGGCAAGTGCTTCAGGAGTTGATAATGTATGTTATCAGCTCCTGAAGCAGTATCATGAGCCTGATCAAGAGCAGTATGAAGCTCATGTAACGAAAAAGTTTCATTATAGTCTTCCCCATTATCTGAATTAAAGTTAATAGTTTTCTTTTCTTGCTGTTTTTGATATGTTTGGAACTTACGTTCATAATTTGACGAGGAAGAATGTTTTGCCAAAGTTTCACCAAGTTTATTAGCAATATCGGTTTCATTAGTTAATAACTGGTTTCCATCTTTAAGGTGGTGAATACTAGATTTGGAGCCCTTACCTTTGATTTTTTGGATCATATTCCAGACTTTAGATATTGGTGTACGTGAATTAATGTTTGATACATATCGTTGCCAAGATTGGCGTTTGCTTTGTTTAAAAGTACGCCCTGCTTTCGCATTTACAATCTTAAATTTATTCAAATTATGCACCATGGGGTGTCGACGGAAATAGTGTTCTGCCTTTTTCCGTTCCTTTCTAGCTTGTTTACATTGATCATTGAACCATGGTTTGCGAATATGTGGAGTGAGGGAGTGAGTGAGTTTAGTTTTACGCCGCACTCAGCAATATTACAGCTATATGGCGGCGGTCTGTAAATAATCGAGTATGTGGAACTGCAGAGGACTTTGGTATACACTCATGAGCAATAACATTCATTTCATCACAAAAACGTTGAATAGCTTCAGGAACATTATTAAAAAGTTCAGGTTTAAGCTGTCAACACACAGAGTTTCATATAAACGCCATTTAGCCTTTTTGAAGTTCCATCTTGATGATGGAGGAACATCAGATGGATTCACAGGTTTTAGTAATGTTGGGAAATGGTCACTCCCACAGAGGTCATCATGAACTGACCATTCAAATTCATTTAGAAGGCTTGAATCACAAACTGATAAATCAAGGGCTGAATATGTTCCTGTGCCAGGATGTAGATATGTGTTCGACCCATCATTGAAAATACATAAATCATTTTCGGAACAGAACTCCTCTAGTATTTTACCTTTAGCATTTGTAGTTGTACCACCCCAGAGTGGGTTGTGGCCATTTACGTCTCCCATAATAACACAGGGTTTCGGGAGTTATACAAATTTTGAAGTTCGGTCTTCTGAAGTGTTGAAGACGGTGAGATATATAAAGAGCATAGTGTGAGTGCAACGTGTAAAGTAAGTCTCACGGCAACAGCCTGGAGACCAGTATTAAGAATAATAGTGCTCTGAATAATATTCTGGTTTATAAGGATAGAAGCTCCTCCAGTGGCCCTCTCGCCCGGGGGTGAAAAAGAATGGTAAGCATTGAAATGGCATAGGTCAAAAGTATCCGTCTGCTTTAAATATGTCTCCTGCAGACAGACTGCTGATGGAATAAAGTCCTGGATCAATAGCTGTAAATCATTGGAATTATTTTTTAGCCCTCTGCAGTTCCACTGTATGATATTATAAGAAGAAACTATCTTTTGGGGGGATTTATTGGGGATCTACCCCGCACTTTTTTGGAGGGTGACAGGCTATGTGCCCTGGGATAGAAGTTCCATGGCCTCAAGCGATCCGTATTTATTAAATAATTTTACAGGATTTTCTGAACCCTTCTGGGGTCTGCCACTCTTTTTTGAAGATTCTGTTCTTGAGTCGGTTTTACTTTGAACAATATTCTTCGAGCTTGTTTTTGATCGTGATTTGTGAGTTGGCTGAGACAAAGATTGTTCTCCAGATACAGATGAAGTCTGACTACAGGACTGTGACCCGGCTTTAGATACCACCTGAGTGTTGACAGAAGATGTCAAGGTTTGAGTAGACTGTTCGGGTGCAACGAACTGAGCATTATTTGGTTTAACCCACGTCAAATCTGTCTGGCAATGTATCGACGAGGTAGTTACGTTTGAGGTATATTCAGGAGTTCTTACAACTGATGCAAATGTTTCAGTATGTGCTGCAGATTCCACATGTTTCTTTGCGTCAGAAAAGCTGATGTTCTGGGTGAATTTAATTTTATTGATTTCCATTTGTTTTTTCCAGACTGGACACTCTTTGGCGAAAGACGAATGATTTCCCGAACAATTTGTACACTTTTTATGGTCACTGTTACAGTCTTCTGTGACATGAGTATTCTTACTACAGTGGGCGCATGTTATGGGCTTGGTACAAGTGTTAACACCGTGCCCATACCTTTGACATCTAAAACATCTCAAAGGATTTGGGATGTACACGTCAACTGAAAGACTACAATAACCTGCTTTAGCAGACTTCGGAGGATTTGGCGATGAGAAGGAGAACAGATAAGTATTTGTTTGGACCGTTTCATTGTTTCTGCGGATCGTGAATCTTTTAACATAAATCACTCCCTGATCTTTCATCTCAGAAGCAATATCTAACTCTGACATATCAGCAAACAATCCATCTCTGTCTCTGATTATGCCTTTACTGGTATTCAGAGTCCTGTGGGCAGTGATAGAGACGGGAATTCCAACAAATACTTCTGCTGACATGAGGTTCTTTGCTTGCTGTTTTCTGTTGCATTCAACCAGCAGAGAGCCTGAACGCAAGCGTCTAACGTTTTTAACCTCACCTGCAATGCCATGTATACCCTTGGAAATGGCGAAAGGGTTAAGTTTCATTGGCGTCTTGTCTACAGTTTCTAGAACTAAAACTCGTGGCCAATAATCGATTGAGTTGGAAGGTCGTTGGTCGTCATCATCGTTGTCAAGTTGACGTTTATTGTGTTTTTGGGGGGTTTGGTATTCCATAGGTAGTATATGTTTCATCATCCGAGCTCCCCACCCACCACGGAGTATCACAAAGGACAATGCTAAACACAAGCGGGTCTCCAACTTGCAGCACCAAGGATACTCAGATGATATACTCCAGCAGAAAAACCAAAAGATTAATTCTTCCACCAGATTGGCCCATGAGCCACCGCCTTCTGGGCATAAGACTCTAGGCAGAATTCATGTAAACAAAATTCAAGTCAAATACTATTCTGAACAAAGGGTGCCAAGACTAAAGTTTAAACAATTCCAAATCAAATTTTGTGCAATTACATATTATCTATGCACAGGGCTTGGCATGACCAGCCGATTGGTTGAACCGGGCCCATTCAACCACCCGTCTAGGTGAAGTCAGGGCCGAAGTGGTGTATTGGGCATTAGGAACACTGGTCCTGCTCCCATGCCCTCAACCACCAGGATCCCCTCCTCCACCGACACAGGGCCACAACCCACGGCAAACGGGTTGGTGGACCAAATATCCCCCCGGGTCCACAACGGGGGTGTTGGCGAGCTCTTGGCGTTACCCAGCACCAACCACGAGGAGGTGGCTCGCCACGGGTGCCGCCGCCGCATAAGTATAACCAACAGCAAGACTACAACCAGTTCAATGATAGAGAACATTTCAAGTTTGCCATCCCCTCTAATGCAGTTGTTGTGGGTCCTACAGGCAGTGGTTCATCTATGTTTGTTTACAACCTTCTCATGCAAGGGTGTATACAGCCAGCACCTAACCGTATTCTCTGGTGCTATACCCAATGGTAACCCCTGTACCAGATGATCAGTGAACACTTACCCCATATGAAGCTTGTGAAAGGAATTCCTTACAATGTACTTGACGATACCTTATTGGATGCCAGAAATAATAACATGATGGTGTTGGATGACATGATGCCTGAAGCTAAGGATGACAAACGAATCTCACAGCTTTTTACAAGAACTTCCCATCACAAAAATGTCATCATATTCTTACTGTTACAAAATCTGTTTCCACGTGGAAAAGACTCATGTGATATTGCTCTGAATTCCACTATGTGACCCTTTTTAATACCACAGTGGATAGGCTGCAGGTCCAGTTGTTTGCCAGGCGCATCTACCCCAACAATGTTGAAAGTTTTTTGTCAGCCTGTGAGACAGCTGTTCAAAGACCCTACGGCAATCTGAGAATTGACCTACGACCCACTACTCTTGAATCAGAAAGACTACATCCTAATGTACTCTCTCAAATTGGTGTGCATTCAGCCTCAAAGATAACATCAGGGCACCTATCAAATCTGCTCCCACAGTCAGGACAAACCCTGACCGGCATCAACTCTATAAAAGAGGAGCCAAATGAGTCCTTGAATGAGTTGCCAGCAGACACTCAAAGGTCAACATCTCTGACCCTGTTGATACTGACAGCCTTGACGACAACCTTGAAGACGAGAGCATGACCTCCTGTGACGAGTGTGGGATTGTATTTGAGCACAGCCATGACCTCCAGTGTCATGTAAGAACTTGGTGTCCTGAGAATGATAGTGAACCTTTAAGGAAACGGACAAAAACTGAATCCCTCAATGAAAGTAAAGATGACATCCTAAGTCCTATTGAAGCATCTATAGCCACTGATATTGGCAAAGAGAGAAGTGAAAGGTATAATTGAATACATATGGGATCAGACACTGAAAACCTGTAAGGGCGACATCTTGAGATAGAAGGAGGTATATGAAGATTAAGGCAAGAGTGAGAAATGGAGAACAAACTGAAGAAGTGTTGGGAACAGACATTTTTGGAAAGACGTGTAAGAGCCATCAGGTTCGCCAGCTATTTTGGTTATGGACCGCTCTTCAAGTTTATTTTTAAGAAGGAGAGAGCTCTGGACCCTGACATGGATCATGCAAATATGGATGCTAAAAAGACAATAGTGAAAGGCATCCTCTCCAAGGTGGACATATCCATGGTTGAAGATACAGAATTTGATGAACAATCTGACAATGAACCTTCAGATGATGAACTTTGATAACTCATGAAAATACTTGTGGTTGTATATAACGCATATGTACACAGAATATCTAAGCACTAACAAGAATGTATTTATGTATATGTATGTTTGTATGTATCCCTCTGTTGATGCCTTTATATGTTAAAATGTGTAAATACCACTGCACGGTCTCTTTTCCTCCTGATTCAACAGTAATAGATCTACTGTTTTATCACACAAGAGCTTACTGACACGTAGAGGAAACACACCATCCTTCTCCTCATAACCATACACATACACAGAAATATTGTTTTCTTTTTCAAATTTTGAAATTTGAGACAATGGGACAGACATGTCAATCCCACACTTCTGATTCATAGACAACATATTATGAAACTCTGTTGGACATGATCTTTGAATGATAATGGGTGCAAAGCTGCAAGAATAGACCAAACAAAACATTTCTGACCATTGGTTTGAATATTCAAAATAGCCGTTTTGCTTTTCAAGTAATTTGCTAAAGGAATGAAACTGGATGCCGACAGGGGAACATACTCAGGTGTGTTTATCTTCTAGGTGTTTGATGTGATCTAGGATCCACCCACTCCTCTCAGCCTGAAATTCCTGAGCAGAAGAGTACAACTCGGCTAACTGCTCATTGACTTCTGCTAAGTTTGTTACCCCAAAATTTGTCGTTCTCAGAACAGGCTCAGCCAAATGAGTTTCAGTATTTTCGTCATATTTGATATAAATTAATTTGAGGGTGAGGAACCATTTCATACCTTTCTTCTCCAACAAAAAATCATGAAGAATATCGACAATGTTTGTCTCTTCATCTGCGAGATCATTAGTTTGGTGTGGAGTCAGTGTTGACGTCCTCAGTGTCCCCTCTAAAGCTGACCTTTGACCTCCTCCGTACTGGTTAACACGTCTGGCTCGATACCTCTCACGCCGTCTTACGCAGGAGTCGCATTCGTGAACATTGGTACCGAAAAAGCGTTCACCCAAAGGCCTCCGACATTCCCTTCCATTATGTGGACAATATTCACAAAATAGTTTCCCCGGCAGTAGGCACTTAATGTGCCCACACCAAATACAGGTGTCAAAACGTGCTGGAGGGAAGGTTTCCCCTGACTGCAGACATGGACGTTTAGCTGCAGGCCCTGATGAAATTTGTTTTCTCTTCAAAGTGGACTGCTGACTGCTATGGCCTTGAAGTCCATCGTGGCGAGAATAAGACTTCTTACACTGCTCGCATTGAAATCGCTGGTTATCACGTACGGTGCAAACATGACGCAAAAGGGATTTATTCTGTGTGAATGTTCTATTACACAGATGACAATGGTGCAGCATGGAATGTGTAGGTTGCTGTTGAGTACACTGCTCTGACGTTTTCACACTTCGGGTGGCTAACAGTTGAATGCGTTTTAGGTTCTCTTCGGGATCATTTGTACAGTGGTGATTTGAAGCCCATATTTCCAGTTCTTGTAAGGATTTCACCGTGTTGAGGACATCTTGCTTCTGGTCCATCTAAAAGGAATGTGAAAATAATTGGTGAAAATGTGCACTTTTCTCAAAACAATATTATGTCAGTACATTTGCTAATATAGAAACTATATTATTATAGTACTAAGTGAGGTACATATATAAATATTACAATATATATGTGAAGTTTTACTTTGAATATACAGTTGAAACTAATCGAAGGAAATAGACTGACTCTTTCCTTTAATTGACAGGTATCAGTTGTTTCTGTGAGAGCCGTTCAAAACGTCAGAATTTGTCAACTGTTGGGTTATAGAATTAAATCTTTATCTTATGCAAGCCTTTTTATACCAATTGTAATGGGTGAGTTCATTTTATGCAATATCATCAGTTATATAGATTTATCTTATAGTACCATATCTTACAGAAAAAAGGAAGCAGTATTTTACCCCCTCCATTTAACAATGGAATCGCCATCAAAATACTATTATGGCCTAATTTAGTTTAGCTACCTTAAAACGGAATAATAGTGTAGAATAAACGTTCATTTTAAACTAGTTGTACAGTATGGTTCAAAATTATTGAGAATAGCTAAAGCATTTCATATTATTAAACGAGAACAAATCAGATAAAATTGAATGTATTGTGAAAGTGAACTGACCTTTTCATGTTGTGTAGGTAACAATTTAATATTTTATCAAGTCTCCTTGAGCTTCACGGCACAGTCTAAGACGGGTAGGCATACTTCCTATCAGAGAGGTTAGTGTCTCGTGAGTTATGCTGTCCCAGTATCGGACCACTTCTCTCTTCATGTCTTCAATTTTTGTCAACCCCTTTTGATTCACACATTCCTTCATCATCCCCCAAATGTTCTCAATGGGATTTAAGTCAGGACTATATGCAGGAAATGGTAATGCAGTCACATTTTTCTCCTGAAACCACTGCTTGGCATGTTTTGCGGTGTGTTTAGGATCATTATCTTGCTGCAAAATCCAGTCATTTCCATAAAACACATGTGCACTTGGAAGGAGAAAATTATCTAATATGTTAGTGTAGCGTTGACTTGTCAGATTTCCCTCAAACACACACAGCGGGGTCGTTCCTAATAAGGATATCCCTCCCCATACATGAAACTTTGGGCTGTATTTAGGTCGTCGATACAACGGTGCTGACGCAGACTTTGTCCATATTTTCACATTATTGGGATATACCCATATTGAGCTTTCATCAGTAAAAATCACATTTTCCCAGTCAAAGTTTTCATGTGCCAAACACCACTCAACACGCCTGTCTTTATGTTCTTGTTTCATGAGAGGAGAAGGAATTCCAGTCTTTTTCTATTATCCAAGATCAATCAAATTTCTTCTAACTGTACATTTTGATACAACTGTTGATCTCCTTTCTATCATTTCATACCTGATGTTGGAGATGCTTGCCCTTTGCTTTTTAGACGCTAAAATTCCCAGCCGGACGCGATCTGAGAAGTCCAATTTTCTGGGTCTCCCTGCTCCTTTCTGGTGCCCCAAATCCTTTCCCTCTTTAAAATTCTTCCTAATCCTATACACAGTAGAAAGAGGAGTTCCTGTTCTCTCTGCCAATGTATTTACATCATCAATTCCTTGATTACACAACTCAAAAATCAACCTTTTTTTATCTTCAGCAGACATTGTTGACAGTGCTGAGGAAAATGACGTCTGCTACAAATTCAGGGGAGGTAACTCTAATTGTACTATACTCAGTAGGCCAAGATGAGTTACCTCCCTTATACCATTACTTAGTTTTAAGTATCAGTGAATCAGTTGAGGTGTTAGGATAGCTCAAAGTAAGAAGAAAAATTCTCAATAATTATGAACCAGACTATACACTCATGTAAATGTTGATGCTTCTATAGGTTAGATAAACTCACTTTATGCACTCTACGATATAAAATTAGTGGATCAAGACTTGACTGGACGATAATTTTGTAAACACACTTGGGCTACAGGCACCCGTGAACGGCCACCTCCTCGTGGTGGGTGCTGGGTAACGCCAAGAGCTGTTCACCCCCGTCGTGGACCTGGGGAGATATTTGGTCTACCAACCCGTTTGTCGTGGGTTGCGGCCCTGTGTCGGTAGAGGAGGGGATCCTGGTGGTTGAGGGCAATGGGGGCCTGCAACTGTGCTCCTGTTGCCTAACACACCACTTTCGCCCTGAATTTACCTAGACGGATAGTTGAACGGGCCCGGTTCAACCAATCGGCTGGTCATGTCGAGCCCTGTGCTTTACTTGTATTTGCACAACTCATGTTCTGAGCTATGTTGTTAATGTTAGGCCTCGAATCATTTGGTCTCTCAAACACTACTTGATTTGAAATTTGCTGTGATTAATTTGCGTAGAGTCTAAATGCCCAGAAGGCGATGGCTCATGGGCCAATCTGGTGGGATCTATCTTTTGAAGATACTTTCCTGCTCGAGTATACCCTCCTAATATCCTTGGACCCGTGAAGGTTCCGGGGTAGAATAGGCCTTCAGCAACCCATGCTTGCCATAAAAGGCGACTCAGCTTGTCGTAAGAGGCGACTAACGGGATCGGGTGGTCAGACTCGCTGACTTGGTTGACACATGTCATCGGTTCCCAATTGTGCAGATCGATGCTCATGTTGTTGATCACAGGATTGTCTGGTCCAGACTCGATTATTTACAGACCGCCGCCATATAGCTGTAATATTGCTGAGTGCGGCGTAAAACTAAACTCACTCACTCCCTCACTCCACATATTCGCAAACCATGGTTCAATGATCAATGTAAACAAGCTAGAAAGGAACGGGAAATGGCAGAACACTATTTCCGTCGACACCCCATGGTGCATAATTGGAATAAATTTAAGATTGTAAATGCGAAAGCACGGCGTACTTTTAAACAAAGCAAACGCCAATTAAAGTGTGGAATATGATCCAAAAAATCAAAGGTAAGGGCTCCAAATCTAGTATTCACCACCTTAAAGATGGAGAAACCAGTTATTAACTAATGAAACCGATATTGCTAATAAACTTGGTGAAACTTTGGCAAAACATTCTTCCTCGTCAAATTATGAACGTAAGTTCCAAACATATCAAAAACAGCAAGAAAAGAAAACTATTAACTTTAATTCAGATAATGGGGAAGACGATAATGAAACTTTTTCGTTACATGAGCTTCATACTGCTCTTGATCAGGCTCATGATACTGCTTCAGGAGCTGATAACATACATTATCAACTCCTGAAGCACTTGCCAGATACATGCTTAGAGACGCTGTTACATATCTGTGATAATATTTGGACATCTGGACAATTTCCTTCGTCGTGGCGTGATGCTATCGTTGTTCCCCTTCCTATACCTGGACGTGATCCGACTGATCCTTCCAATTATAGGCCAATTTCACTTACTAGCTGTGTTTGCAAGACCATGGAACGCATGATAAATAATCGACTTGTCTGGTACTTGGAAACAAATAACCTAATAACAGATATACAGTGGGGTTTCCGCAAAAACAGAAGTACAGTCGATCATTTAGTGCGTTTAGAATCTTTTGTTAAGGATGCCATAATTAATAAACAGCATGCAGTGTCGATTTTTTTTATCTCGAAAAAGCATATGACACCACTTGGAAACATGGGATTTTAAAAGATTTACATGACTTCGGATTGCGAGGCCGATTGCCTCAATTTATAGCCAACTTTTTAAATGATAGACAGTTTCAAGTTCGTGTGGGTTCTACCCTGTCTGATCAGTACAGTCAGGATCAGGGTGTACCACAAGGCAGTATTTTGTCTGTTACACATTTTAGCATCAAGATAAACAGTTTATCAAAGGTTTTAAACGATTCAGTTAATGGATCACTTTTTGTGGATGATTTTAACATTTCATGTCGAGGTAAAAACATGCATGCTATTGAACGGCAAATGCAGTTGTGTCTGAACAAGATAAATAAGTGGTGTTTGGAAAACGGCTTTAAATTTTCTAAGCCTAAAACTAACTGTATACATTTCTGCCGTAAATACAAACCACATAAGGACCCTGAACTGTATCTAAACGGCACACCTATTAAAGTTGTTAAGGAGGCCAAGTTTCTGGGTCTTATATTTGACTCCCACTTGACGTTCTTGCCACATAATAAAACCCTTAAAGTTAAATGTTTGAAGGCACTCGACTTGTTAAAAGTTGTTTCCAATTCAAAATGGGAAGGCGATCAAACCACCCTACTTCACTTATACAGATCACTCATTCGCTCCAAACTTGACTATGGTTCCATTGTATATGGTGGAGCCTGTTATAGCAGCCTCAAAATGTTAGATTCTATCCATCATCAAGGTCTAAGATTATGTCTTGGATCTTTTAGAACTTCTCCCGTTGACAGTCTCTATGTCGAGGCAGATGAGCCATCTCTCACTCAGCGACGTATAAAATTATCTTTACTATATGCTACAAAACTATACTCTAACAAATCTAACCCGGCATATAACTGTGTTTTCAATCCTCTCTACGAGGATTTATTCAACAAAAAGTGTTCTCTTGTTCCACACAGAATTAAACCCTTTCTTTCTTCGGCCGGCATTGAGCTGGAAACCATAGCTCCTTCCCGTCTTCTTTCTTCTCCTCCTTGGCAATTGGTTAGGCCACAAGTCGACCTAACATTAACTACATGTAAAAAATCAGAAACTAATGAATTACAATACAAACAAGAATATAATCAATTGAAACATAAATATAGCAATTATAAATCCTTATTTACAGATGGGTCCAAGGACGGTGGCGCAGTGGCTTGTGCCACTGTCATTGGATCCAGAACAACATCTTCTAGATTACCAGATAATAGTTCTATTTTTACAGCAGAAGCAAACGCCATATTAACAGCTCTTAAATATATTCAAAGACATCCTAAGCATAAACAATACATAATCTTTTCTGATTCTCTTTCATGCCTTCAGGCCATTAAAAACCTAGCATGTAAACATCCACTTTTAATAGAAATTATTGAACTTTATAACTATGTTGCGACTGGCCAATACGACATCGTCTTCTGTTGGTTACCCAGCCATGTTGGTATCTCTGGTAACACTTTGGCAGACCTTGCTGCTAAGGCAGCGCTAAACAAATCTGTGACCCCACTTCATATTCCCTATACTGATTATAAAGCTACCATTACATCTTACATCCGTGATCTGATGCAGAAGAAGTGGGACACCCAAGTAGGTATCAATAAATTACATGAGATAAAACCGTATGTTGGTTACACCTACTTGGGTTGTCGGTCCAGATTTGAAGAGGTCATTATACGACGATGTCGTATTGGCCACACAAGGTATACGCATGAATATCTTTTGAAGGGTGAGGATCCTCCGTTTTGCATCCCTTGTGATGAAATAATCACGGTCAAGCATGTCTTGCTTGACTGTGTTGAATATTCCATCACAAGGGACAATTATTTTAAATCAAGAACTATGAAAGACCTTTTTAGTGACATAAGTTCTCATTTAATTATTGCATTTTTAAGAGAATTGAATTTATTGACTGACATGTAAATAAAGACGTATTTTATGATTGGAAGATGAATTAGTAACTGAGATTGTTTGTGGCTGTATCCTCGAGGGGGGTTGAAGTACCGTAAAATTATTGTCCTCCTGAGAGGGTACGTAAGTCCCAAAACATTTGAAGTCAAATTTAGTCTTCCATCGTTTTAGCCGTAGTATTTCTGTCATTTTAATTTGTGGCTAATATTGCATACAATCACCAGCAGCTGAAGGGATGGTGTAAATCCAGCTAGGGACCATGCAAGTAGCAGAAGCACTGTAAGTCCCCATGGCCTCTAGTATGGTGACCTACCTTCAGTTGTTGGTGATCTATAGCCTGTTTTTACATTGTACTGTCCGAATGGTGATATTGGTTTTAACTTTTCATGCTAGTTTTGATTCTTATTGTGATACTCTTAGAGTTTCCCCTAGGATTTTTTAGCAGGGCGCAGCGCCCTGCCCTTTTTATTTTGCGCCCTGCCCTTTTTCTAAGACGCCCTGCCCTTTTCCTAAGTCACCCTGCATTGCTGTTCACGGCCTCGCCAGTTTGACACGTGTCACTCGGTCCGGATTTTAAGAAAAACAATAGAGTTGCTCCCCTTCGCAAGTTGAAGGTTTTCACAACAATTATTTGTCACTGACGATGGTTTACTCACGCCATTACTTGCAAATGTGCGTTATTTCACAATGCCAACTAAGGGAAAAATCCAGAGGAAAAGGGAAGAGGCTGCGAGGCTCGAAGCCAGGAAGTGTCGACGACTCCGTGATTTCTTCGCGAGGTAGATGGCTATGTGCGGTTAATTTCGTTATAAAACATATCTGTAATAAATTGCATGTGACAAGAAAAGATGACTCAGGCTTTGGTAGTAGTACAAAGTATTTAGCATTAGTTTTTTACATTGGCTGTTGGTTAGATATTTCAACGAAATTTGGGTTTGTTTCGACTGATTACCCAAGCGGAAGTGTCCGCCATTTTGTTTCATTTTACACGGATATTTATAAAACGTATAACGAACACAGTTTTGTGTGTATATAAACATTTTAGACTATGCAACAATGCTTAATCAATAATTTATAAAGCACAGCTTTAGAACTTATTGTTATATTTTGAACTGCTTAGTTCAATCGAAAATAACTACGAAGCCATTGTCAGGGTCGCGGTATGGGTTTGGAAATGCGAAAACAAACATACTTATATGAGTGATTTAGTAATAATCTGTTTTCATTCGAGCGTTTACATTATTCCATAACGTGATTCACAATGCTTGCAGAAATATTTTGGTATTTTCTCGTACTGCCAAATTAAACAAAAACTATGATCTGAGTAATCGTGACACTGCAGCCACATTATAGTCACATTTTCTTTATTTGTAACGAGTTTGTGTACTCTGAACTACTGCATTTACATTGCAATCAATGTGGTTTTGCTTTTGTACTTACACTGCTATAAACATAATGCTTAGTAACTTATAATAATTTCAGGCCAAATCTGGAGGAATCAGAAGTAGTTTCCTATGAAGAAAGGATTTCTTCATCAAAAGAATCCGAAACACCTGAAGTGACAGAAAGCAGAACAGTTTCCTTTCACAAGAAAGAGAGAAAAGATGCAGGGCACAAACTGACATTTGAACCCACGTGGCAAGAAGGCAAGCCTTGGTTGAAATATCAAGATGACCAAAATGAATATGGCGTAAAAAAATGCATGATGTTTTGTACTCTATGTCAGAAGTGGAATACAAAAGGGAGAAATGGATCCATGGTATGGAATAAGGAAGGATGCGAGATCATTAGACTTGACAAAGTGTCGTTGCATGAAAACTCCCCTATGCATCAAGATGCAATTTCTTATGGGAAGGATGAAGCAGTTTCCGTTAAGAATGCTTTCCAGAACTTTTCAGGACAAGAAAAATCTGCCCTAGTAGATGCACAGAAAGTCCTATATTTTCTTATAAAGCATAACTTGCCCCATACCACACTCTTTGGACCTTGATTGATTTATGCATTGAACATGGAGCTCCAAACATTGCCAACCTTTACTGTGGTAAGAATGCATCATACAAGGGTCATAGGACAATACAAGAGTTTGTTGAATGCCAAGCTGAAGTAGTGGAAGAGGAAGTGGTGAAGAAAATGAAGGAGAGCAGTTCATTTGGACTCATGCTTGATGAGTACACGGACGTATCAACAAGGAAACATCTTGCTTTTGTTGGGCGGTATGTTGAGGATGGAGAGCCCAAGTTAGCCTACCTTTGTGATCAAGAAATCCCAAATGGTACTGCAGACACAATAGTTGAGTCTGTGAAGGGATACATGGCAGAAGCAAACCTCAATCCCCAAAAGATGACATGTTTTGCTAGTGATGGACCAGCAGTGATGGTTGGAAAACGAAAAGGAGTGGTCACACAGCTGAAGAAAGAAAATCCTGCAATGATTGATATCCACTGCATTAACCATCGACTACAACTTGCCATAAGTGGTGCATTTAAATCTGTGACAGCTATTGGATGTGTTGATGAACTGTTGATGGGTCTGTTTAAATATTACCACTTCAGCACAGTTAGATCTAAAAGCCTGGAGAAAATGCAGGTTTTGACAAAAGAAATGGAACACTCAGAATCTGGAAATCCCACCACAATCAAGAAGGCAGTGCATACCAGGTAGTTGAGTCATGAGAGAGCAGTACACACAGTTAGGCAGTGTTACCCAGCAATTCTTGCAGATCTGGAAAATGCAGTTGGGATGGGAAATGACAAGAGGGCTGGTGACAAGCTTAGTGTAACTGCTGAAGGACTGTACAAACAGCTGAGGTCATATGATATGTTGTACTTTATCCTGCTCCTTTGTGATGTCTGCACCATGTTGGCTAACTTGACAAAGTTGTTCCAGAAGAGAGATTTGGACCTGAGTGTTATTGAACCACAACTTCGCAGCAGTGTTGCTTCACTGAAGAGAATGAAGGAGAAGCCAGGTCCGTATCTCTCCAAAGTTGACCAGCTCACTTCTCAGTATGGTCTAGACATGACCATGAGCAGACAGATGAATGTACAGTCTTCCAAGGATACCTTCCTTGACCTACTGATTGGGAACTTGGAGTACAGACTGCAAGCTACACCAGTCCTCACAAGTCTGTCAGCCCTTGACCTGAGGAAAGCTGGAGATTCCTCATTTCTCACCTTTCATAGAGATGCTGAGGTATGCTTGTAATGCATGATATTCTAAATTCAGTAGTTAGAGTTCCTGAAAACCGACTCAGAAAGTATGCCATTTCATTGTTGATATGAACATTCAATGTCAATCATTTGTAACACATATTTATTATGTCTTCAGTATTGTTAATAGTACAACTAGCTATTTGTATTTTATCTCTTTTACAGGTGTCAGACCTTGCAGAACAGTTCAAGTTGGATACAGACCGAACTCTTCTGGAGTGGAATCAAGTGAAGGAACTCTTCTCCAATGCTCTTGACACTAGCTCCCCTGCAGCCATGCTGAAAACACTGACAAGCCTGAAATCACAACTGGGCATCCTGTATCCATGTATAGTCAAGCTACTAAGTGTTTATGCTACAGTCATCCTGTCAACATCGGAAGTGGAGAGGGTTTTCTCAAAAGTGAAGCTCATTGTTACTGACCACAGGAACAGACTGTGTGTGAAGAACTGCAACAGACTCCTGATGATAAGCATGAACACATCTTCCACAGCTGACATTGACATGGACAAGGTTGTTGCAAAATTTCTGTCCAGGAAGAACAGAAGAATCTAAGTCTGAACATTTACTGCTTTTTACAAAGATTTCTGTACAAAGAATACAATGATGGATATCAACGCTAGACTATTTCGAGTTTTCATTTTTGTGAAATAATTGTGATCTGTTGTGAGCTGTTAAGAACCATATGCATTCGTAAACTACAACTTGGAAGTCTGTCTGTCATTACATGCCCCTTTTGTGAAAAGGGTGCCCTTTTTGACATTTTGTTGCCCTGCCCTATTTTAATCCTGGGGGAAACACTAACTCCAGCTGTTTTACTGTCCTTCGTTGACAGGTTTTTACCATATGTATAAATTTCCTTTTTCCAAGAATGTTCTCGTCACGATATGGCTGCAATATTGCCGATGTGACGTTAAATATTAACTCACTCACTCACTCTAACCCCAATCCATTAAGGTGCTATTCTTGCCACAAATATGGTCACGGATCTAAGTCTTGAAACAATCCAGCTGCATGCCAAAGATGTGCTGGACCATGCGTACAGTAGCGTGTACAATAAAACACCTGTTTGTGTAAACTGTTCGGGTTGTCATCCATCTGCATCCAAGGAATGTCCTTCCTTGAAGTTGCAGTCGAAAACCTCGCGAGTGAAACAGAAGCGAAACGTGTCATTCTTTGAGGCAGGTGATCAGGTCCGTCTTACGCTACCACTGTTTCTGCTTCGACTCAGGTCTCTCAATCCAAACATGTTTCATGTACTTCCGTAAGTTGTCAAACGGACTATACATGGGCTAGAACATCGGCTCCTACATTGCTATCTGCAGAGGTTCAAGCGACACCTACTAAGGTTACTTCCAGTGCACAGACAATGTCTTCACAAACAATAATTCAGGCAAGGCAAGATACATCTGCATCTCAAAAGCAACCATCTAAGTCATCAGACATTAATGTGAAACTACCAGTAAAAAATAGATCCAAACCAAAGTGTGACAACAAAAAGAATCTGAGCAACAGAGCCCCAAAGGGGTTGAATAACCAGGTCCACCTTTTAAATGAGTTTGGATCTCTTGAGGACATGAATGTGTCCGACCATTCTCATTGTAGAACACATAGCTTGTCGCCCTAAAGGAAGGTGAGGGTTAGATCACATGTTCATTCTCCAAAGAAATAATGTTTTCACCAATTATCCAGTGGAATTGTAGAGGAATTAGGACTAATTTAAATGATTTACAGTTATTAGTCCAAGATTTTAAGTCATCATGCGTTTTGCATTCAAGAACCTTATCTGAAGCAGACAGATCATTTTGACCTACGTCAGTTTAATGCTTATCATTGCTTTTCTCCTCCTGGTGATAGAGCTTCAGGTGGATCATCTATCCTGGTGAGACAAAATGTTATCCACAGCCTAAATCCACTTAAAACAAATCTCCAAGTCTTTGCAGTGCGACTTACATCACGGGTTGCTTTTTCTTTATGCTCCTTATACGTTCCATTGTGAGGCCATGGGCAGAGTTAACAGTTAGCCTTACTGTTCAGTTCAGCTCCACCTGATGAGGGGGCTAGGATAAGCCCCGAAACGTTGTGAAAATAAACCCAAGAAGTTGCTATCCATAAGCTTTGTCCTGTATTACTACTTCCAAATGGCTTTGAAGAATCATACTTTAGCTCTTGATTTGTCACTAACTGACTCCATTGAATGACTGACCTATTGAATGAATTTGAATGGTCAGTCCATGACGACCTCTGTGGAAGTGACCATTTCCCAACAATACTAAATCTGTGAATCCATCTGACGTTCCTCCATCAAGATGGAATTTTGAAAAGGCTAACTGGCCTCTGTATGAAATTCTGTGCGCTGAACATCTTAAACCTGAACTTTTCAATAATATTCCTGATGCCATTAAATGTTTCTCAGATAAGCTAAATATCATAGCTGACGAATGTATCCCAAAGTCCTCTTCAGTTCCTCACATACGAAAACTATGGTTTAAAGATAAATACAAACAGGCTAGGAAGGCACGGAAGAAAGCCGAACATTACTTTCGTCGCCTTCCTATGGTCCACAATTTACATAAATTTAAAATTGTGAACGCCAAAACTTGGCGTACTTTCAAGCAAAGTAAACGCCACTCTTGGCAAAACTATGTCACAAAAATTAATTCGCGCACGCCGATATCAAAGGTGTGGAGTATAATCCAGAAAATCAAGGGTAAGGGATCTAAATCTAGCATCCATCATCTGAAAGATGGGAACTAATTATTGACTATAGTAACTCAGATATTGCAAATAAATTTGGTGAAACGCTGGCCAAACACTCTTCCTCATCTAATTATGTACCTGAATTCCAAAATTATCAAAAACAGCAGGAAAAGACACCTATTAATTTCAATTCAGATAATGGGGAAGACTACAATGAAACATTTTCTATACATGAACTTCACACTGCTCTTAATCAAGTTCACGATACTGCTTCTGGAGCTGATGGTATACATTATCAACTCCTGAAACACTTGCCAGAGTCATGTTTGGAGACACTGCTATATATTTTTATAACATTTGGACAAGTGGAAAACTCCCTTTGTCGTGGCGTGATGCCATTATTGTTCCCATCCCTAAACTTGGACTTGACCATACTAATCCTTCTAATTATAGGCCCATTTCCCTAACTAGCTGTGTTAGCAAGACCATGGAGCGCATGATAAATAATCAACTTGTTTGGTACTTGGAAACCAATAACCTAATAACAGATATACAATGCCGTTTCCGTAAAAAACAGAAGTACTATAGATCATTTAGTGCGTTTAGAATCTTTTGTTAAAAATGCCACAATTAATAAACAACATGCAGTGTCAATGTTTTTTGATTGAGAAAAAGCGTATGACCCAAAATGGAAACATGGAATTTTAAAAGATTTACATAACTTTGGATTACGAGTTCGTTTACCTCATTTTATATCCAGCTCTTTAAATGACATACAATTTCAGGTCCGAGTGGGTTCAACCCTGTCTGACCATTACAATCAGGATCAGGGTGTTCCCCAAGGCAGTATTTTGTGTGTCACACTGTTTAGCATTAAGATTAACAGTTTATCCAAGGTTATAAATGATTCAATTGATGGATCGCTTTTTGTGGATGATTTTAATATTTCTTGTCGCGGTAAAAATATGCATACTATAGAACGGCAACTACAGTTGTGTTTAAACAAAATAAATAAATGGTGTCTCGAAAATAGCTTTAAAGTTTCTCAGTCAAAAAATAATTGTCTACACTTTTGTAGAAAATATATGCCACATAAGGACACAGAACTCTTTTTAAATGGCACTCCCATCAAAGCGGTCAAGGAGGCCAAGTTCTTGGGTATAATTTTCGATTCCCATTTAACTTTTCTCCCACACATTAAATATTTAAAACATAAATGCTTGAAGGCTCTGGATTTACTAAAAGTTGTTTCCAATTTAAAATGGGGAGGGGATCAAGCTACCCTCCTTCACCTATATAGATCATTGGTCTGCTCAAAGCTTGATTATGGGTCCATCGTATATGGGAGAACCTGTGAAAGCACTATTGGATTCTGTCCACCACCAAGGTCTTAGACTTTGTCTCGGATCCTTTAAAATCTCTCCCATGGACAGTCTTTACGTCGAGGCAGATGAATCACAATGCCATATAAAATTATCCGTACAATGTATTAAAAAAGTTTTTCTAACATGTCTAACCCTGCATTTAACTGTGTCTTTTATTCCGTCTATGAGGATTTATATACTAAGAAATCTTCTCGTGTTTCACCTCACCAGGGGATCCTGGTGGTTGAGGGCAATAGGGGCCTGGAACCGTGTTCCTATTGCCTAACACACCACTTTGGCCCTGACTCCACCTAGACGGGTGGTAGAATGGGCCCGGTTCTATCAATCGGCTGGTCATGCCAAGCCCTGTTCATAGCTCACTTTTTGCACATTCAACATATTGGGTATTGGTTCTTCTGATTATCAATTTCAATATACAAATCTTTGTTACATTTAATTGCCTAGAGTCTAATGCCAGAGGGCGGTGGCTCATGGGCCAATCTGGTGGTATGGACCTCTAAATTCTGAGTTTCTGAGGACTTATGTCATGGGCCGAACCAGCCTGGCATTTGATCTTTTAGATTTCTTAGCTATTTATGTCCTTATTTCTGGAGTATAACATCCCTGTAACCCTGGTGTTGCAGTCTGGTTTCCGCTGCAGCATCGTCCATGTTGACACTCGATGGCGGGTGGGGAGCAGGGTTGTTGAATAATATTCTAATACCATGGCTCAAAATATGCATTCTGGTTCACCAAAGACGTACAAGCAGAGACATCTTTCTTCGTCATCCGATGAGGAGGTATCCCCTTCAGTGAATGATTCTTGGCCAAGGTTTTTGGTTATTGCAACTGATGATGGGAGTCCACTTAATATAAACCCTTTTGCTGTTTCCAATGGCATCCAGGGTGTCTGCGGAGAGGTAAAGAATGTCACTCGCCTCAGAAATGGTTCCCTCTTGGTAGAATGTATACGACGACAACAATCTGTCAATCTGCTGGGCTTGCAGCATTTTGTTAACAAACAGGTTCATAAGACACTGAATACTTGTAGAGGCATTGTTAGAGACAGGTTTCATTGTTTGTCAGACATGTCGGAAGAGGAAATTGTGGCCGAGTTGAAAGACCAAGGTGTTACTTCTGTGACTTCAGGATTCAAATGTGGTCAAAACTAACACCTACCTTTTCACTTTTTGTATGACAGTACTCCCTAAATCTGTTAAAGCAGGATACTGTAATATCGGAGTGGAAGTCTATGTACCGAATCCACTCCGGTGGATACAGGCCAGTCTGTATGCTCACATTGCAGTGGACCTCATGATTGCACTGATACCATCAAGTGCGCCAACTGCAGTGGTGAACATCTGGCTTCGTCTAAATCTTGCCCAAAGTTTGAATATGAAAGCCAAGTTCTAAAAATCAAATACACAAATAACATCTCTTATTTTGAGGCAAAGAAATTAGTAAATACTCGATCTAAATCTTCTACTGGTCAAACATATTCAGCTACAGTTTCTTCGTTTGCTCCAACATCTGGTAAGAAATCAGTTTCAACATCCTGTCAGACTTTAATATCTTGGGTGAATGCATTTCAGATAACCTTGGATGACAATCCTCCAATATCATATGAGTCTCAACGCTCCTCATCGTCCCAGACAGAATCTCAGCCAGAAGCCATGAATTCAACACAGGCGACAAAAGGCGTTTATCATATTTCTAGCAAAGAAAAGAAAAAAATGAAAAAAAAAGACCAGAGCTCTTCACCATTTAGAAGAGTCACCATCAGGGATGGTTCAAAATCAGTTTGAAGCGCTTGACATGGAGATCACTCTTTCACAAACAGGGTGCAGAAGTGGCGCTACCAAACACGCACGGTCTCCAGTTGAACCTCCCTAGATATTTTTATGACATTAGTACAATGGAATTGCAGAGGCCTTAGGAACAATTCTAACGACCTACAATTATTATCACAAGATTATACACCATCGGCGTTTAGTTTACAAGAGACTTATCTGAAGAGTACTGATAAATTTGAATTGCGCCAGTATAATTCATTTCATTCATTCTCACCTGAAGGTGATAAAGCCACTGGCGGTGCTTCTATTCTTGTGAGGCATGATGTAATCCACAGCTCAGTTCCCCTTAAAAGTAACCTTCAGGCTGTTGCGGTCCGGCTTACTTTGCAGATAACCTTTACGCTTTGTTCTTTGTACATCTCTCCTTCTTCAGCTCTTCAGCAGTCGGATCTTCAGGATCTATTCGACCAGCTTCCTAAACCATGCATAATCATGGTTGATCTTAATGCCCATAATCCTTTGTGGGGAAGTGCCGATACCAACAATAAAGGAAAAATTCTTGAAGATTTCATTGCAAATAATAATTTGTGCATATTTAATGATGGATCTGTCACACATTTACACCCTGGTTTTGGAACCTATTCTGCACTCGATCTGTCGCTCACAGATGCAAACATATGTAACGAATTCGAATGGTCAGTCCACGACGATCTTTGTGGAAGTGACCATTTTCCCACAATACTTTCAGCTATAAATCCGAATGATGAACCCCCTGCAACAAGGTGGAATTTTGATAAAGCTAATTGGCCATTAGTCCAGACACTATGTGCTGACAACTTACAACTTGACTCTTTTCTCAATGCCCAAGATCCGATTCAGTTGTTCTCTGAAACTATTCCTAAGGCTTCTGCTAAACCACATATTCGTAAACCATGGTTTACTGATGATTGCAAACAAGCTAGAAAGTGTACTAGGAAAAAGGCAGAGAAATACTTTCGCCGCCATCCTACTGTTCACAATTTTAATCATTTCAAAGTTAATAATGCTAAGGCTCGACGTACTTTTAAACAAAGTAAACGTCAGTCTTGGAAGACCTTTGCATCAAAGATTAATTCACGTACACCAATGACAAAGGTGTGGAATATGATACAGAGAATCAAGGGCAAAGGTAGAAATATTAGTGTTCATCATCTTAATGATGGACCAAATGTATTAACTGATAAACTTGCCATTGCAAACAAGTTGGGGAAAACTTTAGCTGCACATTCGTCTTCATCCAATTATAATCCAACGTTTCAGAAATATAAAAATCATCAAGAAAAGCAAAAACTGAACTTTCATTCTGATAATGGCGAAGACTATAACGAAGTATTTTCACTACACGAGCTGAATACTGCTTTAGCGCAGGCTCATGATACCGCAACAGGCGCTGATAATATCCACTACCAGCTCCTGAAACATTTACCCACTGTATGTCTTGAAACACTTGTGAACATTTTTGATCATATTTGGACAACAGGGCACTTTCCTCCTTCGTGGCGTCATGCCATTGTTGTACCAATACCTAAGCCTGGTCGTGATCATACAGATCCATCGAACTATAGACCGATTTCACTAACTAGCTGCGTTTGCAAGACCATGGAACGCATGGTCAATAATAGATTAGTATGGTTTCTTGAATCTAATAACCTTGTTACTAACATCCAATGTGGTTTTAGCAAAAATAGAAGCACTACTGACCATTTGGTTCGACTAGAGTCGTTTGTTAAAAATTCCATAGTCAATAACCAACATGCTGTTTCAATATTTTTTGACCTGGAGAAAGCCTATGATACCACATGGAAACATGGTATTCTAAGAGATTTACATGAATTTGGTTTGAGAGGCCGTTTGCCAGATTTTATATCCCAGTTTTTAACAGACAGACAATTTCAAGTTCGTGTTGGATCAACCTTGTCTGACTATTATAATCAGGATGAGGGGGTTCCTCAAGGCAATATTTTGTCTGTTACTTTATTCAGTATAAAAATCAATAGCCTCTCAAAAGTTTTAAATGACTCAATAGATGGCTCATTGTTTGTGGATGATTTTAACGTTTCATGTCGTGGTAAAAATATGCATAAAATTGAGAGACAATTACAGATGTGTTTAAATAAAATTCATAAATGGTCACTTGAGAATGGCTTTAAATTTTCACAAATAAAGACCAAATGTATACATTTCTGTCGGAAATATAAGCCTCATAAGGATTCCGAACTGTTCTTGGATGGCTTTCCAATTAACGTTGTAAAGGAAGCCATGTTTCTGGGACTGGTTTTTGACAAACATTTGACCTTTCTACCACATATTAAGTATCTTAAGAATATATGTCTGAAGGCATTAGATCTATTAAAAGTCGTGTCCAGTTCAAAGTGGGGAGGGGATCAGACTACCCTCCTTCATTTATACAGATCACTCATCCGGTCGAAACTTGATTATGCCTGCATCGTATATGGTGGAGCCTGTAAAAGCAACCTAAAGCTATTAGATTCTGTCCACCACCAAGGCCTGAGGCTTTGTCTTGGGTCTTTCAGAACATCTCCCATTGACAGTCTCCATGTTGAGGCCGATGAGCCGTCTTTGAAACTTCGCCGTATCAAATTGTCTTTATAATATATCACAAAGTTATTTTCTAATGAATCCAATCCTGCTCATAACTGCGTTTTTAATCCTCTTTATGAGGATTTGTATAATAAAAATCTTCACTTGTTCCACCTCTTGGGATAAGAATCCAACAATTCATTTCTGCCGCCGGCATTCAGCTGGAGAATATTTCTCTTTCCCGGCTTTTTTTTCTTCTCCTTGGCAACTAGTGAGGCCACAAGTTGGCCTAACACTAACAAAGTTTAAAAAATCAGAAACTAATGACTTACAATATAAGCAAGAATATAGTCAATTAAAACATAACTATAGCAATTATAAATCCTTATTTACAGATGGGTCCAAGGGCGGTGGCGCAGTAGCTTGTGCCACTGTCACTGGATCCAGAACAATGTCTACTAGAATACTAGATAACAGCTCTATATTTACTGCAGAAGCAAACGCCATATTAACAGCTCTTAAATATATTCAGAGACACTCTAAATATAAACAATATATCATATTTTCAGATTCCCTTTCTTGTCTTCAGGCTATTAAGAATATGTCTTGTAAACATCCACTTTTAATAGAAATTATAGAATTGTATAATGATCTTGCTACTGGCCAATACGACATCGTCTTGTGTTGGTTACCAAGCCACGTAGGCATTTCTGGTAACGCAATGGCTGATCTTGCTGCCAAGGCAGCACTCAACAAATCTGTGACACCACTTCTTATTCCATACTCTGATTATAAAGCTACAATTAGATCGTATATCCGTGATCTGATGCAAAAGAAGTGGGACACCCAAGTGGGTGTAAATAAATTACATGCAATAAAACCTTATATTGGGTATACCTACTTTGGTTGTCAGTCCAGATTTGAAGAGGTCATCATGCGATGATGTCGTATTGGCCATATGAGATATACTCATGAATACTTATTGAAAGGTGAGGATCCTCCATTCTGCATGAAATTCAAAGTCTTCGCTTTTTTAATCGTAGTATATGTGTCCTTTTAACTACATGGCCAGATGTGCCTAAATTGCTAGCGACTGAGGGGATGATGTAAATCCAGCTAGGGTCCATGCAGGTAGCAAAAGTAATGACAGTCCCCATGATCCCTAGTATGGTGATCTGCCTTCAGTTGTTGGCAATAGATAGCCCATTTTTACTTTGTATTGTCATCTTTAGTTAAACTGTTGTAGATTTAATTACTAATCTTAAATGGAAATCTGTGATATTTACTGTTCTTCGTCAACAGGGTTTTAGTTTCTTACATTTGTTAAATCGCGGGTTTGGGGAATCAGCTCTCTTGGCAGCTCGGAGGTGTAAATACACCAACCCACACACAACACAAGAACCTGAGTAAATAAACAAGGAGTTTATTACGCCAAAGTCACCGGATCATCTTTACATAATTAGTCACAATAGTATAGGGTACAAATAATTATTAGAACATATTGACAATCAGTAATCAGTTGCCAAAATGCATTATTATTATATGCCATAATCATCATACGTCGATATACACGACACATACTACATAAATCAAGATACATTTTCTAACACATAACATCACCCCAATTTCCGTTGATACATTTTATAATATATCCAAGACAACATTACGCAGTACCTAATGAAATACACAGTGTCGAAAACACTCTATACATTGTACCAGTATCATTCAACACGGGAAAGTATTCCCTCATAATACAATAATTGAAACAATACACGACACGCTCCACGGCAGCCACGAAACCACTATTATCAAATAGACAAAACATGAACAGCAATACGGGGAGCGAGTTGGGTTTTACACCGATCTTAACAATATTTCAGCAATAGCTTGGGACACCAGAAATGGGCTTTACACTTTGTGCCCACGTGGGGAATCGAACCCGGGCCTTCAGCGTGACGAGCAAACGCTCTCACCACTAGGGTACCGAGGGTACCGCTCCTGAACAGAGCAATAGAGAGTATTTTCAGCTTCAACTATCCCTAAGCGAAACATGATATATCCCTGAATAGCAAGTCTAGATCCTAGAAAAGGCTCCTTTTCAATATTGAAAAAATATTATATATATTTTGTGGTATGTAACGTATTATAAGTGATGTCAACAGATAATCGATATACATGAAATCATAAAGATACACTCGTTTTCCTGTTTAAATATCAGAGAATTATTATAAACTTTGTTGCATTATTCAACACTTTTTCAGTGTATCATTATGTTATAAGATAGATACCTATGTTATAAGATACATACCTAACACCTTACCTTGTTTCTAATATGAAAGAGATTTGCTGTTATTTTTAAGAATAACATATTTCCAGCATCAAGATATATTTTCCTTATAATGTTAACATTTAAGGTAAGCTGTCTAACACTAATGAGTGAGTCACGTCATAATGAGAAACCCCTTAGTCACTGAGAGCTGGTTTCAGTAACTCTGTTCAAGATGCATTGCGAACATCAGTGACCAGGTTCTCGCATCATTTGAATGGGGACACTTTCTCATTTACCATGACTTACTCAATTCGAAGTATGCAGGGAGCGACCTCCATATGAGACATTTACACTTCCATTATTCTCATACAGTCGGGTTTAGAACCATCAGTCAGCCTCCCTAGCCAGTGAATGAACAAAAAAATAATTCCCACCCGCTAGCAATATATAGTAGCTAAGTGTGAATGTATAACTTAAAACAGATAAATACATTAGTTTTAAAGCAAAGGAGATAATTCATTCATACCAAGCCGTAACACAAAGCCGAGTTTAACCTGTCTCTTGCTAACGGTAGGAGAGAAGCTGTGAGCGACGATGTATCCGACCGAGAGCTTGAAAAAAACGCGTCCTGCTCGAGCGGCGTCAGCTGATGAAATGACAAACAAGGCAGGTTTTCTGATACAATGTCAGCGCAGCGAGTTCTCTTCTTACGTCCTATTCGGCGCACATCTATGGCAGGCCGTTTTCACATTTATTCAGGAATTACAGATATCTTCAATTGTTTTAAAGATATCTGCATTATATTTTAAGATATCTGTAATGATTGAAAGACATCTCTAAATAATTGAAGATATCTCTAATTAATTTCACATATGCAAAATAAAATTACTGATATCTCAAAATGTTATAGAGATATCAAGCTAATATTTCGTGATATCTGTAAAACAATTACGATCATAATGTACATAATTTTATTAGAAATTAATTCAAGATATCTTGAATTCAATTCAACATATATGGAATTTAGTTCTAGATATCGTAAGATGATCGTTACATATCCACAAATGTATTACAGATATCTTCAATTCAATTATAGATATCTTTAATTCAATTATTGATATCTTCAATTCTTACTATTACTCATATCTAAAATTGTTTTACAGACATCTTGAATTGATTTGAGGATGTCTTGAATTGAATTAGAGATATCTTGAAATGAATTAAAGATATCTTGAATTGTAACGGTTTCAAGATATCTTCAAATACTTCCGGCTACATATCCGTAACTACTTCCGGTCGGAAATGGTTGCGACCATGCATGTACACCTCTTACATGCCGAGAGCCGAGATGCGGTCAAGACGTGATCCTGTATCGCGGCCGAAAACACCGCCTGTATGAATTCTACCAAGATACTCGTGTTTTATTACCCCTCGTAGTTTTTTGAGTGAGTTCTTGTATCAACGCTAGCGAGCTAACACATGTGACAATGCGCCACATTTTATAGTCTGCTTCTGATTGCGTTCTACAGTGGCGGTGCGCAATGTTCATTCGAGCTTTCATTTTCGTCGTTTTTTCACTTTAAAAGAACGAATAGACTTTTTGGGTTTTCATACACTTTTAACCATTAAAATATAAAAGACTTCTGGTTACTTTTGTGCGGAACACGAAATTCATTCTTTGAACAACTTGTGGTTAGCTAATACCAAGCGATTAAAAGTAGCCAAAAAGTCGTCTGCTTCCCTCTCGCCCGCTAACGAAACCACAAACAGGTTACGTACATCTGTCGCCATAGCACTTCAGCTTTACACATGTATATAAAATTTGTAACAAGTCCGCAATTTTGCTGATTTCTCGACGTCAACAAAAACATGCAATCATTGCTTTGCCCTGAATCCAGGGGTCAGGGGACGGTGTCACTATGCACGAATATCCATCGGACCCGCAGTTAATGCTTAATGGGTTGTTTGAGAAGCGCGCGTTGGAGAAGCCAGTGGTATATTTTAAGTCCCATAGCTGGACCCTCCCTTGCTTAAAGATAGAAAATGCTAATTAAGAGTTGTTTTGATCACGAAGAAATAAAAACAAAAGTACTTACTATAGTCTGGTTCATAATTATTGAGAATTTTTCTTCTTACTTTGAGCTATCCTAACACCTCAACTGATTCACTAATACTTAAAACTAAGTAATAGTATAAGGGAGGTAACTCATCTTGGCCTACTGAGTATAGTGCAATTAGAGTTACCTCCCCTGAATTTGTAGCAGACGTCATTTTCCTCAGCACTGTCAACAATGTCTGCTGAAGATAAAAGAAGGTTGATTTTTGAGTTGTGTAATCAAGGAATTGATGATGTAAATACATTGGCAGAGAGAACAGGAACTCCTCTTTCTACTGTGTATAGGATTAGGAAGAATTTTAAAGAGGGAAAGGATTTTGGGCACCAGAAAGGAGCAGGGAGATCCAGAAAATTGGACTTCTCAGATCGCGTCCGGCTGGGAATTTTAGCGTCTAAAAAGCAAAGGGCAAGCATCTCCAACATCAGGTATGAAACAGTTGTATCAAAATCTACAGTTAGAAGAAATTTGATTGATCTTGGATGGGAGAAAAAGACTGGAATTCCTTCTCCTCTCATGAAACAAGAACATAAAGACAGACGTGTTTAGTGGTGTTTGGCTCATGGAACCTTTGACTGGGAAAATGTGATTTTTACTGATGAAAGCTCAATATGGGTATATCCCAATAATGTGAAAATATGGACAAAGTCTGCGTCAGCACCGTTGTATCGACGACCTAAATACAGCCCAAAGTTTCATGTATGGGGAGGGATATCCTTATTAGGAACGACCCCGCTGTGTGTGCTTGAGGGAAATCTGACAAGTCAACGCTACACTAACATATTAGATAATTTTCTCCTTCCAAGTGCACATGTGTTTTATGGAAATGACTGGATTTTGCAGCAAGATAATGATCCTAAACACACCGCAAAACATGCCAAGCAGTGGTTTCAGGAGAAAAATGTGACTGCATTACCATTTCCTGCATATAGTCCTGACTTAAATCCCATTGAGAACATTTGGGAGATGATGAAGGAATGTGTGAATCAAAAGGGGTTGACAAAAATTGAAGACATGAAGAGAGAAGTGGTCCGATACTGGGACAGCATAACCCACGAGACACTAACCTCTCTGATAGGAAGTATGCCTACCCGTCTTAGACTGTGCCGTGAAGCTCAAGGAGACTTGATAAAATATTAAATTGTTACCTACACAACATGAAAAGGTCAGTTCACTTTCACAATACATTCAATTTTATCTGATTTGTTCTCGTTTAATAATATGAAATGCTTTAGCTATTCTCAATAATTTTGAACCATACTGTAGTTATAGTAAATGCTTGATGACCAAAAGGAATTTGAAACTCACCTCGCTTCCAAGAGTGAAATTGTTATCTTTTAATCAATGTCCTGCAAAATCTTATATGACACCAATCAAATACGTATTTTACTACCAGTAGAAAGTACTTTAGATTTTGTTACTCTGTGGAAATACACCTTATTGGCATTTATTCTCAGACTGGAGGATGGTAGCCACTGGGTGCTGCTACATTTTTTTTTAAAAATCGTGGCGTCACGGGTTAAATTAAATTTGAGAAACTGGGTTTAGACAAACCAGTAAACAAGACAAATTGTCCTCGGAAATCTACATGCATTGTACAGTGCCCCACATAGGCATAAACATTTTAAGTCACGGAGGCCGCCCCTCTGATTGTTTGAATCGCGAGACAAAATTTGTCAAAAAGGAAAAAGGTCTATTTAAGGCATTTAAATGTCGAAATGAGTAGTTTTAATGACGGGTTTCATTTGTAACGATGCCAATAAATGATTTATACAATTGTAACACTTCCCCCACCCTAACACACACACACTATATATATGTGTGTGTGTGTGTGTGTGTGTGTGTGTGTGTGTGTGTGTGTGTGTGTGTGTGTGTGTCTTTTTCTGATGCACATTTTCACAAGATCTTTGTATATGTATGTTGATTAGTATACACCTAAATTTGTCTTGTGATTTGGCACAAGGGTCAGTGAAACTGTAATGTAAACACCCGGTGTGTCTATCCAGAGAAATGTACTTTATAACTGTAATAACAGTTACTATTGAATTGCTTATCATGAATTTAAGTTTGCTTGGATTTTGAAATCTAACTTTGGTGAATATTTGCTAGCATTGCGTGCCGCCAATGCCGACCACATGCAGAAATGGACTATAGAAACTTGGCGCATGCGCACAACATGTCAACAAGCCAGTTCGCTACCGTTGATACAAGAATTGAACGGTTTACCGGCCTATTATTATCTAAATTCATGGTCATAATATATGATATATGGGGGTACGTCGATATCAACGTTTTAGTCAAAACCCTCGGGAAATATTTCTAGAACGTCACTAGAAAATAGGGTTGTGGTGACATTTTTTTGCGTCGCACTGGCATTATTTCGACCATATAGCGACGAATCTGGATAGGATGTATAAAAACGGTGTTCTCGGCCGCGATGAAGGATCATGTCTTAACAGTACAGGACCGCTTCTCGGCTCTCGGCATATGCGAGGTGTACATGTATGGTAACCCGCCATTTTCCGAAACGGAAGTATTTACGGATATGTAGCCGGAAGTATTTGAAGATATCATGAAATTGTTTCTATTCAAGATATCTTTAATTCATTTCAAGATATCTCTAATGCAGTTTAAGATATCTTCAATTCGATTCGAGATATCTTTAAAACAATTTCAGATATCAGTAATCCCTTAATATAATTTCTCTATTTGAGATATCTTAATTATTTTCAAGATAGGCACCCGTGAACGGCCACCTCCTCGTGGTGGGTGCTGGGTAACGCTGAGAGCCGTTCACCCGCGTTGTGGACCCGGGGGGATATTTGGTCCACCAACCCGTTTGCCGTGGGTTGCGGCCCTGTGTCGGCGGAGGAAGGGATCCTGGTGGTTGAGGGCAATAGGGGCCAGTAACCGTGTTCCTATTGCTCAATACACCACTTTGGCCCTGAATTCGCCTAGACGGGTGGTAGAACGGGCCCGGTTCTATCAATCGGCTGGTCACGCAATGCCCTGTGCATAGTGAATATTTTGTGCACATTTTCGTCGTATTTGGGTGTTTGCCTCTTTACTTTCCATTGTTCAAATTATTAATATGTTGAAATGCCTAGAGTCCTATGCCAGAAGGCTGTGGCTCATGGGCCAATCTGGTGAGGTTGACCTTCAAATTCGGTGTGTTTCCAATTACTTGTCACTGGGCTGAACCTCCCTGGCATGTACTTTGGTATACACATACTGCTGTTTGTGTCATACTCACTGGAGTATAACATCCCTGTATCCCTGGTGTTTGTATTCTGGAGACCCAATGCAATTAGACACCGTCCTGGTTGACACTCCGTGGTGGGTGGGGAGCAGGGTTGTTGAAGCACACTTTTTTCATTATGTCTCAAATACACTCCGGTTCAAAAAGACGGCATTTGGATGCAAGTTCGTGTGATGATGATCATGGCATTAATGTAGATTCCTGGGCTCGATTTATCGTTATTGAGGCTTTAGATCACAATCCAATTAAACTGAACCCTTTTGCAATTTCAAAAGCTGTCAATGGATATTGTGGCGAAGTGAAAAATGTTACTCGCCTGCGCTCCGGCTCTTTGCTAGTGGAATGTTTACGTAAACAAAGAACTGCAATCGCAACACTGTGTGCTCTCGCTGCAGTGATGCTCATGACAGTTCCACATGCGCTACAGAAACTTTAAAGTGCGCAGACTGTGACGGAAAACATCTGGCCTCTTCCAAATCATGTCCAGTTTTCGAACATGAATCAAAAATTCTTCAACTTAAGTGCAAAAACAACATTTCATATCATGAGGCTAAAAAGTTATTGATGTCACAATCATCTGTATCTTCTTCGTCAACTAAAACTTTTTCAGCAGTTGTATCAACTCAACAATCTAGACCAGCTCCGGTGACAGTATCTGTAGCTTGCCAAACAACACTTTCCTGGGTCGAACAACAAGTTACACTAGACACAGTAGCTCCAAATCCTCAGCATGAGGCTAAAACGTCAACATCAGCATCTCAAACTGATACTATGCCAGACAATACATCCAACAAGGCAGTTCAGGGCGCAGCCCAGTTATCCAGAAAAGAAAAGAAACAAATGGGAAGAAAAGCCAGGTCCCTCCAGCACTTGGAGGTACCTTCTTCACTTCCAAATACTGTTGAGGTTCATAATTCATTTGAACCTCTTGACATGGAGATTAGTCCCTCGCACATTGTGAAGGATAGCAGACCTCAATCCCGATCTCAAATTAAGCCCCCATCAATGACTCACATATCATTCAGTGGAATTGCAGAGGACTGCGGAATAATTTTAATGATTTACAATTACTTATACTTAAACCTTCAGTGTAGTATTTGTGTTATTTTAATTTTGGCTACAATTTCTTACAATTGGCTGAGGGGATGGTGTAAATCCAACAAGGGACCATGCAGGTAGCAAAGGTACTGTAAGTCCCCATGGTCCCTAGTGTGGTGATCTACCTTCTGTTGTTAGCGATCTATAGCCTGTTTTTATACTGTATTGTCCATATAATGATATCAGTTTTACCTTTCCACACTAGTTTTAATGCTAATTGTGATATCCTAGTTGTTTTACTGTCCTTCGTGGACAGGTTTTATAATGGACACAATAGTCGTTTTTATTGCTGAATGTTCTCGTCACGATATGGCTGAAATAGTGCCGATGTGACGTTAAAAATTAACTCACTCACTCACTATTTTCAAGATATCTCTAATTCAATGCAAGATATCATCAATTCTTCGTAAGATATCATTAATATGGTTCAACATATCCTTAATTCAATTCCCGATGTCTTTAATTTTATTCATCAATAATTATCTCAATTCAAGATATCTTCAGTTCAGTTTAAGATATCTTTAAAACAATTCAAGATATCTTTAATACCTTAATAAAAGTGGAAACGCCTTGCCATACACATCTTCAGCTGGAGTGATACGAAAAGAGCATTACCTTTCACAAAAGCCGTCGAAGGGAAGGTTCATTTCAGCCAGGAGGGTAGCGAGGTTGCATTCATTCATAGCGCAAGCCTAGTCACGTTAAATGGGTCAATGAATCAAACCTTTTTCACTAACTCGGCCAACCGTTACTCAAAGCTGCGCTCTGTGGAGCCAGTGGAATGTCTTGCGAGAAATATCTAGATCACACGTTATCATAGCCATTCAGAGGGTTTGTTTATCAAACGTTGGCGCACTCACCGAACAACCATACAGTTCACACATCGCTGTATATAGGTTTGTGGTCTTTTAGATAATATACTGAACTATTTCAACAATATTCACAATCTTGAATCATCTTGAAGTTGTATTCGTGTATGCATCAAGTTGTCATGGTTGTTTACTTTGCTCGGAAACACTAAATAACTGCTGCATATTCTTTAATACACTTCCGACATGGAAGATTATAGCAATGTTTAATTCTATGATATCATTGAGTAGACTGATATTAAAAGGTCTGATATTGTTTCCTCTTTGCTGTTCACTCAACCCTTTGTAGACGTGTATTGCTATAGACAAGTGATGACTTAGTGTAGCGATTCAAATGCAAGCTCCTTAGTGCGACCTACATTTTAAATTTGGCTACACAACCGTTGTGTTGTTATAATAGTGGATTCATTTTCAGCTAATTGTCTTCTCATGTAAATGTCGATATTTCTATGGCTTAGATAAACTCTTCCTATCATTGTTGAGCTTGATATGTGTTAAAGACCACATTTATTTTCGTGTGACGTCATCAGGCAGGATATCATTAACCAATCAAAACAATGGCACCACCGTCAGCTGGCGTGATATCAGCTGCCTTAAAATGCACATGCCAGGACTTCAATAACTAACTCAGGTCTTACATCGAATATTTGTTCTTGTTTTGGGGGTTTGGTTGAGTTTTCAATTTTTACAGGTTTTTGTGTGATGGCTATTGTTCTGGACAAACAGCACCTGCCCCATCTTCTAGCGACTCTAAAAAACATTCAGAGTGCGTATCAGGTGAGAATGTTCAATTTACTTATATTTTGTACTCCTTGATTATTGTTCTTTTAATTTCTGAAAATATGGCACAAAGGTTCAGTTTACCTATCTTTTGTACTGTTTCTGAACATATGACACAATGCTTGAGGTATTGTGGATCACTAATGTATATTGTCGCATGCGTGCAAACGTTAAAGTCATAGTTTCTTTGATTCCGAAGATTCCGAAGATACTTTTAATACTTTTTGTGCGTATCTTCCATACAATTAAAATAAATACTGTGCAATGGAGGCGCAGAATTTGTTGTTTTTCTACTCCGTCTGGACACTGGGAAGTCGGCCATACTACGTGGGCGCCCGGTATGAACTTCGCGTGCTGTGTTTGTCTTGTGCTCGTGGTGAATCTGGGTCTGGGAACTGCTGGAAATAACTGCTCCGAACACATTAGTGAGTTCTATCAAATCTTACTTTTCACATGAATAAACTCCTTGGATACCATGTGCTTCAGACTCTGAACATTGAGCACGACTTGCCCGGATGTCGTACCACTGACCCAGTTTCTAGGGGACGGCGTGTTTACAAAGGGATGGCAACGTCCAAAGTAACTCGGGATCAACACACCAAGCAATTCACCTACTGTTCACGCGTTATCTGAACTTACAAAACCAATAGCTGAACTAAATAGAAACATTTCATTCCAACAAACGGAAATGACAGATATTCGTAAGGAAGTGGGCAACCGTCTAGATCGTTACGAAAGTGAAAAGGATGGAGTAGATTCATGAATCAGACCGGAATGTGCCAACAGAGGCTGAGCATTCTCTTGGCAGATCTGAAACATATTCTCGTAGGAACAATTGTCTGTTCTGTGGTATCCCTGGTGATGTTATAGAGACCAAAGCGGTCTCTCAGGATCATGTGAGATATTGTATCTATAATACTCTAAAATACCAGATACATCCACAATAACAGTTGACACGGTCCACAGACTAACATATAAAACTTAACCGCCACCTATAATTGCCAAATTTGTGTCTCGAGATGATAAAGAAACTGTTTTAGCTGTAGCTAGCCTCCCAGTAAGTTGACCGATCGAGTGCGGCTGCAAGAAAACTTCTCACACCATTTATAGCTGAAGCAAGAGATGATGGGAAGATTGCCTACTTATGTGAAGACAAACTCACCATCGACAAGGAGACGTACAAATATGATGACGCCAGCCGTACAATAACTGGGTGCACAGGAACATCCAGGCCGTGACATCGATTTACCCACACCATGCCAGCTAATGGGGAAACGGCCTTGAGCCTGAAACGCAGATGCTACGGATGCTTCGCCTCATCTTTGATAAAAACTTCCCTTACTTCAACCCACTGATATCCTGTAATGCCAATGGATTATATAACAAGTAACATGTAAGTAATCATACAGTTCCTGCCTCTTAAATTATACTTACGGCCAAAAGAAACTTTACAAACGTAGACATGAAATGATTGAAATGAAATGTCGTTTGTACGACAAAACCAAACCAAGAAAACGCCTCGCTAGAACACAGCAGCCAGGGACGCAGTGCATGAAGCGTGTTTTACATGTAAAGATGTGAAACTGAGTGAGTGAGTGAGTGAGTTTAGTTTTACGTCGCACTTAGCAATATTCCAGCTATATGGCGACGGTCTGTAAATAATCGAGTCTGGGCCAGACAATCATGTGAAACTGCGAAAGGGCCAAAATTACATGACTTATTCAGTACGGTGGGTATTAAAAGGGTTTTGGAGTTTTGTCCATCATTCACTGGAACAGAAAAACTCAAGGCAACACAACGTCTTAGAGCTGCAGAGCTAGAACGAGCCTTCGGGATGATCCTGGTCGGGGTCATCCACGCCCGCATGACGAGTCCACCAACCCGACCCTGACCACCCGATCCCGTTAGTCGCTACTTACGACAAGCATGGGTTACTGAAGGCCTATATTCTAACCCAGTATTTAGACATTATGGTTAGACCTGAACTGGTATGGCCAATAGCCTGTACTACTTAAGCACAAGAAGCCAACAAAGCTCTGTTGCCCATAAAACGTCTTATTCGTAAACATGACATAAATATTCGTAATGCATTCAAGATACTTGAAGATGGTACTAATATTGATGTGTGGAAACGAAATGCAGGGCTATAAAGACAAGGGTCAACTAGACATAGTACACCTCTTATTTTGCAAATGCGTAACTATCAAATGTCAGAAACTCCTTCCTACATATTGCTATGTACGGATAATATGGAAATATCTCTTGTGTGTCAATTCTTATAAGAACTGTATCGATACTGGCTAGGATTAAATGTCATGTCATCATACTGACATCCAAAACAATACTATCTTATGATGTTGAAACAAACGGGTAATAGAAAACGTGCAAACTGGGATTTTGATATTCACTATTCACTTGCGGGTTTGGTCATGTCTAGATACAACAAGGTGCAGGGGATGTTGAGTTATTTGTTAAACTACTTCAGGAAGGATTCATTGACTGTCAAATCCACGTTCCGATTTTATTCTACTATGAAAATCATCATTTACTTCAAGATTGTAACATCAATGATCGTAATAATTTACAATATCGGATGGCATATTTTTAGAAGCTTGTACAATCCTCAAGGAATATAATGTATTAGAAAAGGTTTTTGTGATTATGAAAGTCCTATTTTAGATGTTCTTTATGTAATGTAACTGTAGATGAATCCATATTATAAATTATTTTTTCACGGTGATGAACCACTTATTTTCAAACACAACAAAAATGGTTTAAGAAATTTAATGAATTCTAATGATTATAACTTCGCTGTTAATAAAATGCCTCTACGATGTGTTTCATACACATGAGCATTCCTTTTTATACGAATGTGTCTATTTAAATGTAAATATTAATGTACCGTATTATGGATCAACTAGCCTTGAAAATAATAAACCATTGAATTGCCGATGTTGTTTCTTTTCAACAGATCCGAGGTGAGCTATTGTCAAAACTCCATTCTGTGATAACTGATTACGACTTCATCGTTGACCGCTGGCCAGATTACACAGCACTGGTTGTTCGTGCTGATCCTGCAACTGCAAAGGTGACAGTAGATAGTTATGTTCCAAGCATAACAACATCTTTTAGCATTAGTGCAGATGTATGTTTATATACTATCACAGACGTGTGCACTGCCTATTAACGTTATAGTTTATTATTTCATTTCTAAAATTTACTACAGAACATTTAAACGATAATCCAACAGATCCTAGCGCTAACTTGCATGAGAAAGCTAAACGATATTTTTCATCAAATTCAACATTCACCGGATTACCTATACCACTCCAGTCGTGAGAAGTCTTCATGAAAACCTGTGTTTCAGCACCCTGTCTTCCTGGGCAACCGGACACATGTTTATACCACAGACAGAGACGCCCTGGAAGTAATGCTTCAACAGCCTGGCGTCGTACAGTGGTCAGACAAAACCGCCTTTTCGTGTGAGTGTTTGTTTGTTGTTTGTTTGCCATACTCAGATATATTCAGGTTACATGGCGGCGATGTGAAATTAATCCAGTCCGGAACAGACGATCCAGGGATCAACACAATGAATATCGATCAAAGTAGCTTGGACACGATGATGTGGAAAAGTGGAGAGTTACAAGTACGAATGAATACCTAGCGCACGACGCATAGAAAGAACTGATTAATGGTGAACCTTTTGTACAAATTTTATTCAGCAAATCTTAGCTTGACACGAAAAGCCGTAATGAAAATTAGGAGTATGTCACTAGTGAATGATGTCCCTCCAAGTGGGGTTACAGTACTGTTTATGAATGACAGGGAGAGCATTGAAGTCAAACTCCATTACTGAAGACCACTGAAGCAACAGAGAGAACACCTTCCACTATGGAGAACGAGAGAACACATTCCATTGTGGAGAACGAGAGAACACATTCCATTGTGGAGAACGATAGAACACATTCAACTATGGAGAACGAGAGAACACATTCAACTATGGAGAACGAGAGAACACATTCCACTATGGAGAACGAGAGAACACATTCCATTATCATAGCAGCTCCATGGTGTAAAATCAGCTTCATTCTGGTCATAGCCACATGTACCGTGAGAATCCTCTTCGGTCTGAATCTGATCCACGAGGGTTGCTTCAGCGATGAACCAACAACATCCAACGGGGAAAACGTGATATCACCACACCAATACCTGATCTAACTCCCTCAAACTTCCAAACTCACAGCTGTGGAGAACGCCTTTTACAGTCTAGAGACGGACCAAACAGGACAATGGCAATAGTTTTCCATCGAGGACGGAGATGGTGGATATGTTTTAACCATTCCATTTCAGAGTAAAATATCTCACCTGTCGCCATCATTTCAGACACACTGTGTGAAGTGCTTCCGGTAGGGTTCAACATGGATACCCTTTTTGCAAACACCTGTTGTCCCGCTGATTCTCAGAAGTCCATTCCTATGACCTTCACAGCTGTTGAACCCTAAAATAGAATCTATTTTTGAGGACAGTGCTGGTATTCTGCCACACAAATGTATACAATATACTTGATAAATGCTTCTGATTTCTGTTACAAGCAGAAGCTCTGCGCTTGTACAGAGCAGACGAAAGTCAAAATTATGATACAGTTGATAGTTACAGCAATATCAGTGGACTGCCTGATCTATCTCTGTTTATTAGCAGTCAGAAATGTTTTATTGATTTACAACTTCTTTATTAGTAAAGTAAGCGGCGTTTCGGCATATTTGCAAACACCGTTGCCAAACAAGAAGTTCTTCCTGTCTGGACAAGAACTGATAGTTTGAGTGACTGTGGGGCTACTATCATCCTCGATATCTCCAGTGTATACTTTCCGACAAGTCGCCACTATACCCTGGACGCATCTACGGCTCTCTACCCGATGAATTTATTACCTCCCTTGGCTGGCTTTTTATCCAATTAGGTGTAGAGGCTGAAAAGTTGAGCGAACCAATCACAACTCCCTTTCGCTTTTTAAATTACCTAACCGATTAAGCTTGGCAACGCAAACCACGCAGAGGTTCTCTGAAAGAGGTAAAAGGAGTCCTTGCTTATATGGTTTTAATGTTACAGATAATTTTTTCTGTATGATTTCCCAAAACATCCTTCTCAAACCTTCGCATTTGCGACCGCTACCTTTGTTGACACTGGCAAGCTCGGCCATAACGGTGGCCTAGCTGATTTAGCTACTGTGAAAATGCGGAGCCAGCAATGGGAGGTAATAAAATTCTCGGGCCGACCCGTAGATGCGTCCAGGGTATAGTGGAGACTTGTCGGAACGTATACCCTGGAGATATCGAGGATGGGCTACTATATGTGATTAAACAAACGTTTACACTTTACGTACACTGTTCGAGTGTTGGGTGCTCCCTGGACGGAAGAACATGATTACACTTTTCGCGAACGTCTTGTATCATCACCCATATTCAGTTCTCACTATTTTACTTTTACGCCCAAACGAATAATCGACACTAATTATACTTGATATTTTATATTTACAGGAAAAAGCATGGCCTCCAAATTAGGAACTTTTTCCTGAAGATGATGTTTTTCCTTTGACTTTTACCCAATACGTACATAACGTACTCTGATACATCCCTGTTTTAGGCCTTGGCGCTGATGTTTTGTCAACAGTTACCAATGTGATATGTCAAAATGACAGGACATATGACCTGGACTCGTATGTTGTCATGAAAGTTACAAAGGACACGCTGAAACTAAGGTGAGCCATTTGGGTGAATGTTTCGACAACCGGGGGAACCTGCGGACTCTACATTGATGAAACTTGATAACTCTCCACCTGTCAATGTGTTTTCACATTGAATCATTGCAGAGAAATGTTTCGTAATTCTGATTTTCATATTTCGGACATGTAGTTGTTGTGATTGTTATTCCACATGGGCACACGAACCTATGTTTTGGCTGTTTTGGTCGTCTACAGGTAAGGGAAAGGATGGGATGCTTAGGCTACAAATGTGATGTCTTCCTTCACGTTCCAGAAATATTTCAAAGGGATACACAATGACAAGCCTTCATCCAGAAGATGCATACCATGTCAACACCAGGTGGTCATATAACGACGGCGGACACTCGGAGACTTACATTAGAGACCTCATCAGCAAACAACCATCCCGTTGCTTATACAACGATGAAGGCTCCTTGATAGGGTACGCCCTGAGACTCCAGAACGGGACTCTTGGCTTTCTATATGTTCTGGAAGAACACCGAGGGAAGGGGTACGCCAAGGTGATCATGTCTCACCTTGCCAGTTTGTGCCTACAGCAGATGGAAGAGGTGTATGTCCATGTGCATAGAAACAATATTGCATCCATCTGTGTACATAAAAACATTGGTTTCCACTGCCCCTCAAACCTGGGTCCATTGTGGTGGATACAGAGTCAAGGATCCACTTCCAGGAGAAGTATTGTGTGACTTTAGTTTAATGCCACTTTTAGCAATATTCCAGCAATATCATGACAGCGGACACCAGAAATGAACTTTACACATTGCACCCATATAGGGAATCGAAATGAGGTCTTCGGCGTGATGCGTGAACGATTTAACCGTTAGGCGACCCCCACCTAATTATTGTATAGATAGTAATATCATATAGTGGCATATATGATCACAATAACAGGTTCCGGTTTTTGTTGCATCTATTTCCTAATTCTGTGTTTGTACGATTCCATAAGCATATTGGTATTATATCGGATTCTTGGAGTTCCCTTGGTATTATATCAGATTCAGCCGTCATTTTGGGTCTTTTTGTTTAGATTTCGTTATATTCAATCATAGCATTATGTCAAACAGCTCGACTTTTAACCGATATAAAAATGAATAAAGAAATATTCGTAAACAGGCTTCGGTCTTTATTGGTGCCAGGGGCTTGCATGACGTTTCCACAGGAATCCAGAAGTGGGCCGTGGGTGTCTTCTTCGCGAACACCATTTGCACCAATCATGACAACTGACACAAATGCAAGTTACAGTATGATTCCTGTAAATACCAGTAAATATGTCCCATGTAAATCCCCTACTCCATCGTATAACCTGTTCCTTGACATCGAATGTGCGCGTTCATAATGCTTATACAGGCTTAGTCTAACCAAATGCAAACACAAACATGTCTGCTGATACTTTCAACAATACCAACGAAAACACTTTCCATAAGAACATAACAAATGATGATGCCAGTTATGAAAGGTATCATTTCTCTGATAACGACAATCTATGACGATCTGGAAGAATAAACTGGCCCTGGTTCAACACTGAATGTGGGAATGTGTGTAGAAATTTTCGTAAAGCTCAAACTGACCTTAGAAAAGCCAAAACTACTTTACATGGACAGAACGTCCCGTGCTTATAGAAAACGTATGGATAATTGTATCAAAATGTTTTTAAGTGTCGGAATGATATTAAACATTTCGGAATGAAAGTAAACATTCCCCGAAAGAATACTGGAAGATACTAAATAAGTGTGATGGTGGAAAAACAAACCACTTACCAAACATTCATGTCTTTTTTCAATATTTTAAGAAATTAAATGAAACGTGGTGATGAAGTCCTCACTGTGAATGACGATTGTGATAACGTTTGATACAAATATTCTCAACGATACCATTAAAAGTGAAGGAATTGCCTTTGCAATAAAGAACCTAAAAGAAATCAAGCATCTGGAACAGATTTAGTAGAAAATAGTTTAGATAATCCCGCTTCTCACTACTTTGGTTATCTTGATATGAACATCAGTGGCTACAGGTGAGTGAGTGATTTTAGTTTTACGCCACACTCAGCAATATTCAAGCTCTAATATAAATAATTCAGTCTGGAGCAGACAATCAAGTGATCAACAGCATGAGCATCTATCTGCGCACTTGGAAACCGCTGACATGTGTCAACCATGTCAGTGAGCCTGACCACCCGATCCCGTTAGTCGCCTCTTACGACAAACATAGTCGAATTCTATGGCAAGCATGGGTTGCTGAGTGGCTACAGGTGATAAACAAACGTTCACTCTTTATGTACCTGAAGGATAGAACATGATTACCATCATGTCATCACTGATTTGCAGTTATCCTTTCAGATAAATGTTTGCGCATTGATGCTTTATGTTTACAGGAAGAGGCGTGAACAATTTTAGATTTTATTGACGTTTACGTACATAATGTTCACTGATACATCTATGCTTTAGGCTTTGGCGCTGGTGCTTTGTCAACAGTTGTCGGTGTGATATGTCAGAATAACATGACATATGTGGAGTCGTATATTGTCATGAGAGTTACAAAGGACACGCTGAAAATAAAGTAAGATATGATGCTCTTTCGGTGACTTTGGATAAACAGAGGAAATTATGAATTAAGTACTGTTAACATTGGCTCATGTGTCAGAGGAGTCTTTCATAATTCTCATCTTTATATTTCGGATGTGTTTTTTTTGCGCTTCGTACTTCATTTGGACACACGAACATATGATATGAGTGTTTTGCATGTTTTGTAAGTCAAGGGAAGGGAAAGTGAATTTAGCTGAGCAGGAACCAATCCCGTTTAACAAAAATCAAAACAATAAATAGATTTCACTAATCTGTCCTTTTTTGTACAAACTGTCCATGAAATTCAGTTTCAAATAGTTGAATAGTGAACGACTGAAAAATATCATTGATCATCAGAGTTTGTTTAAACTATGTGATCGTCCCCAAACACTCCTGTTTCCCCGACTCCCAAAATCAAATGGCAGCCCATTTTTAAATCATTCGTTTTGCATATGCCACAGTGGGTTGTGCTACAAAATATGAAGCCTTCCTTCATGTTGCAGAAACATTCCAACGGCATATACAATGACATGCCTTCTTCCAAAAGACGCACATCACGTCAACAGCAGGTGGTCACACAAGGACGGCGAATACTCGAAGACTTACATTAGAGACCTCATCAGCAAACAACCATCTCGTTGCTTGTACAACGACAAAGGCTCCTTGATTGGATATCCCTGAGATACCAGAACGGGACCCTTGGCTTTCTGCATGTCCTGCAAGAACACCGAGGGAAGGGGTACGCCAAGGTGATCATGTCTCACCTTGCCAATTTATGTCTACAGCGTATGGAAGAGGTTTATGTCGAGATCCACCAAAGCAATATAGCGTCTATCTGTCTGCATGAGGGCATTGGGTTCCAATCCCTCTCACACCTTGGGCCATTGTGGTTCCTGGTTTGCCAAGGGATGCAACTGTGTGCTATCGTGCAGTAAATATTTGACATATGTAAAAGATAAACGTATATATGCGCATATTTCGGAATGAATTCACTAAAATCACATTTTAGTGATTTTGTTGGTTTGAATTATATTTGAGACTCGAAACCATACTCTCAGAGTCAGGCCCCAAATTGCCAGCACACAGCCGTCTAACCCATTCATCCACCACTGCTTAAACAAAATGCAAGTCGGACTTTGTGTAGCCCTCTGATAAGTATAACTTGGAACGGTTCGAACGATCAAAAGCATTGCCTATTCATATGTAGGCGCTTCATAGGAAAAACGTTTATATGTCGATCTGTGTACATCGTAAGTCAGTTTTGCGCCACACTCTACAATAATACACCTATGTGGCTATGGTCTGTAAATAATCGAGCCTAGCCCAGACCAGATCTTCACTCGTCTACATCGTAAGGGACATTTTGAATATATTTGGGACGTTTCAAATAGTTACCTTCAAAGACTACTTTGGAAGTATGTGGTGAGTCCATAGAGTCTTTATTGAGAGAATGTTTCGTGCAACCCATTAATGAACAGTATCTCTTCAATTAAACTGACTGGTTTACCTATGTATTAGGAACGCATGAAGTGCGACGAGAACACAACCTTTACAACCTTTTTAAGTCAACTAACAAGAGTATGATGCTGACAAGATAAGGAAACAAACTTACCAGAATCTAATTTTTTGGAAATCAAGAAAACAACTTGGCTTCCTGGTCATCTCAATACCAAGAGAAATATGATAGTTTGCGCTACTTCTGGCATCAACCATAATAGTCCAAGCGTTTTCTCACTATTACCATGACATGGCAATGGTAAGCCATGAGATACTGACACACTCAGTGATGCAGTTACCGTTGTGGACCGGTGTTATAGTTAAGTGACTCCTGCTAACTGTTCCTCTCGGGTCACTCACTGCGTCATCGCCCATGTGTACCTCAGCTTCTATGTTGCCACGCGTACCTGCTGTGCTGTCAGCCTGTGTGGGGCACGAGCAAGTACAACTGCCCGGGTTGTCCATTGACGTTTGTAGCGATTAAAACTGGGATACGAACAGAACTGGTGTAACTACCATGAAGAATTATACTTGTTGTTTCTAATTCACCTATGCATTTAATCGTGAAACAGTTAATAAGAGCAAAACCAGCTGCAAAACCCGTGTCCTTTACTTTAACTACTTATTGCTAAAAATACATATGGCAACTCTCCATGGTCGATGTCCGCCATCATAATAGCTATATGTTGCAGTGCAAAAAAAAAAAAAAGACACGTGAAACTGAAACGAAATAAGATTAATTTTCATGTGCTTTACTGTAATTACTATATCTTGGCAATAGGTGAGATCGGGCTCCAGCTTTCCATAAGGAAACGACCAATAAATGTACCTCTTTGTTGTTGCTGGATTTCATTCATTCATTCTTTTATTCATAATGATTGTTTGATTCATTCATTCATTCTCAGAAATGGTTGCTCCATTGAAACTTGAACTTGAAATATGACTGTCTTGCAATATCTAATGATACATATTTTGTAATATAAAGAATTATTTCTTTTGACAAGAAGTGTGCATGTATACATAAAGAAACATAAAATGTATGATATAAATTGCACTGTTTATTGCACTGGAAAATATAGAGGTTAATGTACACACTCATGACATTGTGAAAAGGGTTGATGATCTGTAAATCATGGTAAGGTATTTTCAGTAACACAAAAATCACAACAATACCATGCCGATGTTGTTATAGTTGAAAAGTCCATTTTAAGTACTCTCCCTTTAAAGTTCACTTTCCCTTAAGCAGATAACGGCTTCTTTTTTACAATAATTGTATCCTCCGAGTAATGCTGTGTTAATATTATTGCCATTATCATATTAGAGTTGCCAGTAATGACCATTTATTGCTTTCTGTCTGATTATTGTGCAAATGATGAAATGAAATTGAGATACCTAAATGTTCGTAGTATTTATAACAGACACCAGACGTGCCATACCGAAACATAAGTCACACTAACCTATTCAGTCAATGACCTACTTTTCAGCCGATCCGAATTTTCTCGAGTGAAAGTGAAAATAGACACCACAAACAACTCTGATTAAACTGAATTCCAATTTCTTGGTTCATAAGAAAATTGTATTTACAAATTAATTTTAATTTTAAACTTTAATAACACCGTATTTACATACTTTATGTCGAGGTTCAGGCAGCATACATTAACTATGGAATCACAGACTGCCCCTGTTTGATGAGGTCGTAAAATGATTCACAATGTATCTGGCTCACTGGTTACACCTGTTATGTTTGTGTGTGTGTGTGTGTGTGTGTGTGTGTGTGTGTGTGTGTGTGTGCACGCGCGCGCTTGTGTGTGCTTATTCAGCGTAGTTCTGTAACGCAGAATGAGGTTAATGTAATATCAGGTCCGTAACAGACCGCCAAACCTTTCTAGCGGCAGAGCCTCCTTTTCCAGGTTTCCGTTTGTCATTTCTCTCTGTACGACGGAGCATGCTGTACGACGTGTTTGCCAGAATTAGAAGGAGCGTAGTGTTGCAATATACAAGTGCTTAGATTTATCAAATCATACTGATTAATATTTAAGCATCCAGTTATATGGCATAGTCTAAAAAATCTGGACTGGTTACCGGACTAAGCTGAGCAATAGGACGGAACACACGAAACAGGACACGAGACTGTTCTGTAGTCAATGTCTGGACAGGAAAAAAGACTGTTCTGTAATCAATGTTTGGACAGGAAGCGAGACTGTTCTGTAATCAATGTTTGGACAGGAAGCGAGAGTGTTCTGTAATCAATGTTTGGACAGGAAACGAGACTATTCTGTAATCAATGTTTGGACATGAAGGTATACAGACCTGAGAATAAAAAAAAGGCTTGAGATTTTGTGCCTAATCTCAGAAGTCTAAAGTTATGACACCTCGAGTGTCAGACTTGGTATTATGACTGGTATGTTCCATCGACGATTGACCTCCATCATTATGTGTGTCACTAGCTTCAGTGTGGATGGGTATACACGCCGTCTTAGCAGACAACCTGATGTTGAGCTTCAGGCCACAGACTTCAGGACGCAGTGTGTCAATCACCTCCACTTGTGAGTTAATCTGTTCTCTAGTTCCCGAATTTGCTTTGTAAATATGTAAAGTTTACTTAATCTTGTGAATGCAAATGCGAACTGTGCATATAAAATAGCTCCGGTCACAAACCTGTCTCGTACCTGCCACCCGCGTATTCGGTAGTGCTTTGAGTAGCTCTTGTGTGTATTGTATGTTTGTGTTGGAACTTGAGTCACTAAATGTCCCTGCAGGATTTACGTCGAAAGTCTGTTGAAACTACAATGAAGAGCTCAGAAAGCATCTGTTATGTCACAGCACCCTACTACGCGAGAAGTCTGTGTTCTGTGGTGATAGTGTGATACTATATAAACTACTATTAACAGGCGAACTTCGCATGATAAACATAACAGCCACAGCAGCTGTGGGCACAGATAGTATTTTCATAATTGTTATGTGGATGAGTAAGAACATCGATATATCACATCTGTATTCCATATCTGACACGCTATGAGGCGACAGTCGGATTAGAAGGTCGGGTCCACACGCAAGTTCTCCACGTGGACGCTGTCATCGGATCTTACATCGAATATTTGTTCTTGTTTGGGGTTTTAGTTGTGTTTTCAATTTTTACAGGTTTTTGTGTGATGGCTATTGTTCTGGACAAACAGCACCTGCCCCATCTTCTAGCGACTCTAAAAAACATTCAGAGTGCGTATCAGGTGAGAATGTTCAATTTACTTATATTTTGTACTCCTTGATTATTGTTCTTTTAATTTTTGAAAATATGGCACAAAGGTTCAGTTTACTTGTCTTTTGTACTGTTTGATAACTGTAATTTTACTTTCTGAACTTATGACAATGCTTGAGGTTATGTGGATCACTTATGTATATTGTCGCATGCGTGCAAACCTTTAAGTCATAGTTTCTTTGCTGTCCCGAATTTCGCCCACATCTTAGATTCCGAAGATACTTTCAATAATTTTTGTGCGTATCTACAGTATAATTAAAATAAATACTGTGCAATGGGGGCGCAGAATTTGTTGTTTTTCTACTCCGTCTGGACACTGGCAAGTCGGTCATATTGACGTGGGCAACTACGTGGACGCCCGGTATGAATTTCGCATGCTGTGTTTGTCTTGTGCTCGTGGTGATTCTGGGTCTAGGAGCTGCTGGAAATAACTGCTCTGAACACATTGGTGAGTTTTATCAAATCTTACTTTTCACATGAATAAACTCCTTGGATACAATGTGCTTCAGACTCGTGTTTACAAAGGGATGGCAACGTCCAAAGTAACTCGGGACCAACACGCAAAACAACTCACCTACTGCTAACGCGTTATCTGAACTTACAAAACCAATTGCTGAACTTGATAGAAACATTTCATTCCAACAAACGGAAATGACAGATATTCTTATGGAAGTGGAAAACCGTCTAGATAGCCTAGAAGAGACCGTTACGAAAGTGAAAAGGATGAAATAGATTCATGAATCAGACCTGAATGTGCCAACAGAAGCTGAGCATTCTCTTGGCAGATCTGAAGCATATTCTCGTAGGAACAATTTTCTGTTCTGTGGTATCCTTGTTGAAGTTATAGAGGCCAAAGCGGTCTCTCAGGATCATGTGAGATATTTTATCTGTAAAACTCTAAAATACCAGATACATCCGCAATAACCGTTGACACGGCCTACAGACTAACACATACAATTTAACCGCCACCTATAATTGCCAAAGTTGTGTCTCGAGATGATAAAGAAACTGTTTTAGCTGCAGCTAGCCTCTCAGTAAGTTCACCAATCGAGTGCGGCTGCAAGAAAACTTCTCACACCATTTATAGCTGAAGCAAGAGATGATGGGAATATTGCCTACTTATGTGAAGACAAACTCACCATCGACAAGGAGACGTACAAATATGAAATATGATGACGCCAGCCGTACAATAACTCGGTGCACAGGAACATCCAGGCCGTGACATCGATTTACCCACACCATGCCAGCTAATGGGAAAACGGCCTTGAGCCTGAAACGCAGATGCTACGGATGCTTCGCCTCATCTTTGATAAATTCTTCGCTTACTTCAACCCACTGATATCCTGTAATGCCAATGGATTATATAACAAGTAACATGTAAGTAATCATACAGTTCGTGCCTCTTAAATTATACTTACGGCCAAAAGAAACTTTACAAAGACAGACTTGAAATGATTGAAATGAAATATCGTTTGTACGTTTGCAAACCAAAGAAAACACTCGCTAGAACACAGCAACCAGGGACGCAGTGCATGAAGCGTGTTTTACATGTAAAGATGTGAAAATGCGAAAGGACCAAAATTACATGACTTATTCAGTACGGTGGGTATTAAAAGGGTTTTGGAGTTTTGTCCATCATTCACTGGAACAGAAAAACTCAAGGCAACACAACGTCTTAGAGCTGCAGAGCTAGAACGAGCCTCCGGGATGATCCTGGTCGGGGTCATCCACGCCCGCATGACGAGTCCACCAACCCGACCCTGACCACCCGATCCCGTTAGTCGCTACTTACGACAAGCATGGGTTACTGAAGGCCTATATTCTAACCCAGTATTTAGGCATTATGGTTAGGCCTGAACTGGTATGGCCAATAGCCTGTACTACTTAAACACAAGAAGCCAACAAAGCTCTTTTGCCCATAAAACGTCTGATTCGTAAACATGACATAAATATTCGTAATGCATTCAAGATACTTGAAGATGGTACTAATATTGATGTGTGGAAACGAAATGCGGGGCTATAAAGACAAGTGTCAACTAGACATAGTACACCTCTTATTTTGCAAATGCGTAACCATCAAATGTCAGAAACTCCTTCCTACATATTGCTATGTACGGATAATATGGAAATATCTCTTGTATGTCAATTCGTATACGAACTGTATCGATACTGGCTAGGATTAAATGTCATGTCATTATATTGACATCCAAAACAATACTATCTTATGATGTTGAAACAAACGGGTAATAGAAAACGTGCAAACTGGGCTTTTCATATTCACTATTCACTTACTGGTTTGGTCATGTCTAGATACAACAGGGTGCAGGGGATGTTGAGTTATTTGTTAAACTATTTAAGGAAGGATTCACTGACTGTCAAATCCACCTTCCATTTTATTCTACTATGAAAACCATCATTTACTTTAAGATTGGACCATCAATGATCGTAATTATAATATACAATATTGGAAGGCATATTTTTAAAAGCTTCTCTAATCCTCTAGGAATATAATGTATTGGAAAAGGTTTTTGTGATTATGAAAGGCCTATTTTAGATGTTCTTTATGTAATGTAACTGTAGATAAATCCATATCATAAATTATTTTTCCACGATGATGAACCTCTTATTTTCAAACACAACAAAAATGGTTTAAGAAATTTAATGAATTCTAATGATTATAACTTCGCTGTTAGTAAAATACTTCTACGATGTGTTTCATACACATGAGAATTCCTTTTTATACGAATGTGTCTATTTAAATGTAAAAATTAATGTACCGTATTATGGATCAACTAGCCGTGAAAATAATAAACCACTGAATTGCCGATGTTGTTTCTTTTCAACAGATCCGAGGTGAACTATGGTCAAAACTTCATTCTGTGATAACTGATTACGACTTCATCGTTGACCGCTGGCCAGATTACACAGCACTGGTTGTTCGTGCTGATCCTGCAACTGCAAAGGTGACAGTAGATAGTTATGTTCCAAGCAAAGCAACATCTTTTAGCATTAGCGCAGATGTATGTTTATATACTATCACTGACGTGTGCACTGCCTATTAACGTTATAGTTTATTATTTCATTTCTAAAATTTACTACAGAACATTTAAACGATAAGCCAACAGATTCTAGCGTTAACTTGCATGAGAAAGCTAAACGATATTTTTCATCAAATTCAACATTCACCGGATTACCTATACCACTCCAGTCGTGAGAAGGCTTCATGAAGACCTGTGTTTCAGCACCCTGTCTTCCTGGGCAACCGGACACATGTTTATACCACAGACAGAGACGCCCTGGAAGTAATGCTTCAACAGCCTGGCGTCGTACAGTGGTCAGACAAAACCGCCTTTTCGTGTGAGTGTTTGTTTGTTGTTTAACGTTTTACTCAGAAATATCCCAGTTACATGGCGGCGATGTGAAATTAATCCAGTCCGGAACAGACAATCCAGGGATCAACACAATGAATATCGATCAAAGTAGCTTGGACACGATGATGTGGAAACGTGGAGAGTTACAAGTACGAATGAACACTTAGCGTACGACGCATAGAAAGAACTGATTAATGGTGAGCCTTTTGTACAAATTTTATTCAGCAAATCTTAGCTTGACACGAAAAGCCGTAACGAAAATTAGGAGTATGTCACTAGGGAGTGATGTCCCACCAAGTGGGGTTACAGTACTGTTTATGAATGACAGGGAGAGCATTGAAGTCAAACTCCATTACTGAAGACCACTGAAGCAACAGAGAGAACACAGTCCACTATGGAGAACGAGAGAACACATTCCACTATGGAGAACGAGAGAACATGTTCCACTATGGAGAACGAGAGAACACATTCCATTGTGGAGAACGAGAGAACACATTCCACCATGGAGAACGAGAGAACACATTCCATTATCATAGCAGCTCCATGGTGTAAAATCAGCTTCATTCTGGTCATAGCCACATGTACCGTGAGAATCCTCTTCGGTCTGAATCTGATCCACGAAGGTTGCTTCAGCGATGAACCAACAACATCCAACACAGGGAAAACGTGATATCACCACACCATTACCTGATCTAACTCCCTCAAACTTCCAAACTCACAGCTGTGGAGAACGCCTTTTACAGTCTAGAGACGGACCAAACAGGACAATGGCAATAGTTTTCCATCGAGGACGGAGATGGTGGATATGTTCTAACTATCCCATTTCAGAGCAAAATATCTCACCTCTCGCTATCATTTCAGACAAACTGTGTGAAGTGCTTCCGATGGGTTCAACATAGATACCCTTTTCGCAAACACCTGTTGTCCCGCTGATTCTCAGAAGTCCATTCCTATGACCTTCACAGCGGTTGAACCCTAAAATAGAATCTATTTTTGAGGACAGTGCTGGTATTCTGCCACACAAATGTATACAATATACTTGATAAATGCTTCTGATTTCTGTTACAAGCAGAAGCTCTGCGCTTGTACAGAGCGGACGGAAGTCAAAATTATCATACAGTTGCTAGTTATAGCAATATCAGTGGACTGCCTGATCTATCTCTGTTTATTAGCAGTCAGAAATGTTTTATTGATTTACAACTTCTTTATTAGTAAAGTAAGCGGCGTTTCGGCATATGTGCTAACACCGTTGCCAAACAAGAAGTTCTTCCTGTCTGGACAAGAACTGATAGTTTGAGTGACTGTGGGGCTACTATCATCCTCGATATCTCCAGTGTATACTTTCCGACAAGTCGCCACTATACCCTGGACGCATCTACGGCTCTCTACCCGATGAATTTATTACCTCCCTTGGCTGGCTTTTTATCCAATTAGGTGTAGAGGCTGAAAAGTTGAGCGAACCAATCACAACTCACTTTCGCTTTTAAAATTATCTAACTGATTAAGCTTGGCAACGCAAACCACGCAGAGGTTCTCTGAAAGAGGTAAATAGAGTCCTTGCTTATATGGTTTTAATATTTGGGACCTATAAATTTGTCTGTATTATTTCGCAAAACATCCTTCTCAAACCTTCGCATTTGCGACCGCTACCTTTGTTGACACTGGCAAGCTCGGCCATAACGGTGGCCTAGCTGATTTGGCTACTGTGAAAATGCGGAGCCAGCAATGGGAGGTAATAAAATTCTCGGGCCGACCCGTAGATGCGTCCAGGGTATAGTGGAGACTTGTCGGAACGTATACCCTGGAGATATCGAGGATGGGCTACTATATGTGATTAAGCAAACGTTTACACTTTACGTACACTGTTCGAGTGTTGGGTGCTCCCTGGACGGAAGAACATGATTACACTTTTCGCGAACTGCTTGTATCATCACCCATATTCAGTTCTCACTATTTTACTTTTACGCCCAAACGAATAATCGACACTAATTATACTTGATATTTTATATTTACAGGAAAAAGTATGACCTCCAAATTAGGAACTTTTTCCTGAAGATGATGTTTTACCTTTGACTTTTACCCAATACGTACATAACGTACTCTGATACATCCCTGTTTTAGGCCTTGGCGCTGATGTTTTGTCAACAGTTACCAATGTGATATGTCAAAATGACAGGACATATGACCTGGACTCGTATGTTGTCATGAAAGTTACAAAGGACACGCTGAAACTAAGGTGAGCCATTTGGGTGAATGTTTCGACAACCGGGGGAACCTGTGGACTCTACATTGATGAAACTTGATAACTCTCCACCTGTCAATGTGTTTTCACATTGAATCATTGCAGAGAAATGTTTCGTAATTCTGATTTTCATATTTCGGACATGTAGTTGTTGTGATTGTTATTCCACATGGGCACACGAACCTATGTTTTGGCTGTTTTGGTCGTCTACAGGTAAGGGAAAGGATGGGATCCTTAGGCTACAAATGTGATGTCTTCCTTCACGTTCCAGAAATATTTCAAAGGGGTATACAATGACAAGCCTTCATCCAGAAGATGCACACCACGTCAACACCAGGTGGTCATATAACGACGGTGGACACTCGGAGACTTACATTAGAGACCTCATCAGCAAACAACCATCCCGTTGTTTGTACAACGACGAAGGCTCCTTGATAGGGTACGCCCTGAGACTCCAGAACGGGACTCTTGGCTTTCTATATGTTCTGGAAGAACACCGAGGGAAGGGGTACGCCAAGGTGATCATGTCTCACCTTGCCAGTTTGTGCCTACAGCAGATGGAAGAGGTGTATGTCCATGTGCATAGAAACAATATTGCATCCATCTGTGTACATAAAAACACTGGTTTCCACTGCCCCTCAAACCTGGGTCCATTGTGGTGGATACAGAGTCAAGGATCCACTTCCAGGAGAATTATTGTGTGACTTTAGTTTAATGCCATTTTTAGCAATATTCCAGCAATATCATGACAGGGGACACCAGAAATGGACTTCACACATTGCACCCATACGGGGAATCGAAATGAGGTCTTCGGCGTGACGCGTGAACGATTTAACCGTTAGGCGACCCCCACCTAATTATTGTATAGATAGTAATATCATATAGTGGCATATATGATCACAATAACAGGTTCCGGTTTTTGTTGCATCTATTTCCTAATTCTGTGTTTGTAAGATTCCATAAGCATATTGGTAATATGTTAGATTCTTGGAGTTCCCTTGGTATTATATCAGATACAGCCGTCATTTTGGGTCTTTTTGTTTAGATTTCGTTATATTCAATCACAGCATTAAGTCAAACAGCTCGACTTTTAACCGATATAAAAATGAATAAAGAAATATTCGTAAACAGGCTTCGGTCTTTATTGGTGCCAGGGGCTTGCATGACGTTTCCACAGGAATCCAGAAGTGGGCCGTCGGTGTCTTCTTCGCGAACACCATTTGCACCAATCATGACAACTGACTCAAATGCAAGTTACAGTATGATTCCAGTAAATACCAGTAAATATGTCCCATGTAAATCCCCTACTCCATCGTATAACCTCTTCCGTGACATCGAATGTGCGCGTTCATAATGCTTATACAGGCTTAGTCTAACCAAATGCAAACACAAACATGTCTGCTGATACTTTCAACAATACCAACGAAAACACTTTCCATAAGAACATGACAAATGATGATGCCAGTTAATAAAGGTATCATTTCTCTGATAACGACAATCTATGACGATCTGGAAGAATAAACTGGCCCTGGTTCAACACTGAATGTGGGAATATGTGTAAACAGTTTCGTAAAGCTTAAACTGACCTTAGAAAAGCCAAAACTACTTTACATGGACAGAAGGTTTTTTAAACGTCCCGTGCTTATAGAAAACGTATGGATAATTGTATCAAAATATTGCATAAGTTTCGGAATGAAATTAGACATTCACCGAAAGAATACTGGAAGATACTAAATAAGTGTGATAGTGAAAAAACAAACCAGTTACCAAACATTCATGACTTTTATCAATATTTTAAGAAATTAAATGAAACGTGGTGATGAAGTCTTCACTGAGAATGACGATTGTGATAACGTTTGATACAAATATTCTCAACGATACCATTAAATGTGAAGTAATTTCCTTTGCAATGTAGAACCTAAAAGAAATCAATCATCCGGAACAGATTTAGTAGAAAATGGTTTAGATAATCCCGCTTCTCACTACTTTGGTTATCTTGATATGAAATTCCGGAATTGTTCCTGGTTCTTGGCTTAAAGGCACAATTAAACCTTTTTATAGAAAAAGAAAGGTGACCCGGGTATGGAGCCAGACTCCTATAGACCCATAACCATATTTGGAAAATGTTTCACTGGCATTTTACTTATGTCTTTCTCATTTCGTAGAGATAAAAAAACCCATTATATCCCAGTCCCAATCGGGTTTCCGTCAAGACTTCTCTGCTTGCGACAGCTTATTTGTAATACAAATGTTATCCGAAATTCTTAAACTTTCCAAACGAAAGCTATGTTGTGTTTTCATGGAGTACACGAAATCCTTTGACACTGTATGGCGCGCTGACATGTGGTATAACTTATTTAAATATTGTATAAGTGGGAAATTTTTGTCTCTCATCAAAAATATGTATCATAACATATAATTATCATTTATAATGCTAGATGACCATTTTTCACCTTACTTTCCATGCAACACAGAAGTAAGACAAGGTAAAAAACCTCCCGCCTTCATTATTTTCACTATATATAAATGATGTAGAATCTGTTCTCTGTAGTAAAGGTTGTGCAGGAATTAACTTGCAAGTAAATGAAAATAGTATGACAAGCATGGTAAGGTTCATAGTCCCCTTATCTGCAGACGATGCTCTCCTCGTATGTGATACCCCAAATGATCTACAGCTGCCCTCAAATGATTTCCATGATTATTGTACTCAGTGGAAGTGGAAAGTTATTCTGCCTAAAACCAAAATAGTTGTCTTTGAAAGTGGTCCCTCCAAAACCCAAAGAAAAAGTTATGTTTTACTCATGGGGACAAGCCTATTGAAATTTGCAATGGCTGTACTTACGAGGGGAAGTCAATATGTTCATAGAAGTGGGTGCTGATATATACTTGGTGATGTTGTCATTGGTGTCATTATTGAGTTGATTCATCTGTGACTCTGTATACTGATACCCAACCTTCCTCGAGCATTTACTTGAGAGTTAGAGCCTTTAAAAGACGATTACCCTGCACAAATCATGGAAACCTCCAAAACTGAGTTTCGTGCAGTTATCAAGTTTCTCACTAAAGAAGGTGTGAATGCAACCGAAATCCACAAACGCATGATCAATGTGTATGGCGAGGAAGCCCCTCAATATTCCACTGTGGCAAAATGGTCAGCTGAGTTTAAGCGAGGTCGCAGCTCCTTGGAAGATGACCCACGGTCAGGAAGACCTTCTGAAGCCATTACAGAAGATACAGTTGCCCGGATCCAACGCTTAATTATGTCCGATCGGAGAATAAAGGTGGACGAGATAGCTTCAGAGTGTGGCATTTCACATGGAAGTGTTTGCACAGTGATCCATGAACACCTGCACATGTCCAAGGTATCCGCAAGATGGGTCCCTCGTAACCTAAATGCACATGATCGCCACCAGAGAGTTGAATCCAGTCGTGAGCTGTTGGACATCTACAACGCTGATCCTGATAACTTTCATGCTCGTCTGGTTACTGGGGATGAAACCTGGATTCATCACTGGGATCCCGAAACCAAACAAGAATCCATGCAGTGGAAGCACAAGCATTCTCCTGCACCCAAGAAGTTCAAAACACAACCTTCTGCTGGCAAGATCATGGCAACCGTTTTCTGGGATTCAAAGGGTGTGATTCTCATAGACTATAAACCACCTAAAACTACGATCACAGGGGCTTACTATGCTGACTTGTTGAAAAGATTGAGAGCGGCCATCAAAGAGAAGAGGCGTGGGAAGTTGACAGCTGGAGTAATGCTTCTCCACGACAATGCACCAGTCCACAAGAGCCGTGTTGCACAAGCTTCTCTTCAACAATGTGGCTTCGAACAACTAAACCATCCCCCATACAGTCCAGATCTGGCCCCCAGCGACTACTATCTGTTTCGCAATTTGAAATCTCACTTGCGTGGAATAAGATTTGCCAATGATGATGACCTCAAGGCAACAACAGAGGCGTGGCTGAGGGACCAATCTGAAGACTTCTATTTCAAGGGCATAGACAGTCTCAAAGACAAATGGGCAAAATGCATCGAGGTTCAGGGAGACTATATTGAAAAATAAAACCAATATCACAACCATTGTGTTCTGTTTTATATCGAGTTCTATGAACATATTGACTTCCCCTCGTACCTTGGCACCAGGCTCCATTGAAATGGAAGATTTCAAACAGCAATAAAAACGTTTAGTGAAACAGGAAAAAAAAGCAATGCTTTCGCTGTTGTAAAAAGATCGTAATTTGAATCTACCTTTAGGTTGTTTGATATCAGCTTTCGATAATCTGATATTCTCTATATTAATGTATGATTAAGAAATATGGGATTTGGAATGTATATCGATAATGTCGGTGTTTACATTTCCATATCATGCTTGTGGTGTTCAAAACACATCTCCCTATGTCATTATTTATGGGGAAATAGGAAGATATCGTCTGTGTATTATAACATGTTCACTGGTCAGGAGGTCCACGTCCAATAAAATTCTAAATATATCATTCACACAAACACACTTAATACTTTGCATTCTATGGGAAATTTCCTGTTCCGTCATACCATCCACTATTATCTCATGCAAAGCTAAACTTCTTAAAATAACCTTTCAAAATTTGCTTCATCGGCAGTTATCAGCATTTCTGGCTTCTATTATTTACAGTGAAAAATGAACACATGATAATACACAGATAGCCAGAATCATTCTGATTGCTTACATTGCACATCTATGTACAAACGATCCCTGAATCAACTGAAGAGTCTTCGTAAATCCTGTGTACCCTTGTCAGCGAAACCGCCATTTTGTAAGAAATCGGTCATCAGTATTGATGCATGTTAGGCAATTTCTTTGAGGTGAAGGTAGGTTGAACAAGAGTAAACACGATCACCCTATCCTTCCGATTGCACTTTCACATTATGATGTATGTTTTGCGTACATCTGTCGTTCAGATACTTTTTCATGAAATTATTTTCAGTATGTACATGTTAGAAGATCACCTGTAGCAATTACTGGAACGTCAGCTTAAGTTCCTGTCATGTACAGCATTCATTGTAGCCACTGCTAGATTTTGCTTACAAGAAAAACAGATTCCAGTTCTCCCTGCCCTTGATTTGCATTCGCAAAACATCGGTAATTTCCGTACATGATACGTATTTCAATGTTATTCGAGATAGAGAATTACTACAAAGAAGTACCGAATGATTTGCTATTGGCAGTGGGGTACATTGAAAATAACAGAAGAGCGCTTAACCAATCAAAAAGCTACATTCAAGTGTGAGGTAAGATAATAAGATATATAAAGGAATAATTTAATTCTGGCATAAACTAGCTACAAAGTCCCTTAAAACGAAATCATCGACCCTTTTATTCAGTTTCATTATACCTTCCATTCCAAATACATTACTTAAATTGAAATGGTTTTGTTTTATCAAGGAGATCTTAGGTAAATGTGGACTCTCAGAAATTTGTGAACATCTGTTCCTATGTTGATCAAATAAAAATTTGTTAAAAGTAGAAACAATACTTAAAGACCAATACTTGCAAAAATGGCGATGTGAACTACCAAACTGTTATAGACAATCTATATAGTCCAGTTCTTATATTTAAGTTATCAAACCACAATATACCGACAGAAACAGGACGCTGGTACAATGCTTTTAGAGAGAAAAATCTGTAAGTTTGCGATTCTCCGGCTGTCGGGGGCGAATTCAACTACCATTTTACTTCTCCAGCAGCGGACGATGTACGTTCCAAATTATTTCTATGAATGGCCTAGCCTGTTTAAACTAAAACGGCTATTATTAAAAAAGAAAACAAATTATTTGAAAATCCCAGCTAAATTTCCCAACGCTTTATCAAATGTATTGAAATTGTAAAGGAATTACGAAAAATTGAGTTTATTCGTTCTCTAACAACACAATAGCCCCATACACGTGCATATGGAGTCATTCTTAATTCTGACGGTTTTCAAGAAGGTCGATAAATCTCTGTAGACCTGGAATTTGGACAATCATCTTTCATCATACAGTTGTTAGTCTTTGTTTCTGGCAGGGTATATTTGTTTTGTTTGAAAATGAAAATCGTGTATGTCCAAATTCGCGTCATACATCAATCATCTTTCAAGGGCGACTTCTGTACGAACAAGTGTGGTCATCAGGAAGTGTGGACATAAGGAAGTGCGAGTGGTGATGCTCATTCACTATTATCCTTTCAATATTTTTTTACTCCGATCGATCTCCATTTTTCCAATCGTAAAGTAAAAGCGGTGAGTTTATTTTGCTACTACAAATTACGTCCAGTGAGCAAATGGCCCAGTGTTACTCACCTGTACCAACAATCAGAGTGGGCGCGCCAGATGTAAGACAACACGCCAAGAGGACAGATTAATGGCATTTTACTTGATATCCGACTTAAGGATGTAATTACATGGGATAATCTATTGAGGGTATAAGAGAGAGAGAGAGAGAGAGAGATGTATTCTAAACATCATGTTTATTTCATCTTAATACATGTACATGGCTATTACCAACACTAAGACATAGCTATGGAACACAACCTCCTCTATTCACAATGAATGTAAACTGTGGTTGTAATAGGCCATGTTCCTAACCAGATTTCCTTACCTTTCTAAACGCCCTATGCATAGATAGCAATAGCTATATCTAAACACTTGTGTTTAATATGATCATATTTATGGAAATATTTAACTTAAATGGTCCTTTAGCAGTAACTCTTTAGAAGTCTTTATTACTTTCAGATTATAGCAAAACTGTGCAAAATGTTTTGGAGTGTATGAATATTTCCCCGACCAGCAGACCAATGACAATAAACAAATAAATTGCGTGCAAATAACCTTGCATATCATCAATGCGTTGAACCATTGCCTCCAAACCTATTTTACATTGCAGGCTCTTCACACTAGGTGTCAATTACAATGCAAGTTATCAGTGTTAAAAGTAGGCAGTAAACAGGAAGGTATTAAACACATGTAGGCTATCTAAATATAGGCATGTCGTGCAGTTAATGAACAGTGTTGTGTTTAGAATGTAAACACGACACATTTAAAACATCAACACGCTAAACATCTATTTTTTACAGTGTACTTAATGACAGAATATGGATATGCCTAGGATGGATGGTCTTTCATCACAGTTGGGAACGAGCACAGTCTGAGTGAGTGAGTGAGTTTAGTTTTACGCCACACTCAGCAATATCCCATCTATATGGCGGCGGTCTGTAAATAATCGAGTCTGGACCAGACAATCTCAGTCACTATTTTTTTAAATTATCATGTGTGTGTGTGTGTGTGAGAGAGAGAGAGAGAGAGAGAGAGAGAGAGAGAGAGAGAGAGAGAGAGAGTTTCATTAAATGTGTACGGTATAATAAGTCTGTTTAATATATATGAACACTCCTACAATTCCAGCTCTATTTACACCCAAACATACGCGACATGAGTAACTTCCGTCTCTTAGTGAGATTTTAGTGGGTCTCAGTGTTTAACCATAATTAACGTGGGCTTATCTCCTCTGTTTGTTATACATTCCACTGTATATAAGGTATTTCTGTGTTTGTTTAATTTTAAGAACCACCCCCTCCTGGGGTACCGTTGGGGTAACGTCCAACAGAGAAACTTTCAACGTGTCACCTTTCGTTTGACGTATTCATGAATATACAGATGTATTCATAAGGCGAATAAAGACACTCCTTTGCGACAACAAATGGTTCTTCGTATGTGAAATGCGAGGGAGGTATGTTGTTTTTCCGGTTGAGCAGTTTCGCTACCGTTCCTACACACTCACAGCTTTGTGATCTGACAGCTTGGTGGATTAAACGACAAGAGTTGATTCCCTTTGCTGTCCGTTTATACTATTTTCGCAAAGACTAATTTTATATTCATCGTAAGTGTGGTGACGGTGGAGGCGACATACGTGATACGAGCTATCGAAACTGGTAAAGGAAAAGTGATACACAAATATCAAATATACTTTAAGGAGCTCAGTGATTCCGATTCATATATGAAAACATTTATCGGATTTGTGAAGGGCCTGCATTGTCATGGAGTAAATTTTACATTTTTTCATCTCTTACAAGGGACCATATCTGGATGGGCTTTGTTTTTCACATCTGCTGAAACTGACAGGAAAAAGATATCATCAAAAGAGAAGGCTAAAAACTTACATAAGGATATTAATTTAACATGTCAGGTAATATATTCACAGGGTTCAGGTTAAAACGTCACCACACCAAAACGGCACCTGGCGAAAACGGCACCATTTGGACATAATGGAACCTCCAATTGGCGAAAACGGCTACAAATTCTATGGCGAAAACGGCACCACATACAATTTGGAGGATGAACATTGATATGATGACAAGTGTTTTGTGAAGTAAAAATATATATATTAGGTAAGTAGACTTTAGTGTTTTGTGAAAGCTTACAGCTGTACAGCGTTTTTATTGGATATGCATTTTCCAGAACATGTACCGTAATTTCAAATGAAATTTGATTTGGAGTTTTAAATTTCTATATATTTTTTTTCCTTTTGCGTTTTCAAAGTGTATATATACACTTTCTTTAATATTGATTCTACTGGTCTAGTGAGCGACTATTAGTACTTGCACATCACTGTTAACTTATTGCATCTCGTTTTATTTCAAAGATGCTTCAAATTACAATGTGGAATTTTCAATAGATGCTTGTGAATTGAAAACACAACTAAGGCTAGTGGTGAGGAATATGCAACAGAAACTTGACCTATTTCGCTGGGTGCGGAAGATCTGCGGGAGAGGCATTGCTAAAAATGGCCTAACCTTGTATGGAATGCTACTGAACAGGAGGGCAGCAGTCGTTTCAAAAGTTGATCCGATTTATTTGTGTGTAGTCTGAATTATTCTAGGTAAGTGATATAATGATTGCTTGAAGACTCATTTGTTCGCAATCTTAGTGGACGTTCCTTTGTGGGAAATCGTATCCAAACCATGATTTCACTTATCTCCTGAATCAAGTGCCAAACTTTAGATGCAAGTCAGATTGGTTCTGTCATTTAGAAAATATTTACACCAAAGGTAGGGTACCTCAGTGCGAATAATCAAATGGCATTGTAGTTCCTTGATATGTTACTTATTTTCTTGGATTCAGCGAAAAAGAGCAACAATGTTTTTTCTGATCCAAAATTGATGTTCGGGCACCTGTTAATCAGTACCGGCATCTAAGTGGAAACATGTTCCATTGTGTATGAGTTTGGATACATTTGTATTGTAGCTGAAGTGAACGTGTTTTTATATAGTGTTTGGTGGGAGATTAAGTAAGCGATCACCAAGCGATTCAAAACGTTCTAGACGGAGAACAACACTCAGGGAGATGATATAAACATTATGATCACACATACAGTCTGAAGGAGAATTGTTGCCTTCAAGGAGCATTACTCATACACAGTCATATACAAGATGTTGCACAGGTTTTTTCACATTTGTTAAACATTACAGCAGCAGCAACATCAGTGTCTTATCAAAAATATCATGCTTATTTATGACTTTGTCAACAGCTTGTACATGATCACTACTGTTAGCAACCCATGAAGGTCCAGGGAAGAATTGATCTTCTGCATGTTCAGCAACCTATACTTGTCATAGGAGTTGACTAACAAGATAGAATGGTCAGATTTGTTGACATGGTTGACACGTATCAACCATGTCAACCATGTATTGTATTATTCTGTATTGTTCACAGCTGGAGTAACATTCTGTGTTGTCCACAGGTGGGATAATATTCAGCACTGATCCAGGGTTGGGCTAACAATCTGTAGTGTCCACTGCTGTCATAACAGTTTGTATTGTCCACAGGTGGGGTAATATTCTGTACTGATCCACTACTGGGGTAACAATCTGTACTGATCAAATGGTGGGGTAACAGTCTGTGCTGATTCAATGGTGAAGGTAACGACCTGTATTGATCCAATGACTGCGGGTAACAGTCTGTACTGATCCAGTGGTGGGGTAACATTCTTTACTGATCCTATAGTGGGGTAACACTCTGTACTGATCTGATAGTGGGGTAACATGCTGTACCAATCCACTGGTGGAGATAACAGCCTGTACAGGACCACGTGCAGTATCAGATCACTTTGAGTGCAAGTGCTGTGTGCTATGTCTTTCAGTTTACCTATTCTATTAATATATCCAGTGCTTTGTTTCAGGTTGTCCTTGAGGTGGAAACTGCTACCATGTTGCGTCTATATGGATGTGTCCTGGTGCTGGTGGTGATGTGTCATACTGTGATTGGTCAGCTTGACGATGAAGAGCGGCCAGATGAGTGGAACCCAGAGGACATGCCCCACCCAGTGAGGAACCCACAGCACTGCCGGCTGGGTCAGAAGGCAGGTTTCATGTGCGACCCTGATGGCATACTGACTGAGAGGAGTGGTGAGAACATCAATACATTTCTATCAGGAATAGGGAGGTGTCCTTATCAGAATCAGATTTGTTGATTAAAGAGATTAATCATGCGTACATGTGAAAATACTGGTTTTGAAGAGTCTCTGACATTTCACACAACTCTGTTACTCTCCATAGCCCTTGAAGTACTATCTGATGATCCATAAAGAAATATGCTGGTTTGTCTTGTATGAAAACTGTGTTTTATGAATTTATTGCAAATGCTTTGTTTGAGATGTTTCCTTGTGTTGACAGTGGAGCTGTTGAACTGGCTGCTGCGAGGTGCATATGACAATGACACTGTCTGCCCCTGCAGCACATACTGGTGTGAGAGGACAAGGAAGGGAACGCACATCTCAATAGCTCTCATCAACAGGATGAAGTTAGCTGAAACGTGAGTCCAAAGTCTCAATCTGAGCCCTTGGAAAAGTGAGCTATATGCCCTCCCAACCTTCTTTGTGTATCCATTTAGTCAGTAGTTTTCTTCCTGGCTTGGATCTGTATCTAGTTACAGTCAGTTGGCATTAAGGTATGATAAATTCTACCTAGCTTGTATCCGTATCTAGTTACAGTCAGTAGGCATTAAGGTGTGATAAATTCTATCTGGCTTGTATCCGTATCTAGTTACAGTCAGTAGGCTTTAATGTGTGATAAATTCTTCCTGGCTTGTATCTGTATCTAGTTACAGTCAGTAGGCATTAAGGTGTGATAAATTCTTCCTGGCTTGTATCTGTATCGAGTTACAATCAGTAGGCTTTTATGTGTGATCAATCCTTCCTGGCTTGTATCTGTATCTTGTTACAGTCAGTAGGTTTTAAGGTGTGATAAATTCTTCCAAGCTTGTATTTGTATCTAGTTACAGTCAGTAGGTATTAAGGTAGCTTGTATCTGTATGTAGTTAAAATCAGTACGTCTTGAAAGGTGACATGCAACGTAAAACACAACTTTGCAGATTCTGATATCTTTCAGTATACACTTACCGAAACAAATCGTAAAAAAATGCCTATTCAACCTATAATGTTGGGAAAAAAATGCAGTGAAAAAAAAGCCTGCAAAATCACTGAATTTTCCCAAGCGCTGGGGGTAAAAGTGTTTTCAACAGCTGTTCTGTGCTGCGCTGCGCCTGTAACACATGCGCAGTGAATAGGTTCACAGAGCTTGAAACAATATGCATGCCCAGAGTATGAGATCGTGAGCTGTAGTCTAATCTTGGTTGTGTACACAAACAAGTAAATAATCTACTCGTTAGGTAAAACAATTTGTTGATTGTGGTAAGCAGTCTCTGTCACAGAGAAAGCTCAGTCTCTGGTTTATTCACACCTATATGTCTGTCTGCCTGTCTGCTAAAGACAACATGCAATACACAGCTTCAATCATTGACCACGTGCAATTTGAACTGAACACCTATCAGGCTATACAACATACACAAAATAAACTGATTTATGACTTGTGCACCAGAGTCCTATTTCTGCCGCATTATGTAATTAGGCAGGTGTGATACTTGTACAGATGTCATGTTTTTATGTATGTGGGTTGCAAACAAACTACATCCATTTTTCTCGGATGACTGGATCTGACGGAAACTGGTGCAAACTCTTGTCAGTTTCAAGTCCTGCTTTGTACTTGACGAATGACAGTTTTCAGCCACGCAGTATTTCACCCAACTCTTCTGAGATCAATTTTGATTTGATCGAACGCAGATTCATAGAACATATACTTACAAAACCCAGCAACTCTACATACATTCTTTGTTGATAACAACTTCTTCTAGTGTATATGATTTGTTTGACAACAGTGTATGAATCCATACTGAAACAACGACACATCAAGTACAATAAAAGAAGTTGTTATCCATGAAGAATCTTACTTTCTTGTGATTCGCCATACTTCTAAAATGCCCATCAAACAGATCATCTTTCTGTACACACAATGAGCCCTCAGCATATCAGCAAATGAACCAACCAATCGGAAGCAGTCATTACACTTGAGTGCACACCCACTCACTATGACTGGGTTCGGTCTCCCGAGGGCTTCGTTTCGGGGGAAGTAAGCCAAAGTACAAAATATTGCACTTTTGAATCATGATTGTATACTTATAATTTTGCTTCTTAGCTTTTTTACAAGCAGCAATGTATATTATATGTTATGAATAAGTGATAAATGTGCTTAATTATGTTTGATTTTTTGGTTGCATGTGACCTTTAAGTTATGATAAATTCTTCCTGGCTTGTATCTGTATCTAGTTACAGTCAGTAGGTTTTAAGGTATGATAAATTCTTAATTAAGTGACTTCTGATGAATTACATATTTGAGTTCACTGTTTCTGTGTAAGTCTTTTTGAGCATTGTTGTGGTTGTACTGTATTTTATTCTGTTAAAGTTACCCATGACGATATTTAGTGATCATTACTCCCAAAATTAATCATAGACTTGTGACAGATTTAAAAAACCTGACCATGGATGTGCTCTTTTTCCAATCTTATTTTATTCATGGTGATTAATTATCACCATATTATACTCTCATACCTAGCAATATAAAGAGTAATTTGGTTTCATATAACATGGTTGTTTCAGATTCGATGACCCTGACACTGCTGTAATGCAGGCTGCCAGCAACTTTGCGCTGAAACTTCAGAACCAGTTCTGGAATTTTGGCACCTGTAATAACGATGTTGTTATATTCTTCTCTCGGGATGATGGAGTGGTAGGTTCCAGGTTCTGGCCTGTGGCACCTCGTTTCCTCAGTACTGGTGTAGATCTAGTCAAGTCCACCCATGATATCTCCAGGATATACATGCCGATAAATCTCCACTATACCCCTCATGCCTCTATGGTACTGCCCGATAATCTTATTACCTCCCTTGGAGTCTTATTACCTCCATTCAGGTGTCTGTGCTGGGGAGTTGGGCGTATCAGTCACAACTTACTTTAAATTATTAACTGATTAAACTTGGCAACACAATTCATCCAGAGGAACTTTGAAAGAGGTAGAAGGAGTTCTACTGTGAGAATGTGGAGCCAGCAAAGGGAGGTAATAAAATTAACAGGCAGAGTCATAGATGTGTCCAGTGTATAGTGGAGTTATCGTGGAAGAGTCTAGTCCTGTCAGTCATAGAATATTTTTGATTTGCTGACAATTTTTATGTTGAATTTGTCTTGTATGCTGTGGAGAGTCATGGTCTAATACCCTTGAATTTGCTCAATGGAGGTTCCTTGCTTATCCCAGGATCCAATTGATGGTGTTTGGATTGAATCCAAGAGTTGACTTTGTTGTTTTCCTCGGTTAGTCTGAACTGAATTTGAATTTCTTGTTTGACCAAGATAACAGTAAGCTAACATTCTTGAAGAGTAGAAAGTACTGTGTCACATTTTGAAGTTAATATGGTGCTTATATTGCATATTATGTCATGCTGTGTCACACCATGACCCAGTGACCGACAAGTCTGTATTAATCTTATAACTGTGTTTCAGTTGTTCGTCTCATACGGCCAAACAGCAGCACTGAGGTTGAACAACGCAGTTGTGTCATACATACAGGGACAGTTTGGACATTACTTTAGACCAGGCGGCGACATTTTTGTTGGCTTGGCAGAAATGGTTGTGGCCATCAGGTGGGTAGTCATTGAGTAGTATAAACAAATGTGGTACGGAACCACCCAATATAACCCATGATATAAAAACCTATCCTTCCCTCACTCATCTTAATTTATAAACCCCATAGCACAACCACTTTTCATCTCCCCTGTAAAACAGTACCCAACAGTCTTCCTCTCACTCGGAAAACTCTTGGGGTAAGGGACTAGTTTATATAAGATCAATCTAAAATGTTGACTTCAGCGAAACAGTTTAACGTGTATCTTCTATTATGTCATTGGTTTTTGTAATAAAAGTTTGTTGTGTTATGGGGTTTATAAATTAAGATGAGTGGTGGAAGGTTAGGTTATTATATCATGGGTTATATGAGGTGGTCCCTCGCTGGCTCACTAGCCTGGCGCTTTAGCCAGCTCACCCACTGTGCTCCCATTTATATTATGTGATGTCATGAAGTGCCTGCTGATGTTAATTTGAATATTATTGTTTGCTTACAGGCAGGTCCTCAATGGAAACTACCATTATGACCCAAACAACCCAAATGCAGATCAACTTATTGGTGGAACTAATCATGTGGCCTCTGGTGTCTTAGCAACTGTCATTCTGGCACTGGTGTCCAGAATTCTGTCTTGAGGGGAATGTTAATTTGTATTTCAATTTGATTCCAGTTTTCTTTTTCCATCTTAATTATACATTTGCTGAAAGGAATTATAGAATGTCATTTGACATTGTCCATATTAGTTTTATTATCTGGGATTAGAAATTGATGAAGTCATCATATCTATTATTTCCTCGTATTTTGAAGCGAATAAGATACCAAGGTTGAAGTTTTGTCTTTTGAGCTAAGAGTACCACATATATGCATTTCTTTTTCTTCCTCAAAGACTTGTGTTTTGGCTCTTAAAGAATTTTTTAGTTTAAATGGCATTATTTACAGTATGATATTAACGGTGCTAGTAGTTTGAAATAGCTGTCACTTTCTGCAGGTCTGTACACAAGCAGACAACAATACAACCATAGTAACTTGCATCCTTAAACATAGTTATGATAGCCTTAGCACTAAGACTATCGTAGCTCCTTTCACACAGACTTACAACAGGCTAAGATCATATATTTTAACCTGGGCCAATAAAGGTTTTAACTCTAAGACCATCGCAGCTGCATACTTGAACATGGACTAATGATAGTCTTAGTTGTTTGAATGTTACGACCATACAAATCCATGCGTAGGACGGACTTCAAAGGTATAGCATACCTACAACAGTCTCAGTGTTTAAATCAGTTTGTGCAAAAGTGACCCCAATGTACTGAGCCTCCTTACTGCTAAGGTGATCGTAACTCCAAGGCTTATGCTGATCATAGTGCCAGGATCACGTGATGAAAGAGCTTCATCATAGTCAACTTCCCTTTTATGCAGCCACCTCCCAATTAATAAGTGAAACAAGATTTCTTTGTTATTACTCATTCATCCCTCCATGAACTGTTCCACATCAACTGTGCATGCTGAACCTGCTAAGAATGAATCAGTTCATGATCAGTTTTTGGCAGATATGATGAAGTTGACCTAATGAAATTGTTCGTCCATGTAGGTACATGGAACAAAACTGGGATCCAGTTCTTGAGACTTATGCCAAACAAGCTGTTCCTGGAATTTTTCATTAAGAGTTTATAAGTATATTAATGTGGCCATTTTGTCTTTCCACCTTAATTATTCTGCATAACATTCACAATGTGCCGATTGTTTAAGAGACAATATGCAAGCTGAGTGTTTGTTCCTACTAACTGTTAAGCTTAAACATCTCTTGTTGTTCTACAAGTGGATTCTGTGAGTGGCTGTTTTGGAAACTCTTGAAAAGTGAAAATCTGAGCTTTACATTCAGCTCTGGGATAAGATTTTGGTTTTATAGCCAAATTTCTACATGGAAAAGTCAGCAAGCCACTGTAGGGAATGGGGATGTTATCTGCTTTTGTTTATTCAGCAATAAATCTGATCTCTTGGCAGGATATTTTAGAGCTCTGCTTTTAGATGTACCAGGATCTGTTTGTTCGTAATCTGTTGATAATCTGTTTGATGATGTTGTAGCATAATATGGTATTTATTCACTGTGTAGATCAGTGTTATTCTGTTGTTTCAGCTACTCATTCATCTGTCTAGATACCATTATAGGTCAACCATTATATATGTACGTCTTTATATATATATATATATTATGTGCTTGTCAAGAGGTTCAGATAATGTTTTGTTATTCTGCAAGATGAGATTGTCCTTAATTGTGAGTTGTTGCTTGCTTTTTTACTTATAAAGGTTAAGTAACTGAAAATAATTGCTTACATTTAATGAGATGGATATCCAAAATAATGCTGTTTAACTGACTATTAAAGTGTGATAATTGTTTTGTTTTGAAGGAGTTAATCTCAAACAATATCGTTAAATATGGAGTCATGGAGCAAGGACTTTGAAACGTACTTCTGATTCAAGGGAAGTAACTCTACCTACTTCTGATTAAAGGGAATTAACTATGGTTTTGCCTAGCTATTTAACAGTCCTGGAGTAATATAATATAAAGGAGAGGATACTGATTTGAGTCATGTCTGTAGAGAATAAAAATACCAGTTATTGTTGTGTATGTATGGTATGTATTGTATAATGGGGAATGTCGTGTTTCATTGTTCTTATTATTAATCTCTAGGTTGTTTGTACACACTGTAGAATCTTGGCAATTCTGCCTCTGCTCGGTTTCATGGAGGTGTATTGAAATGTTTTTGGATTGTTTTAACACTTTATACATGATTTATTTACATCTTTTACTGTTCTTAATTTATTATTATTTTACAAGTTTGAACGTTACAAGATGCAATTAAACTGCTGCAGATTGCCAAAATGTTTGTCGTTGACCATAAGAATACACAGATGATCTCTCCCATACCAAGCAATATGAAATTCAAGACAGAATCTTGGTTAGTGATTTTCCCCAATAATGGTGTATATGATGGATCTATATTTGGAAACCTGATTCAGGATTTTCTCAGATAAGGTCAGACAAGTTGTATTTCTTGTTTTACAGATTCTTTTTACATCAGAAAACCTAAAGGCAGGAGGGAAATAAAACTGAAATGAGATCTCCAGTCAATATAATATTCCTTCAAAATTATTAAAAGTAGTTTTCATCTAGTCAAAATACGACTGGCGGATCCATAAAACAAGAGATAAAATTGTTCTGGCCTACTGGTGAAATATTTGAAATGGAAGTCCTCACACCAATCTTTAACTCTCCACCTTGTCCACTGTCTCTTAGCAATACCGTGCTGATGAAGTCTTGGAATGGAAGAGCTTGAATCAATGCTATGTGTTCATTTGCATAAACTGGTGAAACCATAGGTTTCAAGCCTTTCAGTTAGATCATATTGTGATACACTTGCCATTTATGAAAACAAAAAGGTTTTACATGTTTATGAATATTTTGTACTATGCACATCTTAAAGGAGTCTGAACCTCACATATAACTTTTATACTGCAAGGAGTGCAAAGATGTATAAAGTGATTAAATATAGTCTTTGAAATCATGTTATTTTTCTTTCAAACAAGAAACTATCCAGGTTTGTGTAACGGATCAGATTCATGTTATATAACATTTTCAGGCACCTGCTTGGCACAGGTGAACTGGGATTTAGAGACACTGTGCTAGTTGTGTTGTTTACAGCACCTTGCCCATGCTTGTTAGTTTCATGGGTAAGTATATATCTATGAGCTATGGAGCAGTGGGGTAGCCTGGTGGTTAAAACGTTTGCTCATTTTGCCTCAGACCTGGGTTCAGTTCCAATGTGTGATGCCCATTTCTGGTGTGATCAGTGATATTGCTGGAATACTGCGAAAAACTCACCCACTCACTCTATGACATTGCATCCCAGTTGTGTTGATCAATGTTCATGCTGTCGGTTACTTGACTGTCTGGTCCAGACTCGATTATTAGAGAATGCTGCCACATAGCTGAGCGAAACATTCAACGACAAAGTTAGAGAATTCCTGACTCCTATGTGACTAGATACAATATATGGATATAACCTGTGAAGGTTTGGGTGAGAATATTGGCCTTCAGTAACCCATGCTTGTTGTAAGAGGTGACTAACAGGATCGATGGTCAGGCTTGCTGGTTTGGTTGACACATGTCATCAGTTCCCATTTGTGCAGATTGATGCCCATGCTGTTGATCATTGGATTGTCTGGTCTGGTCCAGACTCGATTATTTACAGACCGCCGCCATATAGCTGGAACATTGCTGAGTGCAGCATAAGACTAAACTCACTCACTATATATGGAAAGGTTATTTCTGTATAAAGTCTACAGCTGATAAGCCAAATTAATCAAGACAGTATACAAAGTTATAACTCAAGCTTTATTCCATGGTACAATACAATGATCTTGAGGTCAAATGGATGGTTATGTACAGTGTAGCATGAGAATACTAGTTTCCATAGCAACAAGCATAACAGAAGCATTGACACATCTTCAATATGATGGCACCACAGAGATATATATACACATTGTTAGAGGAAACAAACTTCATGAAAGCAATTATTTCCACATAGTAAAACATTCTAAAAACATTATTTTATAGTGCTCTGTGTATTCTTGAATTTGTACATATGCATCAAAAATGCAAAACATTCAGCTACATGAGTTTGTCTTAAAACTTATTTTCTGATTAGAATTTCACATTCCAATTAAATTCTGTACACTACAAGGTAAAATGAAATATTCACAAAGAGTATGCTTTACATTTATACAGATAACAACATGAACAACAGGGAACGCCAAGGTTGTTAGTAACAAAAGGAATAACAACAATCTTTAACAACTTTCTGAATTCGTAATTGTCCAGGTAACAATGAACTCTGTTAAGATTTGAGAGGCAATGTGTCCAACCTTGACCACAGGAGCACAAGAAGACAGCATCTGAAGTGGTTTGGGATCACAGGTAAAATATACTTGATACAGATAGAAGAATTACATGTCCAAACTGTTGCACTAGTTACTATGGAGTCAGGTGAATAGAGCAAATAGTGTATTAATCATAATCACCAACAGGCCATTAAATATCTCATGAACAACTTCCTGACCAGTCTGTAATGCCATAAACGTAATAAGCTAAAATGTAAATGACTTCACATTTTCTTTCATATATTAGGCCAGATCAATTATATTTCCTGTTTCACATATTTTTGTCTTCAAAAAACAAAAACAACTAAAGGCAAGAGTGGGAAAAAATAAACAAAATCACCAGTAAAATAGAAATATTCCTTTTAAATACTAAGGTATTTTACTTTTTGCAATCTACAATGTGTATGGGGCAAAAACAATCTAAAGGGATTATTCATGTAAGTGTACATTTTTGGCCAATAAAACAATAGAATTTTACTTTTTAATGGTAGATCTGAAAAACAAGAAAAAAACTAGTCTGGCCTTCCCGATGATTGTAAGTGAAAGTATATATAATTCCTGTTACTGATCGTGAAAGTAATCTTTTTTTCATTGACATAAAACTAGTACTTTCAAATACATGTTTTCTTCTGTTTCAGTTATGTATGACTTTAATGAATGCCTTTCCTAGGCTGCCTATTAAGATAAATACAGCAGGCAACCACCCAACTTTAACAATGGAGATATTTTGGACATAAAACCTCCAGTGTACTCATGGAAAGAAATATGTGAACATCTACGAGAAATGTTTTCAATGAAATATTACCATTACTTGTTCAACTCCTTGGGAAGTATACATTTCAGTGACATCTGTTACAATGACTCATGACTCAAACAACAATATACTCATCAATGTAGAGAACACGAGATGAAAATAATGTCACTCCTACAACAAACACCTGCTCGATCAAGTTTTCTCACAGCTCATTCCATCAGTACTCAGGAATTACAAAAAACAATATTTTTATTCCATATTTTTCATAACATATTTAATTCGACAGCACTTCTGTACTAACATCTCTACTCTCAAAAGTCAACTTACAAACCTTTTTTCATCAACAAAAGAATGACACTTCAGGTAAATAACAGACGAGATGAAATGTCATACCCTTCTGTTGTACAACTAACCTTCCCTGTGATAACTTCGGAGGAATTAACGTGGTGCTAGACTAATTTTGTAATATCACATTGGTTTAAAAGCTAGTCTGGACACAGAAACCAACTCTAAGACTAGGTTCCTGTAGTATTTACATAGTCATCACAAAAATATCTGTGTCAGCTCAATATCTGTACATATTGCTATCACAAGAACAATAATCATCTCGTTCAGCATGAAAATGTCCAGCACAAGTGTCTTCTTTAACATCCGACATTAGCCATCTAATGGCTGAAAAGTAAAAAATATCAGTGTTTCCTTTAAACATTAAAAGAAATTTAAATGACATACATTGTTTAAAATGTATATCACAATATTAGATTATAATGAAAGTGTTTTTCGTGTTTTACAAATTGCTAACATTATGAAAATATTTCTCACTAAAAATGTCTCATTTTCATTTTCTTATTACATTTTTTGTCAAGAATTTCTCATTGAACATTTTGTTGTAGGATACCATCTTGGCAGTTTTACAATAAAACAGTATTAACAGAAAAAATATTTTCCTTGTCATTTATTTAATATTTGACAGCTAAAACTGGATGGAAATTTACAACAATATAATAGATTTTATTTTCAATATTTGCATTAATTCCTGTTATTGAAAACTGAACCAGTAAATACTGGATTATCAATGAGTAGTTATGTGGAAACACTGACCTGTCAGTAAAGCGTGAAATGTCTGTGTGTCGTCAGCCTATATGACACGGTCACCAGCACTTCACTGTTAAACTTTCACAAAACATTCACAATTATAAACACTCTACTAAGTCTAAACAGGCACGACAGACATTAAAGACGTAAGTGCAGATTTCAACTATTGGACATGGTTTGAACTCCATCAAATTTTGTACTGGTTGGAGTGAAATTTATTATATATTCTAAGAATTAAAAGATCAGCATGTTAGTAGACAGGCATTTGATCAACACTGGACTGGTGACACACAAAACAGAAATGGTTATTACTGTAATAATTTTGAAACTTCCATAAAAATTAGATGTATTTAATTTCTGTTTTGAAAACATGAAACATCAAAACAGTTCATTGCACCAATTATGCCATTAACACTGTTGAAAAATCTTCCATTACATTCTCAGATCAAGTATGCATCTGTTATTTCAGACAATAAAACTCTCAAGTGTACATACTTTTTCTCAGTACTATGTGTAAGTAGTATTATGCAATATACAACACAATGACAATCTTCAAACAATCTCATAAAGTTGAAAGCATCATGTATACAATGTACAAAAATAACAACTTGTAGCTTAATATCTATTGATTTCAGCTCGCTGAATGATGTAATTTGTCAGACTGCTCCTTACAGTGCTTGGCTATACCTCCAACTTGTGTAAAAACAAGGGAAAAACTTGAACACGAAATCATCCTAGCTATACCTCCAAATATTTGTGTAAAAACAAGGGAAAACCCTGAACATGAAATGATCCCAGATACACCTCCAACTTGTGTAAAAACATGGGGAAAACTTGAACATGAAAAGATCATGTCAAGTAGTCATGCGGATTAGTTTAAATCTCACAATGACTTGGAACAACCTTGTACTGCTTGTAACATGTAAGGAGATAAAACCAACCTTGCGAAAAATATTGTTATTGCAAACATGTGTTCCAGAGTTGTTTATGTTCAGTTATTAGAAAACATAATCGACTGCATGGTCGTTTTGTCACTGTGACCATCGATTACTTCAATTAACACGGACAACCACTAATGTCAAGCACATTTGCCTGCTGAAATATGTTAAGGCCCTTCCCATTTCTAGAGCAGCTTGTGTGAAGCCCATTTCTAGTGGTCCCCATAGTATTTCTGCTGCTGTATTGCTGAGAGCAGCATAAAACCATACTCACTTAATCTGGACCATTTTCCTACTGTTTCACAAGTACATATATTATACCAGATCGAATGAATGTATGTTTCTTTGCATCCTGTTCAGGCCTGACATTTACTTTGTGACTTTGAGGCTGTGTGAAACTTGTGAGCAATACCCAGTGCTTGAGATAATGGTATTAGTATTACGATGATAAACTAAATGAAAATGAAGATCTCTTCATAGATTTTAAACATTTATGAAGTTAATATCCAAACAATGCCCTTGTAAAAATGATGGAATTTTGTGAGCAAATCCATAGTTTTAATTGTAGAGTGATTCCTTCTTTTATATAATGGTTTTGGATCACGAATGAATAAGCACGTCTGAATGTTCACTTGCAAATAAGACAGAACATACTTTTGTGCAAAATCAACCAAGTTAATATTACAAAGGTTGATACTTTGTCCACAAACAAAACCCCTTACCATCTTTGGACATTATGCTATCACCAGTCATTCTTTTTCAAATATGCAATCTTGTTCACATCTTGTAAGAAAATTAATCTATCATACGAAAACACAATTAGACATATTTTCCCAAAAATAATAGATGTAAAATATTAAGAGTACTCTTTCCGTTTGTTTGTAACAAAAAAGACATAAACATTCTGCAAAGCAGTTCCTTAAAAATTTAGTTCCAACTTTATCAATGTTTATATGTAATGGTCCTTAATTCTTTAAAATATTACCAACTTTTATTTATTTTCTGTAATAGTATTATCAGTCTATCTTACTACCATTCTTTAAAGATTCAGCTGTCATACAGTTTCAGTTCATTTTACTACCCGTAAATGCCTTTCTGAGCAGATGATGAAACCCAAAGATGGCCACCTGGAAGCCATATTGAACCTTTCACTCTAATGACCAACTCTATATCCTGGACCAGTATGGTGAGGAATAGGTTAAGGAACTCACCGATGAAATCACTGGGCACATTTGATTGAAACAGAGACCAAAATACATCCTGAATACCTTCCCATCCATTGATGAAAAGGGTTGGTCCCTTTTATGTTTGTGGCAAAACCATGTAATTATAGGCAATGTCTGTAAAGGGTGAGGCCCTACATATATTGTATGATAAATATTTTATCATAAACATGATTTTTATGGATCAATGTGGTGATGGTGCAGGGTGTTCACGACAAATGTTATCTCACCCCCTTCAACCCTGGTGGCCCCATCATAAACACATGCAAAGGCAAGGAAATGCTTCTAATGAAACACAGCAAAGCTGGGAAATAAGTCACAGCAGGACACCAATTTGGTAACTGATGCATCAAATATGGAGATCTGGGCAGGTGACTTTTCTAGTCATTACTTAAAGTACTTAGGCATTGAGGTGCACATTTGAGTTTAATAAGTACAGATAGGCCAGTAACTTGCTGTATGTCAGCCATCATATTCTCTGACTGAGTAAGTCATCAGAACAGTAATTTCAACAATGGTTCCCACACAGATGGCTAAATGAGATGAATGTGACTGAACCAAGGGCATAAAAGGTCTCAAAAATTTTTGTATAAAGAAAACATATTAAAACGATATATTTTGTAAGATCAAAATTTGATCATTTCCTGGATGAAGAACCAGAAGACTCTACCATACCTAAAATATGGTCCCTGATAGTGTAAACTGTTGCCATGCTACAACTTGAAGGCTTGTAACTGTCATTCCAAAACATGGCCTACGAGTAGGTAAATATACATTCAATGTTTCGATTGGTCAGTTAGAGACTTCAAATCACAATCACCCCCCCAAAAATATGTTCTCCTCTTGTCAGCGCTACTGAGTATCTCTACCCTGAGCTTAGTCACATGCAAAGAAAGTCGCATCATTTTGAATACCATTCTCATACATGCTCTATATCCTCAAACCTAGAAATCTGTACACAGGACTCTGTTGGAGTAGGTTTACCACAAGTCAGCTGGAATTTGTTCCGACAATTCTTCAAGTTTATATACTTGACATGTTGTACTCATTTCACACGAAAGTGATACACATACTATGGTGACAGAGACAGTCAATCAATAATGCTGAAAAAGCTTCTAGCAAGTTCAACATGAATTATAGGCATAATCTTCACAAAATGCTCCCACTTGTAATTGAATTATCATTTCATCTGAGCAGTACTTGTATGCTTAAAATGCAAATCTTACATTGAATATCCTAGGTAAAATCTCTGTGATGGTGGCAATAGTTTAAAGATCTGTTCCATTTGAAATGTAAAATTTCAACGTCTGCTGCATTATCAGTGTGAACCACGTAGGTCATGAAAATTTCCAGATCTTCAGGTTTGAGCTGAATGTTCAAGAACTTGTCTCACAGAAACCAACATCCAGTTATCTTCAGTAAGCCATATGCATAAGCTACATACAAACTTGGAACATGCAGAGCCTCTGCTTAAATACAAGTGTTTAGATACACAGAGCAACATTCCTCCAATCTAACAAGACAAATAATTCAATCATTATAGCCTTTTTATATTCACTGCAAAACCTTGTAAGTTTGTATTTTGCATATTGTAACATACCATCAAAATACAGTGATGGTATCATTACCTCCACAGGCACACACATTTCAAGCACGGAAATAGTTGTCCTGACAACTTATTTTTGTTAGCATGAATAAATGTGCTGCAGGTGTACAGATCTTAATTTTAAGAAACATGCTTCAACTTTTTCCTGATGGTTTGAGAATAACAACAGAATTATAATATTCTCACTACTAGATACTGTTGGCTATTTATAATAAGCTTAAGATTAACTGACAGGAAGGTTTTGAGTTTTAGGTGATATCTGGCGGTACATGGAGCACTGCAAGAACCCTCAGCCAGAAACACAGAGCTACTTTACAGCTGCCTTCTTCAGGGCTGGGAGCAACGACATCAACAAGCACAGCATCATCGTTGTCACTCACTCCACTAAACTAGCAACACACATGGAAATAAGTCAACAAGCAACAGTGGTATTAGCTCGTAGGATGTGTTGACCAGGCACAACAAACAACATAACATGGCAGCCATCATCAGTGTCAGGTTCCACTTCTAGTTCAAAAACACAAACAGGAACAGACTTCACACTTGGTTAGTATTTGCCGTCTTGTATACTATATTCACAACAAAGTCAGTCTACTATTTCATAGTTAAAAACTGAATTTCTTACAAATAACAACCAAGCCACAATATGGCACTGTCGTATCTTGTAGTCCGTAACTGCCTGGCAGTTTAGAAGATACGTTTGACATCTATCATGAATATCATCCTGTGAATATTCAACTGGTGGAGAGTATGAACCTGTTATTGCACACTTGCATTATGGTTGTTATTCACTGGCATGTTAATGTGCCATACAGTTACCTCATAATCCAGCTGCAGAAATACTTATATAACCATTGCACGATACTATTATTTCACCACAACTTGATCCATTAAAGCCAATACTGTCTGCAATCAGCTCATCACAACACACAGCTAGACAAGACTTGCTTGAGCAATGTCAAATCCAGCTAACACAGCCCCGTGTTCTGGGAAAACCTGATTTCGAGAGGTCCTCCCTTGCCCGTGGACATTAATGTATTCTGGTGGACAACCATAGATGTCCTTGTGAGCAGGAATGTTCCCCGAATAGGTCCTCTCTGTGTTGTTGTTTGCCCAGAATGTGTAGTTGGGTGGGGGACTGTTGAAACCGGATTCATTGACACGGGAGTATGTTGGCACTGACTTCTCGTTTCGGAATGCTGAGGAGCGGCTATTGTTCAAACACTCTACACAGTAATACCCTGACTCAGAGTTGGAAGAAGAGTCTGATAAGTGCCTCTCATACGCGGGGCTGGAGTACAGATCTTTGTCTGAATGGCTGGGATCCACCTTACACTTTCGTCCATTCTGAGATGCTGTTTCTAGCAGTCTGAGTGAGACTTCTCTTGTGGACTGATATGGAGGGGGCTTGTCTGTGTTCCTTAAAACTGACACAACCCCATAATTTGGAAGAGGGTTGCCATACATCGGAGGTGGTGTTCGATTGGGTGGTATGTTCATGTTGTTATCTTTTGTGAAGGGAGGAGGAGGGGAATCTCCATATGGTGGTGAGGGAATAAGGTAATTGCCATTCATCATTGTGTAATTAACTGTAGGAGTTGTGGGGCTGGAAGAGCTGCTAGGAATGCTGGGAGTTTGAGACTGAGGTGAAGGTCGTATAGGAACTGGCTCAAGGATGCCAAACTCTGGTGCACAGTTAATGAGTTCCAAGTACTTTGGCATGTCTTTGGAACGGGGTTGGAGGTAGCCCAAAGCATCGATCTCGGAAGCTCGTTGCCGCTGGATCTGAGAGTAAGACACACGTGGGTCATCGACAGAGGAACACTTGGAATCAAGGGATGATGTGCGCTTCATAGGGTTGGCTGTCGACAGGTCTACAGTCAACTGAAACATTAAGACAAACAGCTACAGAAACCATTAAATGAAAGCAACATTATTCATCGAATGAAAAAGAACAAATACAGTGTCCTTGTACAATCATGGCTCCCAACCCTCAAAGAGATTGTAGAGCTATGACTGTCATAATTCCTACACTTTAACACAGACTTACAACTGTCATTGCACTACAACTAATTTGTGGAATGGGGCCCTAGACAGACAGATGAGTGGTCAACATAATCAGCACATTCCATGTGGTTAGGGCAGAATGACAATAATAACACAGGCCAAACACCCACAGATCATCATTACTCATCTCCAAACTCGGAAAAGTTCCATCCCAGAAATGCAACTGTGCATGGAATGAGTTGAACATCTTTTACTGGCTGTCACACCGATGTTGAAGACGACAGAGATTAGTTCTGAATCCTTTGAGTACATCTTCTTCCAGAACACTCAAAGTGCTGTTACCTTGTCTGTGGCCTCAGCTCCACCTAATAAGGTCATGCGCTTGTTTCTCCTGCTTGTTGGACTCAGAGGCAGGGACCCACCCCCTGGAACAAACAAACCAATCACACATCACAATCATGCCGTAGGCAAACTCACACTTCAGTTACTGTAGTCAGCTTAACCAGGTTTTGGTCTCAACTGCCAAGGATTCCTGAGATCTGGTTGTGCATTGGAGGAACATAGACTTTCATAACTGCATGTTTGATAGGAACTATACAGTGAAACCTTACTACTCTGGATCCTGTCATTTTGGAAACCATGGGCTTCATGTGAATACTGTTGGGCATGTCAACACATACAAAGGGACATGACTTCATATGATGGATACAATAAACCAGACACAGGTGGCTTCAAGTCTTTTCTTTGGCAGTAAGAGGCAAAGAGGACTTGGAGGCATGGATTTACGGATAACCACTTCTCTATATTTTCAGTGCATACTCTTCTTTTCTTTGGTAGTTAGGCCAGACCAATTTTATTTCTTGTTTTATGGATCCTCCCCCCTGTACTTTTTCAAGAAAAATAAAAAAAAAATAAAAATGAATTTCCCCTGCCCAAAAAAATAAAATCCTAATGATTTTATTGGCTAAAAATTTAAACTCACAAGAAAATATATTTTAGGTTGTTTTTTTTCACCCATATTCACTTCATAAATTGCGAAAATTAAAATATTTGAGTATTTAGATAAAAAAAAAGGGAATATTATTTTGATTAGAAATTCAATTTTCATTTTTTTTCCCCCCTGTCTGCCTTTAGGCTTTCAGAGGTCAAAAATCTGTAAAACAGGAAATAGAATTAGAATTAGCCTGGCCTTATGGATGAAAGAAATGGAGGCATGGGCCTTTTTATGGGTAACCACTTCTACATAGTTCAGTCCAAGACGTAGCCGTGAAATAAAGTAGCCGAAAGTATCAGTGTATAAAAACTAAGTTAAAAAACAGAAGTTCCTTGTGTACAAGTGCCTTAACTATGATAGGCATCTCTAGAAGAGGTTTCACAACAATAGTTTCACTGGTTGGTGTAAATGCCAAACATGGCAACCATACTGTATTGCACATCTGAATCTGTAAAGCAAGAACTGTGAGGACTGAGAAATTCACTAAGAGATAACCACATACCGTACTTGTGTAAAGAGTAAAGGGTATGTAGTGAAAGAAATAATACAAAGTCCTTACAAGGCATAGTGTACAATAAATACTATATGGGATGCAGTCTGGAATGGTTTAACCTTCATTTACATGCAGCATGCTGATTGGCTGAGCAGGACTGCTATTATACTATTATACTATATACATAGCTATTCCAATGTAGAGGTTCTTGCCCCAGATATATTTTAATCAATATTCTTGGTTATAGAATAAACATTACTTCAAGAACATATGTTTTCATCACATAACTGCACGTCCATTAGAACTGACATTCAACATTGGCAAGTTAGTGTCTAGGACTACACAATCATTCATGCCATATATTCTAGAAATGAATATACTATCAGTAGTTTAGTGCAGAATTATATATACACATCTATATGGTATCTGCTTAAAGAAAATAATTGGTTGTTATGTATGTGAATACACGGAAATTATGCATCACTTTGAAGGAAAATGTTAGTATGTGTTAGGATAAGCAATTCATTGTTCAATAGAAGTACAGCATGAGACAAGATTCCTGAATGAATAGAGACATCATATTTATCTTGTGACATCTTTATGAAGGTGGGATAACCAAATATAATAGGACAAGGGACTAGTGACATTCGCAAAATAAATGATTTCCCATCTGAATTAACATCGGGATGGTTCAAAAACATGTGCTAGCAAGCCCTTCACAACATGACCAAGAAAACACAAACTACACAACACCAGCATGTCACATGACATCAACTCAAGTCACATGACAACAACTGAATGACCACATGGCACACCAATGTACCTCTCCTCTTGATTTGTGATCTTTGATGGATGCACGTTGTGTCGTGATCCTCGACCTCTTCGGATTCCGTCGACGAGCAACTGGCCATTACCTCATCATCGAAGGCAAGATTAGCAAGTCCGTAATAAGAGATAGTTTGTGAGGGGGTAGGGGGCCGTGCACTTCGGGGAAGAAGGACTGCAAACAACATGCAGGAGTGGTAAGAACTAGGGCCACTGGCCACACACGCAAATACAACATGCACTAGAAAGGTTTCCATATTAGCACGGACAACATCGTGATCAGTTTCTCAAAGAATGTCATTTTCAAAGAAACATTAACACCAGATATGTGAATACTGATAATAGCACTCGCATATATCTTTTTGACAAAATATATAAAAATCAGATCATATGCCATATAATCTGAAAAACAATTTAACTACCTCAGGAAGTTTGTGATTTTTTTGTCTTAAAGCATCTGTCCATATTCTCCTCTTGGTTGCATTTACTGGATAGCTAATGAGATAAACACTACCCTGATAATCAAACAGTATAGACATGGGCATTTGTTAGGTGAATATAGGCAAAATACCAATGGAAAGACGGAAAATTTTAACACCAGGTGGGACTTCTATTAACAATGTATTGACATTCGATTCAGGACTTGAAATACAGGAAAATCAAGCCACTAACTAGCAGTCTTTGCTCCTATAGAATAGCAAGCATATCTTACTGGATTGAATTTTGTGAAGGGTCTAAATGATTTCAGAAAACTGTTTTCATAACCTATTGATATAATAGACAGCAAGAGGTGTAACAAGCACATTATTCAGAGAAAACATGCACAAAGCAGCAGGTCCCTCATTTTAACATTCTGCAGTATCGTTGTGAATGATACAAAACGTAATGAAGTTAAAACTCATCCAAAAGTAAGTGTAGCAAATTAAAATGAGGGATATGTGCAAGCAAGCAAAATATCACAAGCATAAGAAAGAGAATATATAAAGTTCTACACAAGAAAATTAGATCATGCTTAAATACCAATAGAAACTTGGTGTTAAGAAAATAAAATAAATTGTGAGACAATCATATTATTGCTGTGTATTATGTGGATTTATTGAGATTCTCTTAAAACACATGCACAATTTGACATGTATATTTAAAAAGACAACTTAATTCATGATATCAATTCAGTCGTTATATACTGGTTCATTGTACTTTCTATTGTTTGGGCGACAAAAGGCATTATTTCCTTAACTGAAGGACAGTGACAGTAAGTCTTTGTTTGGTAGACTTCAAAAGGGGCACTATCTCCTGAAACTGTACCAATAACGATGCAAGTTAAAGCTTTTCTAAATTATAAGGAAAGAAAAATATTGGAAGGTTTCTAATGCCAGGCCAGTTTTATTTCTTGATTTTTGTTGTCAGAAAACTTAAAGGCAGGAGGGGAAAAAATAAATAAACTTACTCACAGAGTAGATGTATTACTGTTGGTAATTTAAGAAATGTACATGGGGCAAAAACAGTTTTAACCAATTCTTGTGTAAGTTTACAATAAAAACAATAGAATTTTATTTCTTTGAGCAGGGAAAATCATTTCTTTCTATTTTTTATCCTTGAAAAAATATGACTGGCCGATCTGTAAAGACGAGACATCAAATTAGCCTGGCTTAATCAAAATATTTCTTTTATGCTTCAGGTTTATTATGATGAAAAAAATGTCAAAATAAAAGGACATTATTTAATGCTGATATTATGGTGAAATATAAAGATATTCTGGCATTTAGCATCACGATTTTCCCCACTACAGTAAGCATCCTCTAAACTAAAATTAACTCAGATTGGAAGGCCCCTTTTATTAGATTAGAACATACTTATTTTTTTTATCATTTACTATATTGTAAACATATGGTCATATAGTCAAAGTTAAACCTAGTTAAAATGAAGTGGAATTGTTGAAATTACATGTGTCTGTTTAAAAACTGCACTATCTAGGCTTACTGTGTCAAAAATGATATATGCAACTCAAATGAAGTTAAGGATTACTAAGATCTTTCATACTGTTATGGTCAATCAGTGACAGCATGTGAGATTCACTATTGTAGTATGGCATGGTAGATTAGCTGGTTCTTTTGAGTAGCATATATGCTGTCCACTGAAAGATTTCCATTCGAAATGTAATTCCACTTATGACTACTATTCTGATAATGTTAGACATGATGCTTGTAGATTCGAAAATTAAGGAATTATTTCCAAAAATTACTGCATTATAAATCTTGTACTCCTGTTTGATTCAAGTCAAAGATATGACAACATTATCAAAATGAAAGTCTGCTGTTTGTGATGCGCTTACTGATACATGTAAGTGACAAGGCAAAAATAACATATTAATAGCAATAATCACAAACTGGGTTTAAATAAAAGTGTGAATATTTAAATAAAAACAGAAAACATTCAACAGCTGATGGGTCGGATGGGGTGAACTTAAGCCAGGGGGTGTAAATATATGTCATCAATATATAGGTATGTATCAAGGTTTATTGCTTAGTATATCATTTCTGATCAGATACATAAAGTTTGGATATAATTACTTATTCATCTCATATATCATGGAAAGAATGTATTGCAAAATGTGCTAGAAACTAGTATTTATGACCCAAGACATTTTACTAGACAAAATATACACTTGAAATTCAGTCAATACATAACTTTGCCCTTTAATCTTCCTTTAGCCAGACCAATTGCATTTTTGGTTTATCAGGGTAAGAGAAAAATACATGAAGCGCATTTTGAAAAAAATGATCACAGTACCTATCGTCAAAACATACTATGAAACTAAAAACTTCTACCACTTTAACATTATTTGAATAATGTCTGTATTTCATGAAAATATCTTACTTCTTTAAACTTCAAAAGTTATCTGTAAAATGAGTATTGGTCTGGCCACATTGGGTCATGTGTAAGAAATCTGTATAGATGCCTACCATCAAGATGCGTGGGTGAGCGGAGAGCGATCTCCTCATCTGACATGTTGTTACACTGCTCCTGGAACTCTTCCAGCCCCTGCAGGATGTATGAGAATGATGGACGGTCTTCCGCTGAGAAACTCCAACACTTCTGCATCAACCCGAACCTGGCCAAATGTATCATGGACTCATTTCAAAACAGTATGAAAGTAATATTCAGAAACATGCAGTCATGATATAGAGTAAAGGTAAAGATTATAAGACTGACAGACTTTATGGATAACAACTTCTTTACATCATGAGTGTGACATACTGAAACAGATTCTTGTACCATTGCCATGAAGAATCTGTAACAAAATGTCCCTCTCACAACACAAAGAAGTTGTAATCCAGAATAATGACAATGTTGTACTTTCCAGCTTAAAAAATGCCACAAAGAAAGATCATAATGATCTGCCACATCAACATAACACTAGCAAGATAAGTAAAGTCCCTCAAGTCCCAAAGGTAAGAAGTCCTACACAGAAAAAGGATTAATGACTGATTGGAGAAATCTAGTGAGCTGTGAAATATTTTTGTCCTCTTTTCATACTCACATTTCATCAGCACATTTTTCCGGGCGTTCCAGCTTGCCACCCGCCCTGACGAAGTGCAGCACCTCAATGTTGGTACGTGCAGGGTAGGGTTGTTGACCTAACGTCACCACCTCCCACATCAATACCCCGAATGCCCTGAAGGAACAGCACACACTTTTCACATACTCAGCAAGCCTGACATCTATACTGTAGCAAGAACACTGTATGGTGGAAACAGCAACATAGCAGCCTGAATATCAGACTGGAATCCAGCTAAAAGAATCGAGATAGCAGTCATATCCAAGTGGGTCGAAGAATTAGATTTTGACCTAGATCTTCATTTAGGTTCATATTTTCTGGATAAAGAAGGCAATCCCATGCTGGATTTCTTAATTTTAGAACACTCAAATGAAGAGGAATTATTTTGCTTCCTAGACATTGAACAAGAAATCTCTATCAAAGGCGAACTTCGTCTAACTTCCTTCAACATATCTTGACATAAGAAGCATTATTGCATATCTGATATTGAGCACAGCAATCCTTTAAAGCATGTGACATCTGCCATAAAACCTTGGTATTGCAGACCTTTGTTTTGTACCACTGCCCAAAAAACAAGTAAATATAATATCAAACATTAATGTGATTGAACATTAATATGGAATGCAATGTGACTAGCCTATTTTGTATAGAAATGAAGCCTTCATATTAAGAAAAAAATTAACTGATTCTCTACACATTTCTGCGTGGACCATACAGAAAACTTATGAAGGTTTGTAGGTAAACAATACAATGATGTCAGGGTGAGGGTACATAACTCACGTTTAGGATAGGTATACCACTAGAAATAGCTATGACTCAGTGTTTAAAATTCCATTTGATTTTCAATATGTATCAGTGGAACCACAGGAATAAGGCTACCATAATTCAGTTGGAATGGCTACGTTATTATTATGTCTGTTGATGCTTAATGCATTGTGAGAAATGGTTTCAAAGTTATGCTAGTCAGTCAGGCAAGCCTAAAAGGTACTAGTCCACAAAATAAGTCACTACTTCAGGCCAGTATATCCAGTGTCTTGCATGACAATGATAAAAGGACTTACACTGAAAGATCACTATAACAGTATAAAAATGTAGTTGTTATGCGAGTTTAGTTTCATGCTGCATTTAGCAATATTCCAGCAATATCACAGCGAGGGACACCAGGTGGGGCTTCACACACTACAAACGCCTTATACACTCAGTTACCCTAACACTCAATCAACTTTTAAGAAACACTTATCAAACAATTTAGCATACGCAATACAGAAAAATCATATTTCACATAAATGGAATTAAAAAGAAGTATTATTAATATATTTCAATTAGACTTTGACACTGAAAACATTCATCACCCTAATAATCACAACATTGACCTCCCTACCCCCGAAGAACATCATAAGAATAATATTGTCCTGCTCTAATCAAAAGCACTATAGATGATACTAACCATATATCAGATGGAGTGGTGAACACACCATCAACCAGGGACTCTGGTGACATCCAGCGGACAGGAAGTAGCCCCTCTCCTTCCTTACGATAGTAGTCATTCTTGTATATGTCTCGAGCAAGACCAAAGTCACCAATCTTAATGACCATTTCTGAAGGGTCCTTTTTAGAAACTAGACAATTCCTGGCGGCTAGATCTCTGTGGAAGAAAAATATACATGTAAATGTATCGTATTGGAAACTGAGACCTACAGATCTTCACAGTGAAACCTTGTGAATCCTGGAAGGTCTATTCAATGTGGATTTATCCTGTGCCCACCACTATTGGCAGCATGGACTTAAAGATAAGATAATGACACTGAAGATGTTCTTGAATGAACTAGTAGCATGAGCATAAATACAACTAATGTCATGGAGAACACTCTGACCATGAACACTGAAGAAAAATATAACCTAGTTCCATGTTACTAAAATATGACTGACTTAAATAAATCTCAAATCAAATCAATTTAAGACATAATTGCAGTCTTACCTGTGAACAAAATGCATTTCTTCCAGGTATTTACAACCTCTGGCCACATGGACACACACCTTGACCAGGTCCGGCAGGAGCAGCTTAGCCGGAGATGCCTGTTGGGCAGGAGACAATGTAACTACATACAATGAATGAGTTGTGGATGTACACGCCACAGTAGTTGATGTGTTTCATATACTGTATACTTCCATTAACTTCAAGATGTGAACACATAATATATCCATCCACCTTCACTTAAAAACATGTCTGAGGCCTGTCATGGTGGTCACATAAAACCTGAGGTAAATCCAGACACAACAAATCAGTTCTGATGAAACCATAACTATCAGAGAATGGCCATATTACATATGCTAAATGAGTCAATGGTTCTCATTCTATACTCAGATGGTGTTTGGTGTTATCTTACATTTTGTTGCACATCACAGTTTTACTTAACATCTCTGTTACAGAGCAGTATTTGTTCCACACGTTCCCTTACATTTGTCCTTCAGTATACATTCCTCTGCTGTACTTACAGTTGTAGCACGACAGCCTCTGAGGAAGGACAGCAAGTCCCCCCCTTCCATCAGCTCCATGATGATGAACTGAGGGTCGTTGTCCAGACACACGCCCAGGAGACTGAGGATGTGGGCGTGGCGGAAATTACTCATCAACAGTGCCTCCTTCAAGAACTCCTCTTTCTCATGCTCTGAAGCTGACTTGCGCAGAGTCTGCAATATTGGAATTAGACAGTGAAGGAATATCACACTGAGGCCTTTCTAGAAGTTCTACCATAGTGGTGTGAAAGGTTTTCCACACATTATCATCGTCTATTCATCCTTACTGGAGGCAGTGGGTTAGCCTGTTGGTTAAATTATTCACTCAAAGGCCTGGGTTTGATATTCTCCCGTATGAAACCCATTTATTTTGTCCCCTGCTTTTGTGTTGATGGAATATCACCAATCGTGGTATAAAAACACAACTCACTCACTTATTCGACTTTACTGTCAGGCCTGGGTTTGATATTCTCCCGTATGAAACGCATTTATTTTGTCCCCTGCTTTTGTGTTGATGGAATATCACCAATCGTGGTATAAAAACCCAACTCACTCACTTATTCGACTTTACTGTCAGACCAACAGACTCTGATGTGAAATATTCTTCATTTGACCACTCTCATAAATAGCTAAAACATATTGTATAAACTTGGCCACATACTGGGAGTCACAAAATTTCCCCATGTGTTTTAACGTATAGTTTGAGTAAAACTAACACTGGAATTAAATTAAGAAATGCTTGAATTAATATTTGACTTAATCTCAGCTCAAGTTTAAAGTTATGTTTCTCAAGAATATTATGTTTGTCCTTTGATAACAGAAATGTTCTACATTGATCAAGTCAAATAAGAAGCACAGGATCTCCTTATCCAAAAGAATGTCAGAATTATTTGCCTGAAACCCACCTTTACAGCGACCTTAGTATCGCCAGAGGAGTCACTGAGAATATCTCGAGCCACACCCATGAACACTTCCCCAAATGCTCCACTGCCAAGGAACTTTGTAAGGGTCAGCTGGTCTCGCATGAAATGTGGCAAGGCTTCTATGTCCTCCGCTGTGGGAGTGATGCTGTTCGTAAGACACAGAGACATAAGCATCATTGTGAGTAGAGAAAATATTTACTAAGTGGTTTGACTTCAACTGTCTTTAAACTGCTTCTTATTCCTGCCTTAGGGTCTATACTGGAAACATATGACAAACAATGAGACAATTACACTATGCATTTCTAGAATGCTTCATATTCCTCATTTAGGGTCTATACTGGAAACATGTGACAAACAATGAGACAATTACACTATGCATTTCTAGAATGCTTCATATTCCTCATTTAGGGTCTATACTGGAAACATGTGACAAACAAGGAGATAATTACACTATGCATTTCTAGAATGCTTCATATTCCTCATTTAGGGTCTATACTGGAAACATGTGACAAACAAGGAGATAACTACATTATGCATTTCTAGAATGCTTCATATTCCTCACTTATGGTCTATACTGGAAACATGTGACAAACAAGGAGATAATTACACTATGCATTTCTAGAATGCTTCATATTCCTCATTTAGGGTCTATACTGGAAACATGTGACAAACAATGAGATAATTACACTATGCATTTCTAGAATGCTTCATATTCCTCATTTAGGGTCTATACTGGAAACATGTGACAAACAATGAGACAATTACACTATGCATTTCTAGAATGCTTCATATTCCTCATTTAGGGTCTATACTGGAAACATGTGACAAACAAGGAGATAATTACACTATGCATTTCTAGAATGCTTCATATTCCTCATTTAGGGTCTATACTGGAAACATGTGACAAACAAGGAGATAACTACACTATGCATTTCTAGAATGCTTCATATTCCTCACTTATGGTCTATACTGGAAACATGTGACAAACAAGGAGATAATTACACTATGCATTTCTAGAATGTTTCATATTCCTCACTTAGGGTCTATACTGGAAACATGTGACAAACAAGGAGATAATTACACTATGCATTTCTAGAATGCTTCATATTCCTCACTTAGGGTCTATACTGGAAACATGTGACAAACAAGGAGATAATTACACTATGCATTTCTAGAATGCTTCATATTCCTCATTTAGGGTCTATACTGGAAACATGTGACAAACAAGGAGATAATTACACTATGCATTTCTAGAATGTTTCATATTCCTCACTTAGGGTCTATACTGGAAACATGTGACAAACAAGGAGATAATTACACTATGCATTTCTAGAATGCTTCATATTCCTCATTTAGGGTCTATACTGGAAACATGTGACAAACAAGGAGATAATTACACTATGCATTTCTAGAATGCTTCATATTCCTCATTTAGGGTCTATACTGGAAACATGTGACAAACAAGGAGATAATTACACTATGCATTTCTAGAATGTTTCATATTCCTCACTTAGGGTCTACACTGGAAACATGTGACAAACAAGGAGATAATTACACTATGCATTTCTAGAATGCTTCATATTCCTCACTTAGGGTCTATACTGGAAACATGTGACAAACAAGGAGATAATTACACTATGCATTTCTAGAATGCTTCATATTCCTCACTTAGGGTCTATACTGGAAACATGTGACAAACAAGGAGATAATTACACTATGCATTTCTAGAATGCTTCATATTCCTCACTTAGGGTCTATACTGGAAACATGTGACAAACAAGGAGATAATTACACTATGCATTTCTAGAATGCTTCATATTCCTCATTTAGGGTCTATACTGGAAACATGTGACAAACAAGGAGATAATTACACTATGCATTTCTAGAATGCTTCATATTCCTCATTTAGGGTCTATACTGGAAACATGTGACAAACAAGGAGATAATTACACTATGCATTTCTAGAATGCTTCATATTCCTCACTTAGGGTCTATACTGGAAACATGTGACAAACAAGGAGATAATTACACTATGCATTTCTAGAATGCTTCATATTCCTCATTTAGGGTCTATACTGGAAACCTGTGACAAACAAGGAGATAATTACACTATGCATTTCCAAAATGACTGTCCATCTATGCCAATATTTACATTGCCATTATTCTCTGGCCAGTGTGCTCCATCAGCTAGAACATTTCTATTTCTTGCCATTAATATCACTTATAACTATAGCTACAAAACTCTTCTCATACTAGAGTTAGATTCGAGACTTACTTGATGGCGTAGAGTGTGTTGCTCTGCTGGACGGTAGTGTGTGGGAGCTCTCTGAGTGTGGCCAGCTCCATGTCTGGGACTCTGTACATGCTGATGAACTGTCTCGTCTTCTTCCTCTCTTCCTTCCGCCGTCTCATGACTAGAAAAACATAACCTTTAAATTACATTTGTTAGTTTTTATATTTATTTTTCAATGCTGCATTCAGGCATATTCTAGCTGTCAGGGCAGTCTACAAATACACACATCTGGTCCATACAATCCAGTGATTGATAGTGTGGTCCATGAAAAGTATGAGGACATATGAGCTTTAACATGCAAGTTTCAAAGTCACCTGTTACAAAACACATAGGTTTTCTTGGAAGCAGTTCTAAACCAAACTTTATTACATACATCTGGAAAGTATTCAGATTGTTTGGAAAGTTTTCAAAATTATGGAAATCAGCACATTCAAATTTGAACAACAACACATCTAAAACTCACAGAAGCAGAGAGCAATGATGATGATGATGGCAACCACAAGCACAAAGGAAATGACAACCGCAATCACAATACGAGTGGTCTCCCCATTTAAGCTGTTGTCCATGATCACTGAAAGATAACAAGGTAGAGTTAAGGACAGGTCAGAAAACATAGGACTTGGATAAAGTTGAGATTTCTAACCTGAGCTCTACTTCAGATATATTAAAAGGTAAAAATGTGATTATAATCTGAGTGTGTTTCCATGTGATAAATATTACATACCAGAAAAAGCTTATTTTATGTTGATAATTTAACTTATGATATATCAAAACTAAAGGGCAATTGTGATTTAGTTACAACATGATATAATAAACATTTTATTCAATAAAGTAACTCTAGAAACTGCATGACTACAATATAAATTAGTTGCATCTCTACATGCATCTCTACCATACAATACTCAGTTACAAAGAGACATGTGTAGAGAGTCATTCTTCATATATATCAGTACAATATAGGAACATCTACTAAACCACATTCTCTGGACTTCACTGCGCCTAACCACCATGCGTTAATCAGACCCACTCACCAATAGGTGTGGCAAACACTGAACTGTTGTCACTGAAGGGGCCTAAGCCGTTCTTGTTTTCAGCCGCTACACGGAAGAGATACCTCTGTCCTGGTTCCAGAACGTGCTCATCCACAACCCATCGTGGGTCGGAACCATTGTACACCTGGGTCCACTCTCCATCAGCAATTTGACTGGCAACAGACAATCAGAAATTGGTAAAGGAATGTTCCATCCACAACAAAGGACCAAATACAGACTCTTGTAGCTGTCGGTTACCTTCTTATCTGATTGAGTTTGTGTGATTTGGCAAGACTGGTCTCTTGGCTGTAGCAGGATCTGGGTATACCCTAGTTATGTAACAGCACACTGACAGTAAGAAAACTTAAAAAGGCATTCAAATGGTTGACATTGTGAGCTAACATTAAGCCATGGGATGAGTGTTTCTTCGTGAGATAACAAAACAAAACTGTCCTGATGGTATTGTTCCAAGCAAAATTTCAAAACTAAAGCTTGTTCAGCTTGACCTGACCAAGTGAATACTAATGCATTGCGTTACCATGTCACATCTTTTTGGGTCTATTATTGTGAAGGGGTGCATCTTTGTCAGTTGATTGTCCACATGTCCAAACAGCCAAGACAAGGTTGCAGTTTGACATCTCAGTGTCGAGAAATCGTCAGATTTGTCCTAACTTTAATTCAAAAAGAAGCTACAGATGGATGAATGTTTCTGATTTACGCATGCTTCACATGAATGCTACATTAATGACATTCTCTGCTCCCCTATTTAATGAAGTCAGTTCAAGCTGCTGTTTGTGCCATTTGAGGCCCGGGCTATTAGTATGCAGAGTAGCTCAGGTCATTGCTGAACAAGCTGTATTTGTGAATGAACACGTGCTTCAGGCATTGGTTATTACCGTATGAACAGGTGAATTTTCCTTAACAGAATAAAGCAAATAATTCATATAAATACTGTTAGATGGCATACCTGTATTCCAGGATATAGTTGGAGATAGGTTCCCCATTGTCATGTGGTTCCTCCCACAGAATCTCAAATACTTGAGTCTTGTACTCCTGCTCAACTGGGGGATCTGGCTGGTCTGGCACGTCAGCTGGAACAGGACAGACATCAGTATCATATAATATGACAATGTTTGATGACTTGCAGAAACTGGCATGAACATATGTGGGGTAGGGGACCAAAATATTTGAATAACCACACTTCACTAGTGTCAGAGAAGGCTTTAACTTCAATAATTGATAAATTACCTTCAGTAAGGACACGATTTTGTCAAAAATTTTCATTTTGTGTAAAAAGCACAAATCTGGCTCTCTGGTAGATCAAACAATTGTAAACTTTCTGGATATGGAACCACTTGAGCATTGAACTCTGGTTGCAGAAAATCAAAGATGGCCGCCAATATGACTGAAGTCTCTAACGATGTTGGTCTATGTTCAAAATATCATAATTCCCTCGTACTTAAATGCCTTGTAAACTGAAGATTGTTTTTACCAGCTTCTTAAACACTTAAATCAACATTTAACATCACCACCTGGGTGTAATATGGACTTACTGAGTGTTTTGAATGTCAGTGAGTTATTTCCAGGCCAGGAGTAGAACTGAAAGGGTCTAGTCTTGTACATAGTCCTGATCTGGAAGGTGTACTCGGTGTTGGTGTCCAGGTGAGGGATCAGCTCAGTGTACTTCGTGTTGTTCCTTGTAGTTATCATTGGAGTAGTACGTCCTTTTGAACCCTTTTTCTGGAATGATAACAGGTTCACTAATGAGTTAAATAATGTATACTTCAGAATGGCAATCTGGCACTAAAGACATCCACCCAGATTATAGACAAAAACTCCTGAAATGAAACCTGAAAGAAGGAAGGTTACAACATACCGTAGAGTACCAGAAGGTATGGCGAGCAACACTGTTGTCAGAAGGACTAAGCCACTCTATTTCCAGAGCGTTGGAGTATGACTGCTTCAGAGTGATGGGGTTTGGGTCCATGTAGGTAGTTACCGTCAATGGCTTGGTTTCACTGTATGACATCTTGTCAGCCCCATATGCCCTCACCTTGTGAAAAGAACAAATAGTGAAGCAAACTTTCAAGGAGGCCATTTTGAATTAGATTCCCACAGGACAGCAATTTTTATCAACAACAAACAAAATTTCAACAATATTTCACATTACACACAGATATGTGCAAAGATATATCAGGATGAGAAGAAAGAGCTATAATCTAAGACTACTGAAAATCTTTCACTACAGCCTCCAAGTCTGAGATTAGTATTGTTCAAAAAACTAGTTCTAAAAAGTTTGTTCCTGAGGTCTAACATGGGAAAGTCTGAATCAAGGTGTGAAACATGAACACAACTGTCAAGTCAAGTCAAGTCAAACAGAAGCCCCACTCACTGTGAAAGTATAGGTATGACTTGGAGACAGGTCAGTCACTGTGGTCTGGTCAGTGGTTGTCAGAGAGTCTGACGGACGAACATCAGAAGGGCGGGTCTGACCTTCCAAGTTATGACCTTTGGAGTTCAAGGTTGACCACTTCACCACATAAGAAATATTTTGTAGGGGTCCATTAAGCTTCAAAGGGGGGTTCCACTCAATACGGATTATTCTGGGATTTACTACAAAGGCAGTCACATTCTGAGCTGGTGATGGCACTGTAAGGAAAAGATTATATTTCAGGCAGAATTCAGCATCAATACTTTTGAAGATACAGAGTCAGCAATACAGAATGGCCAGTCTCTGTTAACCCCTTAAAATAGATACCATAGGGTGCATTGGAAAATATATGAGTGAGTGAGTATGGTTTTAAGCCACTTTTAGCAATATTCCAGCAATTTTAACTGCAGTGAACACTGAAAACAATATTACCCTACAGAGGTAATTTCCTTGAATCACAAAGGCAATTTACCTCATACAGAACCATGACATTGATTCCCCAAGCCTTATCACAAAGTTTGCTATATACTGACACATTGGCATTCATATGTGAAAACAATGTTTTCTTGTCTAGCTCCATGGCCTACACAATGATATACACATGTGGTAAGTTAGCTTGGGTCTCTCTGCACATATTTACTCAACACACATTTGACTGTGACCTTTACAAAAATGAAACACTTCACCAAACTGACCCCATTCTCAAGGACCAAGTGTACATGTCTTCCTGGTACTGAACGCCTACCTCCTTGTTTTGTCCTCTGTACAACCTCCTTGCCAGCTGTCTCTGCCAGGTACTCTGTGTAGTAGTTACTAATGGTTACCTGGAACAGGTACTTGGTGTACGGCTCCAGCCCTGTGATGTTCACAAACCGGTCATACGACTCCTGTGGATGCAAGCATATTTCATCACAACAAAGAAAATACCTAGGACTTCACAAAGAATACATAAAAATACACTCTTTTATACTGAAACAAGCGTCACCGTTAAAAGCAGTTTGTACTAATTCAATTTTTTCAATGTTAAGGGTATCAGGCTTAGGCCAAATATCGGTCCAGTCTAACAGCTTACCAATACCCCAATTACATAGACACAATTTCTCTGTATCACACATAGAACGTTCATATTACAGTACATAGGCCATGAATTCTCAGAGGGTAAACAAGGTGTTTTGCTTAATGTCCTAATGTAACAACAACCAGGTTAATGATACGTTTTGTTCAGTCTACAATGAATAATCAATAGAAAACTACTTAATAATATATACAGTATACCATAATTGGAGATGCATAATTAAAACTTTTAATCTAACTCTAAATAGATGCATTTAACACAATACCCATAAACATTGAGAAAAGTAAACATGATCAACAATGACATGATTAGGATCAGACATTGTGATTTCAACATTCAGTGAACATGGTCCTCACCACTTTCTGGCAGGATTCACTCTCAGTTCTACAGTCAGTGTGTGGGGTGAGGCTTCTGTCCTTCAGTTGCTTGTACCATGCAGTGTACTTGTCCTGGGGAGTACTGATGCCTTTACAGTGTTTGGGACGAGTCACAGCGTCCAGAAGTAGACCGATGGACTTGTCCGTCACCTCTTCTACAGTGACCTTGCCGCTGTACTTACCAGGGTCAAGGCAATCTGAGTCTGAAAACACAATCATGGTTCAATCCAACAAGCACCAAAAATGTTTGGGAGGTTACTCAGTTTGCAAAGTCTCTGTTGACATGGCGTAACAAGTAGAGTTTCTTTCCATGGTGCATAAGAACCCCTCTATCCACTTTTTCCATTCTCTACTTATAATGCCCACTCACTACACTTAAATCCGCTTCCAGTGTAATATGTTATTAATACCCACTTGAGATCCCTTCTATGCGAAATACTATCTCTGAGTAATACATACAATATATCTTCAAAATACATCAGTTACAATGACAACTTTCTTGAATATTTTCTCTGGAAACCACAACTGAAAACATTATTTGCTAACACAATAAACCCTGTTTCTTCCACCATACACACACTCAAACACTAACCACACCTTCCAGCACCAAACCCATTATGATTTGGGCAAGAACTGGTCTTCAGTAACCCATGCTTATCAATAGAGGCAAATAATGAGATTGGGTGGTCAGGCTCGCTGGTTTGGTTGACACGTCATTGGATCCCAACTGCATGGATCGATGCTCATGCTGTTGGTCATTGGATTATCTTCTCCAGACTTGATTACTTACAGACCACCACCATATAGCTGGAATATTGCTGAGTACAACCTACCTTTCACTATCACATTTGTTAACACACCAACCAATCCCCTTCATTAGAACACACACCATCGACACACCTCCTTCAGTCAAGACACACTGTGAACACTGTGACATACCAGGCAAGGGCTGCAAATGGTCTCCATAAGCCACTATGTCCTGGACGTCTGGGACGCTCTGCTGGATGTAGTCCCGTCCTGTTTTCTTGTTGACGCTGTACAGCTTACCAGTGTCCTTGTTGTACCAGTACACTCGGAGGTGATCAACAGCCAGAAGACTTGGGGGCAGGCCTGAAGAAGATGCGGAAGTATGTTACTCACAAGTGAGTGAGTGAGTGAGTGAGTGAGCGAGCAGTTTTACGCCACTTTTAGCAATATTCCAGCAATATCACAGCATGACACCAGAAATGGCGTTTATACCTATGTGGGGAACTGAACCATTTGGTTTAACCACTTGGCTACCCCACTGCCTAAAAACTATGGTGAAGTATGTTACCGGCAAATGAGTGAGTTTAGCTTTACACCTCTTTTAACAATATTCCTTCAAAACCGCGATGGTGGGACACCAGAAATGTGCTTGACATATTGTACCCATGTACAGCATCAAACAAGAGTCTTCAGCATGACCAACAAATGCTTTAACCCTTGGCTCCCCTACTGCCTTATTACTGGCAAGATTTGATGAAAGAGGCTAGAACTGATATAATAGAACATCTTTAACCAGTGACATACAAAGTCAAAGGAAATGTCGCTGATGTAGGAAATGTTGTCCAAGATATGATAGATTTGAAGGCAATATTTTATCAATCTAACCTTACCAGTTACAGCAGAGGGTTATAATCAATAGGACAATGTGACTATAATGGATGGATGCCAGGAAGGTACATTTTGGTTTTTGCTTCCTTGTGCATGTTGGTTTTGCTTTCAATTCTATGTCACTCTTGAAGGCTTAAAACTTGAATAAGCTTTCAAAAGTGACTGTGAACACAAAATCAATGACTGTTATATCATGTAACACTGAGAAAGAGTATACTGTCTGCCCAAACCTACCCCTTGTGTTTGAGGCTGTTGCTTTGAAGACAACCCGACACTGACATCCGGCAACATCAGTAGCCATGATGGTGTATGTTGGCATGTCGATGAAGACTATCTCTGTCCTTCCACTGTTCGAGTAGTCCATAGCAACAACAGGTGAGACATTGAGTCTGTCCGAGCATGTGCAGTTGTCTGCAGACCTCCGAGAACGTCTTCCACCACCAAGAAGGTCTGACACTGTATTGCTGTTGAAGTGCTTGTGGAAAATGTGACCTTGATTGGAAGAGTCATTCTCTGTCCAGAAGAGGGAGCTGTAAAGAAAAGCACACCACATGAAAACTTCAACCAGTAACATGTATTTGGAAGACTGGTGATGATAACATATGAATAGATATGCTCAACACTGGATGATGCGGACAAGTCGCTCATCATGTTCAGTTGTTGCCTACAACAATGTATGGATATGTATTACTTTCTCTCACATAAACTGGAATTGACTAGTGCTATGTTCACAAAATGAAATATCTAATAGTTTTTCCAGTCATTTTCACATCTGGAATACAGTCTATGACAAATCTGCCACATTTAACATGATGTACTACGACCTTATTCACCTTGTGTAGGGGTCTGACAGAACACTGCCTACTGAGACCGATCTGTTCATAATCTCCCGGTACATCTTCTTGTCAATATCATATGCCATGATTCTGTTCAGGTCACCCATCTTCTCCACTACATATAGAGTCCGACTGATCCAGTCAATGCTCATGTCCTTCCCTACACCATCCAGTTTAATGAGCTGCAAGAGACAAAAAACTGAGCATTTGCAGGAAAGAACAGGAATCTGTAACAGTAGACTGTCTACCAAAAGAATGAGAACAATTCTGACAAACTCAGAACCATTTCTGACAAATACCTACTACCATTTGTATCACACAAAAGGTCGATGTCACTGAATGCTGTGATTGCCAATATCCTAATGATCAACGTACTAACACAGAACAATAGTCAGAAACTCTCAGATGGTTACCTGAAATGTAGGCATGGAAATATAACTATAACGTTATGATCACTATGTGTTGTTTGTCTGGAGAGGTATGTGATTCCTTCCTTGTGTGCAAGTAGGAGCACTTTATATCGGTACCACTGTTTTAGCTACTTCTGGTTTGTATATACAGGAGTTTCTAACCCTAACAACAAGCGTAACCTAACTTAACCCTGACCCAGTTAACTACTACAGAGTAGGACTGCATGGTATTACTGATATGTCACAATACGCTTTTAAAATGAGACTTGTTGATTACACAGTGTCTGACTGTCATTTTTGTGGAAGTTGAGGCTGAGCAGGTTAGGCGGCTGACTTAGTGTGCTGGCAGTTAGGTGCATAACTCTGAGGGTGTGGGTTCAAATCCCAGATGGGACTCAACCAAAAGAAAGTACTAGAAATTGTACTTTACAAAGAAAAGTGTAATTCCAAATATAACATGTTACATGAGCATACTGCAAGATTAGATTCTTTTCTGAGGACCGGTAGATTGGTTAAAATTAAAATCTACACAGATTTTCATTCACAACACAGCACACAATGATACTATAAATTACAGGGAAACAAACTTAGAATCATCGGCTATGCAGCCTAATTTTGAGATTGCTACCATCAGAACAATATAATATATCTTAAGGGACTTATAACATACAAGATAGGACTGACATGCACATTTAGTGTCACTCACTGTCCAACACTTAAGTTCTCAATGTATAGAGGATATTATATGAGATAGATAATAGTATATGAGTAGCCTCGTCATACTATGTTTATGACACAAGTGCCCAAATGTTGGTACTTCCCAAGCGAGAGGGAGGGATATACCAATATTTAGGCATAAGTGTTGTACAGATAGTATGATCAGGACATGAATAAAATGTTCGGTTTACTCCTGAAGTCATCAAATTGAAAACAATACACCAAATCTACTTTCAAACACAGGCTGGCTACCCACTGTCACCACAAGTAGAACGTAACGTCACAGAAGAAACACGACATCAGAGCATTGTTCAAAACGCCACGTCACAATGGCAAAGTGGTATTTTGCCCAAGGGCATAAAATGATAACTATGAACCCTGATTTGTTTGCTGTTGTGGTTCATAAATTGCAATATATACTTCAATACAGGTACCTGAATCACAAAATATTGCAATATAGTAATTTGCCAATACAGAACCCTACTACATAATGTACAAAAGACAGGTTTATGTAGATTACTGGTTACTGATAACAAGGGCTGGCAATGCTGATGCAGTCCAAGTCATTACTGGCCAATGTCCAACTTACTGCTGTGTTTGTGGAGTTCTGGGACACATAGAGAGATGTCTTCTTCTCAATCCAGAACATGCGGACATCTTGAGCCAGGAATGTCATGGCAGTAGGTGAGATCTCTGGCAGGAGAACCGTAGAGTTGAGGTGGCCATCCATTTCTGACACAGAGACTGATGACTTGTTTGCAATCAGGAGGCGAGGAACAGGATTCACCACTGAAATATACACAGTAGTATTTCATTTCATGTGTAATTTCAGTATCATCAGTATCTTAATACATCTTACAAACAAGATGCTTAAACAGAACTTTCATGGCTGAATTACTTTTCACGCTCTCTGCAGTAGGTAGTATTGATCTATTATTTGTGTTTTTTGCTGCACAGTGCTCCACTCAGAAATATTCCAGCTATATGGCAGCATTCTGTAAATTATCAAGAAGGGAGAAAACAATCCAGTGATCAACAGCATGAACATCCGAGTTTCTAGAGAGCTAACAAGCCTGACCACCCGATCCAGTTAGTCACCTCAAACGACAAGCATAGGTTAATGAGGACCAGTTCTAACTCTGATCGTAACAGATCTTGTTTGCAGTACTCACCATCAGTGACAGCAGACACTATTTCTGATAGTTCACCACACCCTGCTTCAGTGCAACCTTTAACCTAGGCAATACAAATAAGTCTTTATTATTATTATCTTCTATTAGGTACAAAATAAATACACTCTTATTTCATTAGGATAAAGTTTGTGTGAGTCAGATCTGAAACCATAAATGCACAAACCCATATGTGAAATGTGTATCTCGTGTGGCACACTCAAATAACTTTGGTTCTACAGTTGTTGTGCACCTCACAATACATCTTTCAGGCTACACACATTTAATTATCAGGGCAGGAAAAGCTGATTATGAGCAAGAACTTTAACTTTCAAGAAATCAAGAAATGCATGAACAACCTCACACTCCAGCCACATGTTAGAATGGACTGATGTTTTTTTATACCTGAAAGAAGTAACTCTTGTTGTCAAGAAGATTGTTGAGAATGAAGTGTCTCAAGACGCCACCAACTCGGGCCTCATGTTTGACCGCACTGTCCCCTTCCCAGTAGTAGACAAAATGGTGGCTCAACACGCCACGTATGGCATGGGGGTTGGACCAGCGGAAGTCTGCAGCAAGCATTAGCTGGGACGTGGAGTTGTTCTTATTGGGCTGGGTGATGTAAACCCTTGGAGTCAGTGGTGCAGTTGGAACTGAGAACAAACATATAAACCATATACAGCGGAAACCTGATAAGTAAACTTTCAAGAGACTCGTCAAAATTGTTTACTTATCAGGTGTTTTACTTATCCAAACTTATCAATATCTGCAAATGACAGAGTAATGGACAAGATTTGTAAGTAATATAACATGTTTTATTGCACCGGTCTACTCACTGATACTCCCAAGCTACATTTAACAATGAACAATGTAGCGCTAAGATAATCTCCCTTACTTTAACAAAGACTTACTACTGTTGTAGTGCTAAGGGGCCCATGTCACAAATTGCCCCAGCCTAACACACACTAAATATTGGGAGCCTATTCTCTGCTTGAATCGTGACACAGTTGCCCAATGTCTCTACTGACTGACCTGCCATGGGCGACCTGATGGACACAGTGGATGCCTCGGTGTATCCCCAGTAGGTGTAGGGCTGTATGGACACAGTCATCTGGGTGTAAGGGGACAGGCCTTCTATAGGGTGCCAAGTCTTGGAGGTTATCTGAAACAAACACATCTCATCTAAGAACAGTAATGGTACAATTCTGACAAATTTCAGGTGCGGATACAACTTTTTTAAAAAGAGAGGTTGTACACTCTTAAGAAAGGGGGGACACTCACTTCGTTTTAAATGGTCAGTTGACATTTGACTAAACTTTCAGGACAAAAAGGGAGTTGCACACTATGGATCTGCCTATGATGTTATGGATAACTTCTTTTATTTTGAGAAGATTCTTGTACCACTGTCCTTCTCAATACTGTACTTCGAAACTTCTAAAATGCCACTGAGACAAGTTAACACTGGTAGCATCTGGAATCATGGTTGAAACAGTGAACCTTATCCCTGGTTTGTTGTTCCAGGGGACCAGATCTGATGTTGTGTTCCCTCAATGAACAGAATAGACTGAGAACTACCATCTTTGTGATCAACAAATTATGAGATGGTTGCGGAGTAATGACTTACGACATGCGTAGATCTCTGAGCAATCTGTATGTAGACCTTGTAAAACACCTTGCCATATGTGACGTTGTGGGCCTGGTCCCAGGTCAGGTTGAAATTGTATGAAGGCCCCACCACCTTGATGGAAGTTGCCCACAACGGTTTGGGAATCACACGCAGAGAGGACGAATCAAAACCATCTACAAACATACTCAACTTTTCATATGCAATATCAACTTTACGTCTGCATGTCCAAACTCAGCACTATGTCTAAAACTTCAAATCTACATTTATAAACTTCACGTCTGTCTAAACTTCAAATCTACATTTATAAACTTCACGTCTGCATGTCTTAAACTTCAAATCTACATTTATAAACTTTACGTCTGCATGTCTAAACTTCATATCTACATTTATATAACTTCACGTCTGCATGTCTGAACTTCATATCTGCATGTATAAACTTCACATCTGCATGTCTGAACTTCAAATCTACATTTATAAACTTCATGCCTGCATGTCTGAACTTCATATCTGCATTTATAAACTTCATGTCTGCATGTCTGACCTTCATATCTGCATGTATAAACTTCACATCAGCATGTGTGGACAATGTTGCAACTTGCAAGACAAGTGTCAGCTCTGCATCTACATGAGAGCACTCACCTGGGAAGCTGTGTATGCTTGGGTGTTTCACTGAGAAGGCTGTGATGTTGGAAAAGTGAGGGCTGACGATGGAAGTGTATTTACAGTCCATGTCTCCCACAACCAAAGCATTTGACTGATCCATCCAGAACAGGTGATGAGAATAGTACTGGATGCCTGAATATCTGGAATATGGTGAAATAAATGACCGATAGCCTCTATCTGTAATATCTCTATATGTAAACAACAAACAGTCTGCCTATCTGGTATAAGGTGAAACAAATGACCTTCAATCACTGACCAGTCTAAGTAAACTTATCCTCAGTACTTTTCGTTACACTCCACCACTTAGTCTAACAAAACCTTATGGGAGGTTGCGTCCGGCAACCTTTGAGATTGACCAATAAGAACACAGCTTACCAAATCGTGAAAGTGCACATTCGCACATCTCTTATGAACTTTTTATCTCGAAAAGGTTCATACCCGAACAATTCCGAATGCTATTTAGCGTCCAATCGCTTCCGGGTGTTGCACACGGCGTACTTAGTGCCATGATAACGGTGAGTAAACAGTCGCTGAAAATAGTGTTTTTGACAATATTCAAGGATGTTATCTTGCGGAAATATTAGCTAATGGTAACCATGTCAACAGAAACACCAAAGCGTATACACTGAAGGTCAAATAACTGTGTTATGTGATGATTTTTGTTTGTGGAGAGATCTGTGTCGGTGACCTGAATATTTTGAAAGTCCCTCCGATCCCTAAATAGTAGCCGTTGTCTGATTGGTTAAATCTATTTAACCGTCTCGCATTTGATTGGACTGTCATTGGTTGCTCAAAGGTTACCTGACGCGACCTTCTACTAGGTTTTGTCAGACTCAGTGGTGGATTGTAACGAAATACACTGAGACGAAGTTTACTTAGACTGCCTATCTGGTATATGGTGAAAGAAATGACCTATGGCATAAATATCTGGAATATGGTGAAACAAAGACCTATAGCCCTGAAATTTGAAATATGGTGAAAAAATGACCTAAACCCTGACTATATGGAATATGATGAAACAAACGATCTAAAATCTGCCTATCAAGAATATGGTGAAAAAAATGCCCCATTGTCTAAATATCTGGAATGTGGTGAAATAAAAGACCTATAGCCTGAATATTTGGAATATGGTGTAAAAAAAAGACGTAAGGTCTGAATATCTGGAATATGATGAAACAAATGACCTACAATCTGCCTATCTAGAATATGATGAAAAAAACGCCCCATTGCCTAAATATTTGGAATATGGTGAAACAAAAGACCTGCAGTCTGAATGTCTGGAATATGGTGAAGAAAAAAATGTAAAACCTAAATATCAGGATTATGATAAAAGAAACAACCTTCAGTCTGCCTACCTGGAATATGGTGAAAGAAACGACCTATGGCCTAAATATCTGGAATATGGTGAAACAAAACACCTATCTCCTGAATATTTGGAATATGGTAAATAAAACAAGATGTAAAGCCAGAATATCTGCAATATGATGAAAGAAACAACCTACAGTCTGCCTATCTGAAATATGGTGAAACAAACATCCCATTGCCTAAATATCTGAAATATGGTGAAACAAAACACCTATCTCCTGAATATTTGGAATATGGTAAATAAAACAAGATGTAAAGTCAGAATATCTGGAATATGATGAAAGAAACAACCTACAGTCTGCCTATCTGAAATATGGTGAAACAAACATCCCACTGCCTAAATATCTGAAATATGGTGAAACAAAACACCTATATGTTTGGAATATGGTGAAAAAACAGCATAACCCCGACTATCTGGAATGTGATGAAACAAACGAACTATAACCTGAATATCAGAAATGTGGTGAAACAAATGACCTATATTATCTGAATCTGGAATATAGAGACAAGTGACTTGCAGTCTACCACTGTAACCTTGACACAGTGGGATACCTACTCCAAAATTACCATAAATAATATTTGTCTCTACATCTAGAGTGAAATCTATACACAGTAAGCCCCATGTTAGTTGTTTGATAACAGATAAAAGCTGCCACTTCGAGATGACATAGATAGGTGTATGTGTTTCAGCTAACAGAGAGAACTCAGGACACCTGATATGGTTCAAATGTTACATGCAGCTGCTTATATATCTGTTGACATTACTCATTCAAATGTACTGGACTTTTGAAAAGGTCACTTTCTATATTTACAATGCTTGGAACTTTAAAACTTCTCAATGGGTGACAGCTATTATTCATAATGTCTGCATTAGCAAAATTCTGACATTCAAATGATACTTAAAAGCTGTTGTTTACGTAAACACAAATACAAACAAAGAGTACTGGATGTAAACTTTATAAAATTTTTACTTTTCTCCCCCCCACCAGTTGCCATCCCCGACATGACCTACATAAGATGTTAATGACAACATAATCATGTGAGAATCCCACTGTAATCTACCCATTAAGTTGAAATTGCAAAATGAGGATAAATTGGACTCATGACTGACATTTTGACTGTCACAGCTTGAATGAAAAAAATACAGACAGGGCCTGGTTGAATATTTAGCAGGTTATTTGAAAGTCAGGCTGACGTGTCATTGTTAGTTTTGTCATCTGAAAGGCTATTTCACTGTTCACTCCTCAGTCACCTTCAATGTGTCATCATCATTACTAGTTACATCCTGGTTCATCCTTTCTCAGTCCTGAAATCCACTCATTTAGCTTTAGCAGACGTCACTCTTATACTTTTCAACATGCTGGACCATCCATTCCTATGGGGTCATCCACTCCTGCAACTGTTCAAGCTCTCAACAAAACAACACTTTATCAATCCCTGTCCTTCACCAACCAGTTTTGTCGCCATCCTACACTACCTGTGAAGATCAGGGTTAGAAATGGTCTTGCAATCCATGCTTGTCACAAAAAACAACTAACGGGATCGGGTGGTCATGCTGACTTGGTTGACAAGTCATTGTATCATTGTTGCATATACTTCCTCTTATATTCCCACTCAAAACACAAAACCAAACAAGTCTCAAAATTAATTCACCTAAGATCACACTAAATCCCTTATCTTCAACACAACTGCACATTGATGCCCTTGGTACTGAGACATCTAACTGTCAATGTCAATCTCATCAATGTGTGATAATAGTTTATGTTATTCAAACACAATGCAGTAACAGCCTATTCATGTCTATTGCAGATGTGAGTGAGTTGGGTTTTACGACATTTTTATCAATATTCCAGCAATATCACAATGGGGTCACCAGAAATGGGCTTCACACACTGTACCCATGTTTGGAATCACACCTGGGTCTTCAGAATGACAAACAAATGCTTTAGCCACAAGCTACCCCACTACACCAGCAAATGCTGCAGGATGTTACTGGCAAGAGAGTGAATTTTTGTCTTACACCGATCTTTTAGCAATATTCCAACAATATCAAGATGGGGTACAGGTTTCACTGTTATGCGTTTTCACTTTAACCACTAGACTATGCTATCTCCCCATTTCAGATGTGAACAACTGAAATGTACGTCGACAATGAAGTTATTACTAGATCTACAGCGACCTACATAGCCCAGACTTTGCAGTCTCCTCTCTCACTCTATAGCTTCAGCTATGGTAAATGTCATTGTCTCAATCAGTACGGGGGCAGCAGGTTCCCCACAGCTGGCTGTCAACTGACACACATTCTCACCAAACACACACCACTATCTCACACCCTATCACAAAATAATTCACTCTTGTTTGTCTCACATCTATTCATCAGGATGTTTTTGAAAGGTCTTGTTAGATTATCCCTTCATCCCTATGCCCTTCAAACTATCTACGTTTAGATGTATTGAGTAAGAAAAATATTGTACAAACTACATGAGAATGCATCTGAAAGCAATACAAGGGAGAATAATTGTCAAAATTTAGCACTGAAATTCCATTTGTCAAAAACCCGCAAGAACCTAACTAAGAGGTAGGTTTTCAAGACTGGGACAGATAACAGCTGTATTGACAAGGGGTTCCACGCAACATTTTAAAATCTCTGCAAACACTACTAGAAGAATTTATTGTATAAGGGAAAGCTTAGGTGTTTCCATCATGGTCCCGTGAGATCACCATATAAAATAGTCATAACATTTCTAATAAAAATTTCCCTGTCTCTCCCACAAAAATTTAGATCAAACTCACAGGCAAAATATGTAAGGATTAGATAAACAAGTGAAACATATTCCTACGTTGAGATGCTCTTGAAGTCTCCCATTTCCCTAACACTGGTTCGGACATCCATGGCTTGGGACCCCTCAGCACTGATCAGGTCAGCCATATACAGATCCTGGTTCTCGAAGGCCTTGATGTACCACAGGACCTTCTTCAAGTCCAGATTGATGACAAGGCTGATGATCTGTTTACCCTGGAAGAATGGCACTGAGTCTATGACAACATGGTCCTCTCCATTGAGGAAAGTGGACTCAACGGTGTTGCCTGTGGCCCAGTAGAGTCTTCCAGCAGTGGAATCAATAGCCATGTCACGAGCAGTTGCCTGGTAGATGAAGTCGCTAGACATACTGTTGATGTCAGACCTCTTGATCTGGGGAGGAAAAACAAGGAAACCATAGATGAAGTGCCATTGTATTGTAAGTTTCTTAAGGGGCAGTTAGAAGCAATTATGACATAGTAGAACAGGTTTTTTACTATTGACTTCTTTTTTCGCAATTAAAACTTGCTGATTCTGTTTTTGTGTCACCTGTAAATCCTCACACTTGTGGTTATTAAATGTCTCATAGTTTGCTGTATCACCATCAAGGAATGACAAAGTTCAGTCTTTACTGATGAAACAATAAAAAAACATACTGTAGCACTGATAGTCTGTTTACCAGTCCCTGAACCACATTATTTCCCCTACAGCCTAGCCCTTCCTCCAATGCTAAAGCCCTAAATGAAGCAAGTCATTTCTCCAGGTTCAGGTTCTCAAATCTCCAACTAGTTGGATTTATAGTTTACATAGTCCCTGATGGTCTACTTATTCCATATTTCTCCCCTTGATATCAAAATAATTTTAAGTGACATATTAGAGGCTGTAATTACAATGCATAAATAACATGTTTTCATCACCTGCTTGATGAAGATACTTCTAAAAGAGACCTAGATCTAAATACATGAAGCAGACTTTACTAATGTAAGGTAAGCTGTGATGATCATAGCAATAAGAGAACGGGAGAATGTTCAGAAGCACTAAGAAGCTGACATCTAACACTCAATGTCTTTCCTAATATCCAGTACAGGTACATACCACTGCTGGCTGATACTCAGACCAGAATATCTTCCTCCCAAGCCAGTCATACTCTAGACAGGAAGCTTCACCAGTCTGGGCCATATTTGTCCGTATCTGCTTTGTGTGGTCCAGGATTTTGACATACCCACCATCTTCGGAAACCCACATGAGCATGTTGTTATGCCAGGCTATGTCTGGACAAATAAAACAAATAGTAAGTAAATTTATGCTTTCTTAAACAAAAATATAAATTGACATCAACCTATAACAGATTCCTGTGTGGATAGAATGGATATGCTCAATGGCATTACAATTTCATACTGATGATGAAAATATTTTTCAATGATTTAGTAGGTTGTCTGTGGAAAAATTATTGTTTCCATAGTTATCTAAACAGATTATTTTAAATATTTTTGCAATTATTGAATCATAAGTGAGCAAAAAACACTGTGAAAATTGGTTTCATTATTCACATAATGTGCACAGCAGTTTTAATATAAATGCATCCATGAAAAAATATTGAACAGTATTCAGATCAATTCTTGAAAAAAAGATATTACCAAGGTATGTTATCAAACTATGCTAACTGTTCTATTGTATATATTCATTCTTATATAAACCCCTTCTTCCTTTGGCTCAGTCGTTACTAGTGTTACAAATGGAGCTATTCCAAACAGAAGATGACATATTCCCCCGGCCCCCACATATTTGAAAGGACAAATCATCCGACAGTTAAATTATTGTGTTTTTAGACCAAGTCTGAATTGTTTCCATGGAATTCATTAAAAATATAAATGCCATATATCTGTAATCAGAAAAAGTCACCATTTCAAGATCTGTCTCGTATATCTGCCAAGATCTTTTGAAAGATATGAAATGGTTTTCAAGCTGTGCTCCAGGAAACGAAGTCAGCAACATGTTCATGGAACCGAGAAAATATTACATAAAAAAAACCAAGAGTCATCAGAAGATGACATATCCCCCTGGCCCCCACATATTTGAAAGGACAAATCATCCGACAGTTACTTATTGTGTTCTTAGACCAAGTCTGAATTGTTTCCATGGAATTCATGAAACATATATATGCCATATATATGTAATCAGAAAAAGTCACCAGATATGAAATGGTTTTCAAGTTGTGCTCCGGAAACGAAGTCAGCAACGTGTTCATGGAACCGGGAAACATTTCCATGGAAACTGAGAGAATAATAAATCACAAAATCCTGTAAATACCAAAAGGCACCACTTTTGGGTCTGCCACACATATCTACCAAGTTTTGCTGAAAGATATATAGAAGTTTTTCAGTTCTGCTCCAGAAACGAAACACACCTCTCACTTTTGATACAAAGTCTGAATCGTTTCCATGGAAACCGAGAAACTAAGAAATGACAAAATCCTGTAACTAGCAAAAGGCACCATTGCAGCTTCTGATTGGTATATCTACCAAGTTTTGTTGAAAAATATTGTGCAGTTTACATGCCGGGGGGATAAAAAAGAAATATCAAAAGGCACCACTTTGGGGTCTGCCACACATATCTACCAAGTTTTACTGACAGATATTAAGAAGTTTTTCAGTTCTGCTCCGAAAACGAAACACACCTCTCACTTTTGAGAGTAAGTCAAAAACGTTTCCATGGGAACTGAGAAAATAATAAATCACAAAAAATTGTAAGTAGCAAAAGGCACCACTTTAGGTTCCGATTGATATCTACCAAGTTTTGCAGAAAAATATTGAATGGTTTTTGAGTTCTGCTCTGGAAACGAAGCACATCCCTCCATTTTGAGACTAAGTCCAAAACATTTCCATTGAAACGGAGAAAATAATAAATCAGAAAAACATGTAAGTACCAAAAGGCACCACTTTGGGGTCTGCCAGATATATCTACCAAGTTTTGCAAAAAAATATTGAACGGTTTTTGAGTTCTGCTCTGGAAACGAAGCCTGCCCCATCACTAGACTAACACCAAAATGTTCCATGGAAAAACAAAAACAAGAGTCATCAGAAGATGACATATCCCCCTTGCCCCCACATATTTGAAAGGACAAATCATCTGAGAGTTACTTATTGTTTTTCGACCAAGTCTGAATTGTTTCCATGGAATTCATGAAAAATAAAAATGCCATATATATGTAATCAGAAAAAGTCACCATTTCAAGATTTGTCTCATATATCTGCCAAGATCTTTTGAAAGATATGAAATGGTTTTCGAGTTGTGCTCCAGAAACGAAGTCAGCAACGTGTTCATGGAACCGAGAAAATAATACATCATAAAAACCACTAAATATTGAAAGGTTTTTGAGTTCTGCTCCGAAAACGAAGCCCATCCCACCATGCTCCGGAAACAAAATGATTACGGATGGATGGACGGACGGACGGACAGACGAGGCGTCAACTATATCCCCCTGCATTACATGCTGGGGGGATAAAAGTAAAAATGCCAAAACTCTGTAAATAGCAAAAGGCACAACTATAGGTTGAGATCATTATATCTATCAAGTTTGGTCTAAAAATATTGAATGATTTCTGAGTTATGCTCCGGAAACAAAATGATTACGGACGGACGGACGGACGGACGAGGCGTCGACTGTATCCCCCCGCATGCTGGGGGGATAAAAACATTTCATTGAACATTATGTAGTTTTAGATAATCCATGAGAATTTTAATTCACAACAGCTGCAAACCAAGATCTGGTGTATACATATGGCATCATTCCTCTAGCCCCCTACCTCCCGTCCATCTAGCCCCCTGTTGCTAAACACAGGTATTTAGTACCTTTTGCAGAAGTAGTGTTGACCAATGTCTGATTGGTGTTGTCTGACAGATCGGTCTCAATTATCCTCCCTGGCATACTCATCAAAACACGAACTGGTATTTTTTCTGCAAAACAATAATGCATACTGCCAGTGAACAAGATAAAACATGCAAGAACCTTTCCATTGTCAGAGCAGAAAGGGCAGACAAAGGTTCAAGATAAGTGAAAGAGTTCAGTTTTACGCAGCTTTTAGCAACTTCTAGCAATATCACACTGGGAACACCCAACATCAGCATTAGTACCCATGTGTGGAACTGAACTTGAGTCTTCTGTGTTACGATGGAATGCTTTAACCATCAAGTGATCCAGTTAAAGTAAGTGAGTGAGTTAAGTTTTAAGACACACTCAGTATTATTCCAGCTACATGGCAGCAGTCTGTAAACGATCAAATCTGGACCAGAAAATCCAATGATCAACAGCATCTATCTATCTGCACCATGGGGAAGTGAGCCCGACCATCCGATCCCATCACTTGCCTCTTGTGACAAGCATGAGGTACTGAAGATCAATTCTAAAATGGACCTTCCATGGTCTCCCTGCATAAGATGACATCAAAACTGTTGCCAGTGTTTAATGAATATACATCACATATTCTGGCTGGACATAACCTATTGCACAGGTCTGTGGTCACAAACTGCAGGAATGCGTCTTGCTTGGGTTTACCTGCTTTAAGTGTCCTTCCAATGAAAATTTCAGACCAGGGTCCCAGTCCAGACTCAGAAACTGCTCTGACACGGATGTTGTAGCGAGTATCTGCCTGGAGATTCTGCACCACAATAGAGTTCCCCGTAGCATTGATGGACTGCTCAGTGTTGTCCCTGTCCTCCACATCAAACAACAACAACTGGTAGTCCCACTGGTTCCACGCTCCGCGACCTGAAGCGTTGTTGAGTGATTACATCTCCACATCACATGAGCAACAAACAGATTAAAAACAGAAGTAAGTGGGTGAGTGAGCTTAGGATTACACTGCCACTAGAAATATTCCAGCAATATCATGTAGGAGGACACCAGATATGGACTTCACACATTGTACCTATGTGGGGAATCGAACCAGGGTCTTCAGAATGACAAGTGACTGCTTTAACCACCAGACTACAACTAATGACTCAGATTGTACTGCCTTCACTATATATCTAGTGTTAGCATATAGTCTACATGGAACCTTAGCATCCCTAAGGCCTATGACAGGCTTGTAATTGTGTGCTCAAATCCTGTGAAGATCAGCATCCTGTAGTAACTCCTCGGTTTGAAGAAGACCTTAAAGAAGTCTACTATTGCTGTACAATCCCACTGAAATAGTCCTAAAACTTGCCCTTTGGAATGTTTGAAAGTGTCGGTCAATAATATAAATTAGTGTTGCTACCTCTTTGCTATACCCACATCAACCACTAGAATGGCTGTTTAGGCCACGAGCATGCACTCACCTTGATACTGCAGCAGTGGAGGTGGATCCCATTTAATGTGAACTTCTGTTGGTTCAAACAAAGCTTGCAGGTTCTTAGGTGCTGCATGAGGAACTGAAATACAGAAAAATTGCTTCAGTATATCATGGAACAATTTATTTGCCAAGTAAACAATTTAACAAGATACTACGGGGAATTACAGGTGAAAAATCTCAAGGTATCTAAGTAGTTAAAGGATGTAATATTTTTCCAAAATAACAATATGACCAAACAGCAACATCAATTAAAAACACTGCTGTAAGTACTTAGAACAATGAGACAACGTCTATGTCACCAGTAAAAGACAAATTATGCCTCCAAAAGAAGGGTCTGTTAAACCCACAAAAAATCAGAACATCCATCTTGTGCCGTCCAAGAAGTATGTATCTGGGTCAATTCTGAGGACAAGAAATAATTGTCAAGCATTTTCAGAAGCATCTTTTCACACTGCAAATGTTCATGTGGTTGTAAAATGTTACACTGGGGAAAAAAGTCTCCATTTGTTTCCTACCTGGTGTCGGTTGCATCCTGGGGTGGTACATGTTCAGTCCTCTGTAGTACTTGTCAAAGAACAGCAGTTCATTATGTCGAAACTTTTCAAATCTTGGATCAAATTCTTCACTCATCATTTCTGAGCCATTGGTCCAGTAGAAACGATTATCGTAGCCCGTAAGACTGATGATGTGTTCATAGTTTGGCATAATCACATTGGGTCGAATATCCTGAATATCAGACCCATCTACGAATGAGGATAACATGGTGTTTTGTGTGTGGTTGGGGAAGTAGAGACGGACTGTCTCAAAGTCAATCATGAAAGCTTTCAAATGGTTGATAGTAACAATTTGAGTTGGCTGAACGCGTCGTTTTGGATTAATGTCAGCAAGATCTATACGATATAAACCTTTGCCCTCACCGTCTTGGGTGAAATATAAAAATCTGAAAGAAACAGACATCAAATCTCAAAATTATGAATTATTTTAAAAAATATTTTTAAAATATTGATCTGTTTTTACTAGTCGGTGACTTACAACGTTTTCTGATTTATAACTGCAAAATATAAATATACAATGCCATTTAGAAAGTGGTCAAATGTCAGGAAATGTTATATTTAAGATTACTTTCTCAGTAAAGTAAAGATTCTAGAACTTTTTATTGAGTACAGTCCCATCCTGGATTCAAACCCCTACCTCCACAACTGCAAAATACACCAATAATCTTACTTCAAAAGCTAACTTCAGATAAGAATATTTTTAACACACTTTTCTCAAAAATACATTTTTTTTTTTCACACAGCTAGAGATAATTCTTTTTCAATGAGTTATTGACTAGAGTTAGATGAAAGAACCGTGTTCGTCTTGTTTAGTGCCATATATTGATTGTCATACGCAGTTGCTCACCCATTCACAGGATCCACCTTTAGATCACCAGGGGGCACTGTCAGGCCATCAACAACCACAATGCAATCATCTCGAGCAAGCGGACACCCAAATATCTGAAGAAAAAGAATAAACAAATTAAAAAATACTGAAAACAATGCTAAAGCTAAAATGTTCAGAGTCATTTAAGCAGCCATAAAATATAACCAGCCATAAAATATAACCAGAAATACTGTCATTTCCAAATCATTCAATACTTAACAACACATCTCAACAGTCCTTTTAGGAACCTCAAGGATCAACACAACAACTAATCATTATTTGTCTTTAATCACTGACTTGAAGTTCAAATGACATAATTTGATAGATGATGTTTAAAGATTAGACAAATATTCAATAGTTATCTCCCTTGATGTGCTACCTTCCCATTAAACACATGTCAAATAGCCTGATATGAATTGTGTAGTTACACAATTAAATCTCAACTGGGGCCAAGACCTCAAGGGAGAACAGTAACCTTATTTGTGTAATTGATATGAAATATGTGTAAACAACAGGATGCTAGACGTTGCCTAATTGCCAGGATAATTACTCTATATCTATTAGCGATAACCTCAGAGTCCCCCAGCATTTGTCTTCATTCATGAAGAGACGCTCAGGGACATAACTGTCCAAAAATAATCTAATTGTTTCCCATTCATAATATTCAATGTAATTATCTATTTTTATTCTGTGAACAGTAGCATTAAAAATATGATACCTTCTGAAAATTTCTGCTACTAAAATACTAAAACACTAGGTGGGGACAGGTAATTTTTAACACTGAGGAGGGCAAAAAATCTTGTGGAATTTCTCCTTTTGCCCTCTATCCCCTGCCTTCATTTTTAATCACCGATCCTAACTATTTTAGATGAAAAAGTGTTCAAACAATGACATGATGAAAACCAACTCTGGCATTTCATAAAATGTGTACTTAAAAAATCAAATCTTACCCGATTTCTACTGAGAATGTAGACTCGATCATTCAGCCAATCAACACTGATGACTGTTGGCTTGAGGATGCTTGGATACATGTTCCTCATGGTGTCCGCTGATAACGTGATTTGCTGTACCGTTTCATTGCTGTCACTTACAATGAACAGTTGCCTTCGAATGTGGATCCCAACACCTAAAGCAAGTAAAATGCCATTAATTTTTTTTCCGAAATAAATATTGTACACACATCATATGTAGGCAAAATGCATCTTTTGTGTTTTGTAACTTGATATTTTTATCCAAGACAGCAAGTTCCTTTTTACAAAATCACACATTTTGGAAAAGTTCAAGCTATATTTTACATTTTCATTCACTTAAATAAAAAAAAAAAAAAATGGTTATGCCATGCTTTATGAAATCAATATTCCCAACAAAACCGATTACAATTTGTTGAAGGTTGAACGACACAGACAGAATGCATCATTTTTCCATTGTTTCTCCATGAGAACTGTGTCCACTCCTGCTAAAACCATCAGGAAGTATACGACACATTTTCTTAGATCGCTCAATATATGTGATATTGTTGTGACTGTAAGTACTGCATAATTCCAAAACTTTAACTTCATGCTACAGCCATTAATGAATGATATGAGAATCTTTCTGCCTTGTCAGCATCGTGCTGAAGTTATCAACCTTACAACAGAGTTCTTAATCAAACTCAGGACTCCTTTGCACAAGCCTTACTAGTCTACCTTCCAAACCCTGGAGAAAAAAAATAAATGGCTCTTCTCATGATTTGGCAAGTCTACATTGCCTACGTGAGCGAGCGAGTTTTATGACACCTTTAGCAGCAATCAAGCAATATCACGGCAAAGGACACAAAAAATGGGTTACCTCCATCCTACCCATGTGGGAAATCGAACCTAGGTCTTCGCAAAATGAGGAAAAATTTTAAACTCTGGCTTACCCCACCATCCCAACATTGCCTAAGCTCTAGACTAGAAATGAAGGATAGGTTTGAACTCTATTTGGATTGTTTTGTAGCTAAACATAATTGGATTTTCAAATAAGATATTTCTAGGTCTAAACATCAGATCTAGGCTTGGCATATTAAGATAACTTAAGCAAGGAGAGTTGATATTCTCATATCATTGTTCCCATCAGTGTAATCCTCATGATATAATGTAGTATCAACCTTGTAGAATATTAGGGTAACAGAAGGATTTCTCGGCTGCCTTGTTACATGATACATGCTGTCAAATTACACATCAAAGCATGGGTGGTATTAAAAATAGGAAACAAATATAGAATGATGTGACCAACAAACTAAATGCAAAATGAAACTGATTTCCTAACAAAAAATTATGACCTTAAATGTGAAAGTACTAGTCTACATAGAACATTTAATTATTCAATAGAAACAGTACTGAACAAATTTACTTACAAGTACGACACGCTTACTACATCTATTTATCGTTTTGCAATATAGATAAGCCTTTCCAAACTTTTGCAAAAAAAAGTAAAAGATTCATTAAAAGAGTTTAATTCTTTTTTGAAAATTGTACATGTTCCTTGGATTTATTGTAATTATACTGTTATTTCAAGTTCACGTTATTATCATAAGCTAGACTCAAATCTCAAAGTATAGTTAACTTTATTTTCAGCTCCTATCTCTTGGTATAGTGAGCACAAAAATCAATTAAACCAGAAGTAAAATAACTGACAACTAAAAAAGTTTGTATAAATCAATGACAGTAAGCAAGTGACAAGTTCATGTATACACGTATGCGGATACATAATACCAGGTAGGTGCTTCAAAGTAATATGAAGTATTCTGATGAAAACACAGACATATTTCTTACTGTATCATAAAATAGACACACTGTCATGAGAGTGACTGATTTAAAAGGAAAAGAACATTAATGATACACACTGAAATGAATGGTGTGAATTAGTTGAATACACACAGTTATCACACTGACGGGTGTTATAAAGTCATTGAGATCAGCTTCTGTGACTTGCAGGAATTGACTAGCAGAAATACAAACATATCTCACTCTAGATGTATTATCAAATAATTTAAAAACTAACATATTTGTCCTAAAAGGAATTGTATTGTAGGATTAAAGACATAACTTTGAAAGTAATATGTCAATACTTATCTGCCATAAACAATTAAAACTGATTTAAGGAACAAACCCATCATGCGTGACAATCCGGTTGCCAGAGCAGCAAAAGAAATGCAACTCTGGCCTTTTCTCAAAATTTTAAATAAAGCACATGAACATGAACACTCAGGCTAAATAAAATATGTGAAATGTTTCGCGGGCATCAATGTGTCACTTTTATTTGTGCGTCTAACAAGTTTTTATTGCCATTTTAACTTGGTCACATCCCGATCATCCATTTGTCCTCTATAAAAATGACTGTAAGAATGAAGACTGAAAATCAATGAGTCCTACTGCCCTTGTAAAATGTGATCAAGAAACATGTTATTTCTTTTATGCCGCCTTAATTGTATGAGACTTTATGTTTTTTTTAAACTTGCATTTCTTTTGCTGTTCAGCATAGAATAAAGAGCATTTTTTGTGATCACAGAAGCTGATGTTAAACGCAAGTCAACATAAATGTCGTCAACATGAAAATGATAATCAATGAAAACAAACAGTATACAAACATTAGCAAGTGATGCTTGAGAAGGAGTGGGTCTGTAACAACACTCATAGGAACACCAACAACATTTAAACTTGTTCTTGGGTGCATTACAATACCTTCAATGTCACCCGACTGACTTTCATACACTGCTTCCCTTCCTAGGTTGGTATGCATGACAGAGAGAGCAGACATTAGAAGACAGACAGATTGAGAAGAAGAACTGACAGCATTATGTTAGATGTGAAAAGTGAGTGGGTACGGTTTCATATAGCTTTTAGCAATCTTCAGGCATTGTTGGGTACACCAGAAATGGGTTTCATACATTGTTCCCTTGTGGGGAAGTGAACCCTGGTATTCGGCATGACAAGTGAATGCCTTAACCATTGGGCTATCCTACCACCCCTCAAGATGAAGAACTGATGTCATATTAGATGTAAAGAACAGAAACGGATAAGAATGGAGAGAAAATAGAGTGAGTTAGATGGTTTATTGCCATTTTGAACAATATTACAGTTAGATTGTGACATGTTAACTTAAGTCTGAAGAAAAGCCTGAAGTGTTGCAGTTTGAATGTAGTGTAATGCCGCTCTCAGCAATATTCCAGCTATATGGTGCCATCTGTTAATATTCAAGTCTGAACCAGACAAACCAGTGATCAACAGCATCAACAGTATGAGTAATGATCGACATAACTGGGACACAATGAAATGTATCAAGCAAGTCAGTGAGTATGACCACCTGATCCCAATAGTTGCCGCTTAAAGCAATCATGGGTATGCAAGTCTCTGACACTGACCACCTAGGTCAAACCCTCATATACTGCTACCGGGCAAAAAAAACATTGTGGAGTAATGAAGACAGAAATATGTCAGTAAGTCATGTCAGAGGAAAAGGATTTCATTACAGAAAGAAGGTACGTTCAGTAGAATAAATAAGTGTACCTTGTGCATAGGGTCATTTGGAAAGAACAATGTTTGACAAAATGAAGCAGGGATAGAATTGCCAGATATAGGTAGAGACAGAGGAAAGACTACATGTGTATTTCAAATATGGATCAAACAAAACATCTGTAATAAAATGTCACAACCACACTTTCTATTTCATGTAGACAAATACTACTTGGTGCATCTTCCACAGTGTTACAGATTCTTTGTCAATGAAAGGCACTTATCCTAGTTAAATAAATTAATCACATCAATCATGCATAATGGAAGGTCTAGGTTGGCTTAGACTGGTGTAAGATGGCTTCCATAGAGATCATTAAACAATGAATTTTATTTACACAAAAAAACAGTTTCACAGCATATGATATGAAAATTATCTCATCACATGTGAGATAAGCTAATTATCTCATTAACACAGGTGATATATACCCATTAGCACCTTCACATGGGTGAGAAATGCCAATTACCACACTGCACCAGATATATGTAGCTATCACATTGATACAAGTGATACACAACTATCTTTTCGACCCAGTGGTTATGGGCCAATGTCCTCAGTTACATAGACACCACAATAATTTTGAATACATGTCTTTACAAATATGAGGTATGATATCCTGACAATTCTTGTTTGTATCTACATTAAACTGCTTATAATCTACACAGTGTTAACCATTGCACAGTACTTGTCTCAGGGCAACATATTGATTGCCACCACTAGTATACTCTCTAGCATAAATTCTGGCCAAATTTGCCACTATGAACTATCTCATAGCTATATCAGTGGTATTTCAACAAGTTTCACATGCTGGCAAAACAAACACAAGAAGCAATCGTCTCCTGGCGTTAACAAAGAACGGGAGACGCCTCTTGTCCACAGTTTCCCAACATGTGAAACTTGTTTCAAACTACCACTGATGTAACAATGAAATTTCGACCACAAATTATACAAGTATAATTGTGATAAGCATTTCATGCGTTCACATGTAACTTGCAGTACTAATTAGTCTCAAGGTCTTTCAAGGTCTTAAAATGCAAGGTGTAAGTTACACATTCAGCGTGACAATGACACTACCTGTTCCTGATATCTATTGACTACACTCTTCTTAATAACCACTAGAAGGAAGAAATTACAATTATAAACCCACCACCAAATGAATACAAATCAGCATCTGATACAGCAATGGTAACCAATCAAATATCCACACTGAATTTGACTGCTAAGAACATTAGAAGGGTACGACGACAAAGCTGAGAGATGTTCACCAGTTAAAAAATTACCCATACTTAGGGGCTCTAATGGATAAACGACTCATTTGTCCTGAAAAGCTAATGAGAAGGTTTTACCATTCACTACTGCTATCAATGTTCTTGTACCTGTTATGACATTGCTCTTGTTTTCTTCCTCAAGGATGGTGTCAGCAAGACTCATTATATTAATTAAGTTCTGCTTCAGCACCCGATTGGCTGATCCCAGGATGAGGAATGGCGTCTCATTGGCTGATACTGCAAAGGAAAAAGATCACCATGAGGAAGTGTTTACACACTCTATATACACTATATATTCCTTCCTTGTCTCAGTCAGATGCAGTGATAACCACCTTAACACCTTGTAATTATTCACTGATCCAGTTACTGTGTAATATGGTTGGGCTTAGTTGCAAGATGCTGAAATGTTGAACACATGTGTGAAGATAGAGCTATCATTAACTGCTGGAAAACAAAACTTAACAAAACTGACTTGATTTAGAAAGTAAACATATTATTCAACACTAGATATGTAGAATTTAGATTGCAATGTCTAGGCAGCTTAATCATGTTATAATGCACGCATACAACATTCAAAGGCCACTTTAAAATAAAACAAGAGTCATCAGAAGATGACATCCCCCTGGTACCCACATGTTTGAAAGGACGAATCATCTCACAGTTACTCATTGTTTTTTTTAAAAGTAAGTTTGAAGTGTTTCCATGGAATTCATGAAAAACATAAATGCCATATATCTGAAATCAGCAAACTCACAATTTCAAGATCTGTCTTATATATCTGCTAAGATCAGTTGAAAGATACGAAATGGTTGTGCTCTGGGAACGAAACCCATCCCTCCATTTTGAGACTACGTCCGAAACATTTCCATGGAAACCAAGAAAATAATACATCACAAAAACCTTTAAAAACCAAAAGGCACCAATTTGGGGTCTGCCACACATATGTGCCAAGTTTTACTAACAGATATTAAGAAGTTTTTGAGTTCTGCTCTGGAAACGAAACACACCTCTCACTTTCTAGACTAGGTCCAAAACGTTTCCATGGAAACCGAGAAAAAAATAAATCACAAGATCCTGTACATAGCAAAAGGCACCACTACAGGTTCTGACTGATATATCTACCATGTTTTGCAGAAAAATATTGAAGGTTTTTTGAGTTCTGCTCTGGAAACAAAGCCCCTCCCACCATTAGACTAACACCAAGATGTTTCATGAAAAAAAAAAAAAAAAATGAATAAAAATGGCAAAACTCTGTAAATAGCAAAAGGCACAATTATAGGTTGAGATTATTATATCTATCAAGTTTGGTCTAAAAATATTCTGAGTTATGTTCCAGAAACAAAATGATTGGACAGACGGACAATGCTTTTTAATTAATCTCGGGGGGTGGTGGGGGGGGGGGGGGGGTGGGGGGGGGGGTGGGGGGGGGTGGGGGGGAGGGGGGTTAGAGGAGATAAAAAGACCTACTTTTCCTTGAGGATAAACATATGTGCTAACTCATTTTCCCTTCATAACAAAATGTCTTCTCAGAAATTCTTGCATCCAGAACTGTGTCAGACATAGCACTCACATGTTATCAACATTCACACTGGTTTTGTTTTGATCTTGAGGTGTTTTATAGTTGGGGTTAGAATTAAAGATTTTACATCATAATACATATAATATCGTCACCTTTATATCAGGATTCATTAGGCACCGCAGCTTCAGTGCACAATACTTCCCCAATATATAATCATGTCTAACCTTTTGGTATTGGGTTATATCGTATCACAGCTTTTATGTCAATACCTGCACTACACATTACTCCAGTGCAGGTCTGTCACCACCTGAACCTTGAAAAGGAAACCTGACCACATCACATACACTGGCTGCCAAAGTGTGTACTCCAGTGTACATGTATATTGTTACAGGAACTTATGTAGGAGATATATTGTGATGCGAGCCATCAGGTCGATGAATCTGCCTTCAATTATCCAAGGTAATGCCACCTTATGATGTTCCCAATTACAGAACTGTCACCAGGTGCACCTTCAGTGCTAGGGGATACAACAGTAGTCTGATCCTATCAGAACAGGAAGTTAGTGACGTTACCGACAGTGTTGACCGAAACAGTCAATAACCAGGGTGCACACTGATACGGTAAATATCAGAGCGTAATAGCCGAAGCAAACAAGTCAGCTTGTATTACAAAGAGAAGTGACATGGACCATTACATAAAAGACAGCCATGATGGTGATATGACATGACATGGGTGATACCATCTGTTATACCATGGTTGATATAGTTAATATGTCCTCATTATTAAATCAATTTCATCCTCTGTTACAACTATCAAAAGGAGGTAATACAGCATGCAATAAATGTATGTTTCCTGAAATCATTCAATATGATCTTCACATAGAGAAATTAATTCCTTAAAGATATAACATCTGCCTTATGAATATTCTAGCCTATCTTAGATGATTGATAAACCCTTTGCCCACATTAAATGCATGAACATACCACCCTTTGACAAAATACATGATGAAGTGGATAAGATGGTTGGCTGGTTGTTGACCACTCAACAGGGGACCAGACAATCCAATGATTGTGAAAAGAGTGAGAAAGTGAGTATGTTGTCAATAATATTCTGGTACTATCACCCAACTCCAGAAATTGGCTCCATACACTGTCCCTATTTTGGCATGGCAACCTTGTTAAGGGTCTCATACTGTATGAAACATGCTTACAAATATACAAGATTATCATCCCAAAAACTACTGTATTCAGGTTTTTTATTCTTTCACCTCTTAAAAATTCACTGTAAAAGGTCTCCTGTTCATCAAGGGTAATCTAATGTGCAGTTTTATCTTTCTTAATAAATACCAAATAACTTCACATGTACAAGTCAACAAATGGGATTATCCTTTCTGAAACTGTCAAATTTGATGTCCCAATCACCATTTAGGAGAACACTCTCACTATAATATCAAACTCTCTCAAAAATTGTATCTCCAATTTGCCCATAAAACGGAAACAAGTTTGACACAAATGTGAGAAAAGAGAAATTTAACCAAACCAATTATGTGTTCTCAGCACAGTAATGAAGCATGCTTGGCACATGGTTACAATTAGAACTATCAATTTCACAAATTTCTGCCATCAGATCATTTTTTACTCTTCATTACAAAACGACAGCTCCTATCTCCTATCTTATTATCTGGAAGATCGCATTTTGATCGGCACATCTTGCACCTTCTTGTAACAAGAGGCTTAATTGGAAAATGTGGTTTCATTACAGGAGTTGACAGAGGGCATGAACGTGGTTTGAGTTAATTGGAAGCTGCTAATATAAGGGCACTTGAAGTGACATAGGATTCTTGTTCATATTGGGTATTTGGCTTTCATCAACAATGGGCGCTTGATACTGTACATACAAGAACCCTGGATTCAGAGGTAATGCTAGTACCCTCTGTGCTTATAAGATATATGTATCATCTTCATGTCTTGTTTTATGGCTATTAGTGAATCCTTGGCCTCACGAAACACATGTCGTACAGACATTTGATATGCTTACAGTCTCCCATGATACATTATAGTTTTCCATAATTTAACATCATAATGTCTGTGTTAATCTCATATACTGGTAATAGTTTGCACATGTGATCTTCAAATAAATGCAACAAATCTTTTATATAACTCACAAGAAATATCCGAAGAAAAAAAAAACTATCTTGACTGTGTAATTCTGACTTTCTCAACAGATAACAGAGATCATAGTTAGCTGAAGAAGAACACTTATTGGTCATTTTTGTTATAACACCTGGATCAGGCAAATTTAATATTTAATATTTACAGAGTCAAATGAACCTTAATATCTTAATTAGCTTGCAAAGAACTGAAGCAAAATTAAAGTCTTAAGTCTTTTATTTTCTAACGTCTTTACAGAGGGTACAATGGTCCTCTGTATATAACAGGGAGTCACTTTGCACATTTCATGTTTGAAAACATAAGAAATGATGACCATACAGCCATCATGAGATTCCCATCATGTGGCTAAATTTGATTAATATAACAAATGAAATTAAAAAAAAATAAAATTTTGGCTATTCTGGATAAATGGAGCTTGAACAAGAACATCACTATTAAACCTACTTATAGACCCTTAATGTGTACTTATTACCATCACCTCTCATGAGGATAATCTAGAATTAAATGAAAATAAAGAGGTGGATAGTGAGTGTATGGGTGGGCGGTTGGATGAGTGAATGAGTGTGTGTGAGTAGATGAGTGGTTGGGTGGTTGAATGAATGGGTGAATGAGTGAGTGGTTGAGCAAGTGAAAGAAAGTGAGTGAGAGTAGTTTGGGTTGTAATAAGAAAGATGTGAGTGAGTGAGTGAGTGAGTGAGTGAGTGCATGCTTATTGCTGCATCACTACAATTGCTGTTTCAGCTGATGCTGCTGAGACATAATCCTGGATGTTACTATGGAACTACAAACCATGTTATCAGTCCCCTCATATTTCATGAGTGTGTACTACCAGTGAGTTTTGACAAGGGGATTGTTAAAATGCACTTGCCGACACTGACACGGATATATATTCTGTAAGCAATCAGGGATCTCACAAAAAACATGGGCACTGACAGGCAATAAGTCGATAGGTGTTTGTAAAATTGATTTAGTTCAGTGATGGAACACCATCTAAGGTCTCAAGGATAGACAAACTTAAGTTGGATATACGGGTTTCTATAAAACAAACAGATGCAAGAATATACAAATAGATTATATCGGTGCATGGATATACGGATTGATATGCATGGATAAATGGATTTGTTTGCCTGGACATACAGATTTCTCAAGATTGATATGTGGATTTATATTCATAGACATATGGATTTGAATTCATAGATGGATTTGCGTGGATTTGTATGCATGGATATGAGGATTTGTTTATGTAAAAAGATGGAATTGTATGCATAGATGAATTTGCATGCACAGATATATTAGCATGGATGTATGGATTTGTGTGCATGAAATAGTATACATGGATACACAGATTTGCATGCAGTGATATATAGATTCATATGCATAGATAGATGGATAGATGGATATGCATGTATGGATACATGTATTTATTAGCATGGATGTATGGATTTGTATTGATTTGTATGCATGGATATATGAATTTGAGTGCACAGAAATACTGATATATTTGCATTTATATGTGGATCTGAGTGCATGTACACTGGCTTATGGATTTGTATTCATGGAAATATGGATTTGTTAGGATGAATACATGGATTTGTATTCAGACAAATGTAATAACAATGCACAGATCAAATCAAACTGTAATTGATACACTTGCTGCCAAGCATCATGACAAAAACATATTGGGGAAAAAAAAAAAATCAACTGACATATCCCCATTAAGCCTTCATGTTTTCAGCCCGGACGACATGTGGCTATGCTACGTATAGCCCTCATGTTGACATATATCACACAGCAACAGCAATACAGACAATAAGGTTACCACCTGAGGTACAGATAGCCAGAGAGATGCATATACACATATTTATCACCCCAGGTTCCACTTTCTTTTTGTGCAGTGTTAATGTAGAACCTGATGCAGTATGGAGATTTCTGATGACCCTTTCACTTTGTGTTAGTCTTTCGTCATGTTTTTTATCCCTTTTTTTTCACCAAACAATAGCACAGATGCACAGTGATGAAGAGTACAGATGGATTGCTTATTTAGCTTCCACTGTTTTTCAGCAGGTTGTTTGGGGTTAGCAGATTGATTGATAGCTCCTATCTGTTAGACCTATGTCTTGTGTGCATTGTGTGTACAGCTATTGCAGGCTCAATTAACATCTAAAAGTCAGGAGACGTTTTTAAATTTACAATATAGGATCAGTTACTGAAATGGTATGCCTGTAACTATTTTTCTTTTTTTTGATGGCGTGGAAAAAGATTCTTCAATTTGAAATTCTAAAGTTTCTTAATAACCACACATTATTATAGTGCAAAACCAGCGTCTTGTATTTGCGTATTTTTTATGATGAAAATGTGAATTATCTCTGATACAAAGAGGGTCAGTGGGACAGCCCAGTGGTTGAAATTGTTACCGTGTTATGCCAAAGCCTTGGATTCAATTCCTACATGGGTACAAGTTGTGAAGCCCTTTTCTGGTGTCCCAGCTGCGATATTGCAGATATTTTGCTAAAAGCATAGTAAAACTACACTCACCCAGATACAAAGTAAAACATGATATTAAACACCCATGTACACAAATGACTTTAAGAACATGAACATCCTTGGCCTAGATTTTCAAAGCTCTCTTAGTGCTAAGACAGTCATAAGTGTCTTACATTAACACTAACTTACGATTATCTTAGCACTTAGGAGACCTTTGAAAATGTGGGCCCTGGTCTGTTTTGTATCAGTATCTGCCACGTCCATTCATCCTTTTCTTCTGATAAAGTTACACCTAAAACAAAAGCTCAGAATTTCATTGACATTTTTAAATTCCTTAAAACAACAAAAGAAAAGAATGGCACTTGCCCTCCCCCACATGAACTGAATGTCTGGGTGTCTGAAGAAGCCATTCACAAACCACATCCTTGACATCCGCATGGCATTTGAAGTATTGAGTAACCTTGAAATTTGAAGAGACAACTTCCTTTCTGGAATATTATAGTCTGTTTCTTCACAAGCACATTTCCACTTTACCTCATACATAAAAGCTACAAGCCCTCTCCATATCAAAAGACATTTCTGCCAAATGGAAAATCCATTGTAAAATTGCCACTATATATCAGCATGGGGTAGCTGAGTGGTTAAAGTGTTCGCTCGTCATGTCAAACCCAGATTCGAGTCCCCACATGGGTACAATGTTTGAAGCCCATCTCTGCTGTCCTTAACTATGATAATCCTTGAATATTGCTAAAAATGGTTTAAAACCATACATACTCACTCACAAGCATGTGTTCATCCACAATTATAAAGGAGTTATGACACCAGATGCTGGCTTTAGATGAGCAACCCATCATAAACACATGCAAAGGCACCTCAGTGTTTCTGTAATGTCATTGAAACAAGTCCAAAGCAAACCAGGTCTTACTGTTTAAATCTTACTACATGTGACTCTTGGATTTGAATTAATGACTTTAGTTTTACCTGTTTTTATCAGTTTTCCAGCTTTTTCAGAGTAGGGGACACAAGAAATGGATTTCAGACAATGTACAAATTTTGTGAATCAAACCCTGGTCTTCAACAGGACAAGTGAACACTGTAATCACTGAGCTACTCAACTTCCTTAGATCACAACATTCTGCCAGAAATACACTTCACACATTGTACCAATGTGTGGAATCGAAAGATGGTCTTTTGCCTGGCACGTTAACATTTTAACCATGAGGCTAACCACCATACCATATAGGGACATACAGCATGTTATATGTAAGACCTATGCCATGTTCCAAACAGGTTCTCAGCTTCACAAGGATATGAATTACCCATGTGCCTGCTCAATGGTCATTTGGATTATGATCATAAAACTGCTAAAACTGCATTGTCAACAGTGAGGACAATTATGTAACAAACAGAAGAAGAAGCCGAGAATGTGATCTACAGTCATGTCTGAACTCAACTGTTCTATGCAAATGCTCCACAAGGTAACCCTAACATGCCTGTGAAAATGGAAAGATCCCATGTGTAGATGCTTCACTATTTCCATTCCCCTAGTTCCTTCTATGCCAATCCCACCCACTCCCTCATCATGTTCTAGCACTGTCCCCAACCGGAAGGGTGGGATGGCAAATTTGTTCTCATCTCCTACAGCCAGTCCCTCGTACATGACTGTCCTACACAGGACACAGCAACTCACACTAATTTGCTTTCTAAACTCCCGTAGGCTGCCAGTTGATGCTTGAGATATCATTTTCTGATCAGTGTCTGTCTATCTTGTTTGTATTTCTGTTTATTCCTAATAAAAAAACAGGAAAGGGACTGAAAGAATTTTTAAATGAGATGACTCTGTTTATCAAGTTGAAGATCACGAGAAACCAATATCTGTGAGAAGGAATTACTCACATTTGAATGTGACCATTCATGAGGAAAATGGGAAGAGCTGCTACAACTGGAGGATTATAGACGTAAGACGCAATAATTAAACCAAGAGCAAGAAAAATAAACATTTAAATGCAAAGTACTAAATCCTTTTGCTTGCTTGGAAAATGCTCAGTCATGACTGAAACAGGATGAAGTTCAGGATTATCAAAAATAATTATGCTTATTTGATATAATAGGTCCCTATTTCATCAAAATAAATAAAAACAAGTATTTCCATTCATTTTTGAAACATACAAACAAGCAAAAATTTTGATAGCAATCCATATTCTTTGACCTCTTCAGAAAATGTGTTATTGCTGTCAAAAATTGAAACATAATCTAAAGCAAGTGCTTCTCCTCTCTGTTTTTCTCACACAGTAGGAGGTCAGTGTGTCAAAATGTGAGAAAATCATCAGAGAAACCACTACTTCCAAGCTATGTTGAATATCTTTGTAATAAGCTGCTCCAAACGATATCCATGGGACTTCCAGGGTGTAATTAAACACCTGGAACAGGTTACACAATATAACGCAAACATGTCACAAAGTTTATATTGTGTTACTGTTACTAAGGAAATCATATAATACGACAGACTGAATCAAATTATTCACAGAAAAATGGTCTTTTTGACTTTCACACATAAACATTAACTTTCCTTTATAATGACACAAAAAGCCTTCCACTGGAGCAAGAGTATCATGTTTTAATGAGAACGTGACATTCAAATTTTTGCCATTCAAATTTTTGCAGCAGTGTTTGAGCGGGAAGAAAGGGTAGACTGATGTCTGTAACCAAATCAGCAGATGTGCTGTGTTTGTGTTTATTTCACAGTCGCTGCTGTGGGAGACCTCAACAATTTGTGCTACTTTCCAACATGAGAAATGCATTCTGGGAAAGCAGGAAAGCAGTACAAATACTATCCAGGTGCCATTTGGTCTCCTTTTCATTGTGGGAAAATTAGGTCACCAAGGAGGTTGCGTACTGGTACAGTAGGAATTACTTGTTTCACAAGGAAGCAGGTTAGAATGGATCTGCAGCAGCTAATGCACACTGTAAGAGACAAATAACAGGACTGGGTTGTGTAAGGAAGATTATAGTCAGTCTTCTCTGTAGTGCTGAAGTTTTACATGAAGCAAGTCTAGATTTCATCAGGTTCAGACCTCCCTTGGGCTCCTTTTCAATTAAAATGGGTTTGTTTGTTACTATAAAAATTATATATATTCAGAAACTAAACCTTAGTCTAGGAACAATATAACATCCTCTAAGTAGCCTGTAATTGTACTGGACACGGAAACATGGTTGTTATTGTCGCTGAGACTGAAGGAGACGTACTTAATTGTTATACCGGTACGCTTCACATACATGTTGCGTTCATTCAGAAACAAGAACCATTGTCTGGCATTTCACAGAGTAAAAGTATTTTCATATTAAGTACATCAGATACAGCCCGAGGACATGCTATACAATATACTCTTTCTCTGAGACTGGCATATTTAACAATTGGTATGGTATATAGAGAAAAGTGTTATTTTTCATTCAGGCTGTTATGAATAGTTATGTATCAAGTGACCAATTACTTGTAAGAATGCAGAACCAGGTCTCAGAAATATATGCCTAGGGACAAACACTCAGTAATGTAAGGACACTTGTATCTTCATGGGTCAGTGGTCAAGACAACCTAGCAATGTGATGGAATGCTTTCATAACTTTGAAGATTCAAGCAATAATTGAACTAATATTAGCAATCATTCACACAAAAATGAACTCATACAAGACTTGAAGTGTTGTTCAGTTATCATTATTGATCATAAATGGGTACATGCATATGTTGGGGTGGTGTGTACCTTTAGCTTGGGGTGTCTATGAACAAAGTTAAGGGTGTAGAGGTGGAATGAGATTGGGCAGTAACATCTTTATTCGTGTCATAAAGGGGTTTTCTGGAGCTATTTCAAGAGAAAATCAGTTATTTTACTAGAAAGACATAAAAAATATTTTTACCATTTTATTATTCCATTATTATTATGAGAAGTTCATGTTAAATCCTGTACAACTGACTTAGGAGAAACTACAAAAGTTTGATGGCTATAACTTGTTAGCTGTGTCACACACAAAATACCTCCATAGATACAATGTGTAAGGCCGAATCTAGGGTCACCTGCCATGATACTACAGAAATACTCCTAAAAGTGGCATGAAAGAAAACTCCTTCTCTGTCTACCCCTACAAAATCTGTGGTTCAGAAGAGAGCTTCTGGTTCCTCCCAGTTTACACATACTGTGGTAGACACAGCAAGTACAATCTGTCTACCCTTGCAGAATCTGTGGTTCAGAAGAAAGTTTCTCCTAATTTCTCCAGTTCACATAAGCTGTGGTGGACTAAAACCTGTCTACCCCTAATTACCCTAAAGAAGGTTACAGTGTTAACCATCCACCATGAGTCTTTACAACCATGGATCAAAAAGTTATCTTAGAGTTGTGCTGGCATAATAGCTGTCCTGTTGTTTTATTGCTTGCCTTTGCCCTGCCCAACTCTTCTCCCAGAGTTGCTTCCCCACTGCTTCACATATGCCCCCTTCACACAGGCTTGTCAAGTTACATGACCTTGCCTAAGGTTACAGGGCAATGGCTAAGGTTACATGACATCATGCCTAACAGACAGTCCACAATTTTTAAAAAGGGGTGGTGCACAAAATATCTTGAAGTGATTTAGACACGGTCACAGTTCACATGGCATCATTTGGTAAAAGTCTGCTCTTTGTTCTGTACTCTCACCAGATTCCCATGGAATCTTTACACATATGGTTGTGTAATTATCCAACATAACTGATATTAAACATTTTAATGTTTCTTAAATTTGACTCATTATCTATGAACAGATAAAATTTAAGTTTGGCTTTTTTAAACCATTGTGAAATATGCCGTACAAATTTCCCATCAAATGTAAGTAAATATTGCATTTTAATGAAATATTATATATTTGATCATGTCTAAACTGCATGCCTCACAACATTCTCAAGAGAATATTTTGTCTTGTAACATTAGTATTACAAAAATAACAGTAGTAAACTATGATAAAAGTGCATAATTTAGCATTGTAGATTCATACAGTTATGCTTCCATGAAATGGTCCTTTCTACATTAAACAAAATACATCAGAATACATACATTGCTGACTCTATCTGCTAGCAATTCAGTGCCTAATGGATATGGTATGGACTCAACAAAAAACATATACTTTACTGAGAAAGTGTTATTCCAAGTATAATTTTTATTACAACATCTACAAGGCAGCACTGCCATACACCTGGAATCAGAGACCATATATTCTATTATATGGTCTCTGCTGGAATATTGCTGAGTGTGACATAAAACGAAACTCAGAACAACTAACACAAGTGAGTAAGTGACTAAGTACGATCTTACAACGTTCATAGCAATATTCCAGTAAGGGACACCAGAAATGGGATTCACACATTGTGCCCATGTGGGAATTGAACACAGTTCTTCATTGGACAAGCAGATGCTTTATCCACTGGGTTACCCCACTGTCAAATTATATCTCAAAAGCAATGACACTCATGTATTAAAATGCATCAACAAACTTCGCACCAGCGAATGTTTCTTACAAGGTCAAAACAGATATACAGAGGAGGCTGTCTAAACTGGCACACATTGGTACTGAAGAAACAAGTTTAGACAATGTGCCGGATTATAGAGCTGGCGATAAATGTATAAGCCACACATGGGATGGAGATTTTATGTCGGTGTTGACAAGATGCCGGATTGGACAGGTGTCGGTATTTACAGTTTCCATTGTATTTGTATTAGGTCAGACCAATTTTATTTCTTGCTTTACAGATTTTTGTCCTGAGAAAACCTTCAGGAAGGAAGGAAGGAAAAGAAACTAAAAATAGAATCACCAGCCAAAGTAAAGCTCAAAGATTAAAAGCGATTGCTTCTGGCAGATTATTTAAGGGTATATGGGGCAAAAATAAATCAAAGAGATTTTTTCTTGTATGTTTACATATTTGGCCAATAAATAGATAAGGATTTTTTCTTTTGTTGATATTCTTGTAAAAATATGATTGGTAGGTCCCTAAAACAAGAAACTAACTAGGTCTGACCTTAAGTAGTTTTAACATGGATGCCTCCCTGCAGCTTGTCTGGCACAAAATAAACCATATGCATTTAAAAAGGCAGTGATCCTGGGCATCATTCAGTGACATACATTCAGAAAACACATACATTGATTACATAAAATCTTGTTCAGACAGTTTTCATACAGATTACTCGCAGCATTTAATCCCATTTGGAGGTTCTGCATTGTGTGGCTTCCTATACATGATATATCATCAAGACTTCTTTCAAACTGGACAAGCAGTCCATGCTCTGTGATAGATAACACAGAACGTGAGGGCAGACAACATCCTCTCCTAAAGATAGAGAGAGCTGATGTTACAAATTTGTCACAATAATTGCCCAAATCCATGATGAAGTATAGTTTTACTCTAAGCAAGGGGGGTAACTGAAAACCTATCAGGAAGTGTGCGATGCCCTCTTGACATTTGTTGGAGGAAGATCACGTCATTTGAATCTGATGAAAGCCATGCCACTTTTGCTTAAGAAAATGCATGTAGTGCAATCTACAGCATCATACTCTGTCTGTGACATAACATGGAGTCTCCAGTTTGTTATCTTTGAGCTAACATGGCTAAATGCCACCAACGCTACCCACGAGATTAAACAGTATTGGCATAAATGGGCTCAAAGATTTCAAATTAAATGGCAGTAATAACTAATACAGAGAAGAGGCCACATGCTGTCCTATATCAAGAAAAAGTAATGAAATCCTCAAACTCATTCCGTTTATGCTAAATCTAAAGAAGACCCCTAAGTGTACACCCTCATCAGTGATTTCTACTCTCAAAGACACAATGCAGGAATTTTAGACCCAAATCTTTTTCCATATAGTAAGCTAAAAATATCAGAACAATTAAACCACATCTAATTACCATTACCATTTTCTTAAAAAAAAAAAAAAAAGAACTTTCCTCAAAAACAAGTAAGTCTACGTCTAAAACAATCTCAAGAGAACACACAAATCCATATGTGATATTGTTTTCAGACTAAAACACAATATTATTTAAACACTCCAATACTTAATGTAACATTCCCCTGAGAAGATGTAAGTCATATCCAATCTGTTAAGACAAGTTGTAAGAGAGCATATGACCATATACACCTACATAAAACAAAGACAGCAGAATGCTTAAACATACAACACAAAGGACAAGGTATGATAGAGGCCATTATTGGCCCACAACATGTCATGATCATCAAAATTTTACAACACAATAATTTTAGCATAAAAGGAGCTAAACTAATTGTTGAAGTTACCTCCAATTGCATTTTTATGTTTTTGGTGTTGTTAGTTTTCCTCTTTGAAGACCTCAAAGTTAACATATTTTACAATATCTTCTAGAAACCTACATTTTCTGATTTTCAGAGTGGTAGAAAAGTGTGAGCAAAAGCGTGACCCATCCCAATTTTTTCACCACATATGAAGAGAGTAAATTAGAATGCACACCTAAAAAATTGTGGTGGGTCACGCTTTTGCTCACATCAAAATCTTTAAAAAAGTACATTTTTTCGGTTTATGAAATTGCCCCATACAACATCTCAAAAAATAAACATTGACATAAACTAACATCTTTAAAAACAATCCATCACATTTACACATCTGTGCCATGATACATTATATTTTGAATGGTTTTGTTATCTAAAATACACATATCAAACATCTTTATTAAAATTTTCAATATCATAAGGCACTCACAAGGCTGATTTATGAGAGGTAAACATTGGTTTTGGGTTGTTGGTCTCTGCTAGAAAAGTAGGAAGATGTATGAAGATTTTCAAAATATGATCAAGCAGTACTGTAAAGGTGAGAATCTTTGGGTAAACTGCACCTTATGGGTCCCCGGAAGTGTACGTGACAGACATGCGCAGAAGCCATATTTACATTGAAGCGAGCACTAACGCTGACGCCATTTTTTGTTTACTCCGGCGAGTAACTGCCACTGTTTTATGGCCTTGTTTGACCTATTAAATTACCTTTGGGTTATAATCGAGAATCAGCTCAAGACCTTCATTCCTCAACATTATTTTAGGGTCAGTATTATGTCATGGTATTGTCAATTGCAGTGTTTATTCATTTTTTAAGATCACGATAAAATTTCCCAGTGCTAACCGAATGTATGATTTTTTTGCAATCTCATATTTCAACAGAATGGGGGGTTTTAGGGGGGCAGGTGCCCCCCTACATTATTTTTACATATTACTTATCATTTCTTTTCTATTCCTAATAAACAAAAAGAGGTAAGTTTATTTGATGTCTAATATCAAAACGCTTCACTTACATTACAAGAACAAACCTCCGCTTGCATTAAATTTATCCGAATCCTGAACACCATTTTCTTTACTTTCAATTTCAATCATTAAAGTATGCATGTTTTTTGTTTTTTTTTTTGGGGGGGGGGGATAAACGCAAGAAATGTTACAAAAGGATCATCAAAACAACGTAAATATTTTTACCTCACGATGAACTATCAAACAATCCTTTCGCAGTTCCATACCTGGGCAGGGACGCTTTCACCACTCTCCACGTACTCTCAGTTTTATTTGTGCACACACCATTCTCTGCATTCACAAATTCCTTACTATGATTTACTGTCGCATGCACATATCCCATCTCATTCAAGTTGTGGCATTCCTAGTAACCCACTACCTTATTTGGAACATTCAACACGTGCGTCCACATTTGACCAATCAGAGAAAAGGAACGTCATGAGGATTTCCCTTTGATTACTAACGACTGGATTAATGTTTTGGAGTATTACTAAAATTCGTGTTTAAAACTCTCGTCTTTCAGACGAAGTTTTAAACTAAACTTTTGCCAGTAAACATGAAAATGACCTCTAAATTCGTCTAAAATGCCTCCTAACGGATATCAGCCTGCTCTCGCGTGCTTTTCTTTTAAAGGCAAAGGCAGTAAGCTCGCGCCAAAGGCGCGTACACGTTACTATAGAATACATTCTACTTCCGGGTGACTGCCGAAGGCAGGGACCCGTAAACTGCAGGTGTCCCGAATCTTTGTTATTATGTAAGAATTTGATCATAGTTTTTCTATCATCTGTGTATCAAACACCTTTGAGTCACCTGTTAGTCTGTCAAAATAACACTGTCATTCAACAGGATTGCCATATATAAACATATGGATTTTCCAAGACCTTATGTACCTTGATGTTTTCAATGACATATTAGATTTAACCAAAATGACTACACTTAACTGTATGAAAAGGATTTTTTTAGCTAGAATAAGAACATTGTATCAAGGTCTAGCAGATGATGAACACAAGCAGACGTCAAGTCATACATAAAGATGACAAGAATTTTTTAAGTCATACATAGTTGTAAAGTCTAATATATAAGCTTAAATTCACACTGGGAGGCAAAGGAATATGTAGCCTAATGGTTGCAACAGTGGACTGTCAGTATTTTTTGTTATCAGACATGCAAGTTCAAATCCATGTAACTTTTCTTTCTTTTTTTCAAAGTTTGTTTATCAAGTCTACAATGTTTAATTAAACTGTTTCGCATCAAATCCAAATATTGTAATTTGTTTTCATAAGTTTGGTAATCTATGTTACAACACTGGTGAAATAAGCTTTAATTAACATCATGTAAATCTTTTCTTGAGACACACTGACCATTCACCTTTTCAAGTCAGTCTAGTTGCCTTTGGACCCAATATTTTAAATTCATATTTTAGATATTTTGATCTACTTTAGGTTTATACACTTTTGAATACTGCAGTTCTTGAGAGTGAATCACATACTGAGATTGATGACTGTGTGAATGAAAAGTAATAGTGGATGTTTTTTATCTTTAAAGTGGATAAGTAGTGAATAATTACTCTGTGAAGTCTTTTGAATACTGACTTTAACATGTGCGTGGTGTTAATATGAACCTGCACTGACATTGAAATTTCACCCAAAATGGGCCCCTTTGAGGTCAAGACCTGTGATTTTTAGTGCAACATGGTTGGCTATTGTATTAACATATGATGATTGAGATGACAACTGTATATTTGCTAAAACTGGTTGTAAATGCTGACTTGTAACACTTACTAGCTGGAATGAAGCTGTGCCCAAAATGTAACTTTACCCAAATCAGGCCCCTGTGATTCTTAGTACAACATGTTTGTCATCATGCTTACATGTTGTACAATGAACCCATGGATTACATTTGCAAAGAATGCTGTGAATAATGACTGAGTTTTGGGGACACAATTGGCAAGTAATTGAATTAACAATGTTTTGCAACCCTAATTGGGCCCCTTGCGGTTAAAACAGTATGATTGACATTGATATGTTTTTCAGCATGACTACCTGTCGTAAAACTGCGTTAATTTGTATGTAAATAAAATGACAGTTGTAAATGAGCCATTATGGCACACTGATATTTCAGGCTTTGTGTTATTTTTCATGGGAACTGATAAAACCCATTCTGGGCCCCCACTGCAGTAAAATTACACCTCAGAACATATAAAATATAGCATTTTTATGCAAAGCTAACTTGTCTCTAAACAAATAACATGTTTTCAGCCAATTCTGTTAGTGGGCCAAAAACCACCCTTATCATACCTTGTCCTTTCAACACTGTTTACATACACAAACAATATTTCTTAAGAGGAGGTTCAAATCATTAATTCTCGATTTAAACATACACATGTAGGTACCCAAGTGAGTCTGATGCTTGTTGATTTAGACCCTGGTGGTGCAGAAATAGAGAGTAGTATGTATACTATACAGAAATTACCTGAAGAACATATGGCTGTCAGAAGCAACTCATCTTATTGTTGTTGTTTATGTTATCTCGCTGAAGACCAGGTACTGATGTTTTGGAGGCTGTTACAAGCTTCAAGTTCTAGGTTCTAGTGAGCTGAGGAACATGGTGATTTGTGAATGGATGTTTGTTTCTACAGATCACTTCTACAGCTTACCATGAATTGAGAAAAGTTTACAAGTGAATCTTTACCAATCAGGTCATTTCTGTACTTTGGGTACGAGATGTGCAAAGGGTTTATTTCATGTGTAAAGATCCAAGAGCAACTGGGAAAGTTTATAAGACTGAATGTTTACCAATTGATTGGGACTAAGAGACCCAGGGAGGGTTCACTTCATGTGTAAAGACCCAAGAGCAATGGGGCATCAAACACTTCCACATCTGTTAGAAGCCTAAAAGGCAGCCAGGGGACTGTTTTCATTCAGATTCTCCCTGGATTCTTTAATGCAGTCCTGCCGAAAGGCTAATACAGAATTTGCTTAAATCCCCAGCTACTGTTTCCAAAGATAAACAAGGATATCGTACTGGCTTGACACAAAGTTATGAGGCCCTAACTGGAAACAAATGGCTACAAACTGACATAGAATCTATCAATTGATGACAAACAGTTTGTTGTTTAATGCTGAACTCGGCAATATTTCAGCTATATGGTGGTGGTCTGTAAATAATCAAGTCTTGACCATACAATGCAGTGATCAACAGCATGAGCATCAATCTACTACACTGAGATATGGTGACGTGTCAACCAAATCAGCGAACCCGACCACCTGATGGAGTTAACTTACCTGTCTGTGTGTTCTTTGCTACCATATACCATATACCACAATATTATAAAAGGCATTTGTATCATGCTTTTTCCATGTTTGATGTCATACATGTTTGATGTCATTATTGGTTTAATGAATGCATAAGCAGTCGCTTAATTTTGTTTCTTGGCTCACTTGGAGTACACACCCTAGGGGTTCCCCCCTCCCCCTGCCCCTCCCAAGCCCACCCACCCACCCATGTCCCTTGTTTGTCTGTCAAGATAAAACTCTGTGTGACCTTCACGGTTTGTACAGGACCACAAAACCATTACCCATTGTTAATCCAACAACAGTTTACATACCCCTTGTACATTTTGGAGCTTATGTTTCTGAGATGATGAAAATATTAATGATGATGTTTTTGAAAATTTAGATAAAAAGCTTGATAACATATCGTCAAATTCCTGTTTTTATGAATACTGGATCCAAATCAGGGAATACCCACGAGGACAACAAGTTTCTCACAGATAATGGACTTAATAGTATTTTATGCATACTTCTTGACAGTATCAGATTGCATCTTAGCGATGTGACATTTGTAAATGCCATTGCCAATACAGGAGCATATGGCAACTGTGAATGTCAACTTGTCAACAGAGGGGACAAAAACGCCAAAACATAAGTGTTTCCTCTGAGAGTTTCCACAAAAATGCACAATGTCTCAGTGTCATTTTGGCGAAAGGTCAAACAATTGAGTGGTAACAGGAATAATAGTCTTATCACTTTAAAACAACATCATAGAAGGGTTACAATTCAGCAGACTCTATCACCTAAGTATGAGCATCTCTGAAAGATTGTTATGTTCATAAACAACATAGAAAATTTGAGTATGAGCAAATAGTGAAAGATAATGGAGAAATGACATAGGTACTCATTTGTGGAACAAACATCAATAGTTGACATTTTGTGTTCTCGTTGTTTAACACCACACTCAACAAGATTAAACTTTTAGTAGAAGAAAGCTTATAGTCAAGAAAGGGTGGACCAGACAATCCAGTGATCCACAGCAATCAATCATCCCAGTCATAATGTCCTACCTCCTGGTCCATTTGGTTGCCAGTATCATCATCACACATTTGCAATGTGCTAGTAGCCACGAAGTCCATGATCTAAGCACAAATTACACTGTTATAGCTGGAAAGGCTATCCTGAACAAATTTGTTTTTATTGGCATTTGAATGTGATAAAGGCAGTGCAGTCACTGAGATTGTGGCAGATTGTTTGCAATGAGACAATAAAATATGTTGTGCTACAGACAAGACTGCCATGTGGAACTAGCCGTAACAACCAATACTTCATTATGACCTCTACAGGTAAATGGCCAATTAAACTGTCTTGCCCACTGTCCAGCTTGAAGCATAATGCTAAAGAAAATCCTAAAGAAACTCTGGTTACCTAGAAAACCCTCTCTTCTCAATCATAGCCTCAAGAAGGAATCTTGTTTTATGTTCATTTATGTGACATCTATTCACGTTGCATTAAAAATAATTTTTTGAAAAGTGACCTGAATTAATACTTGCTGGACACAGATCAATGAACTTTGAGTAACCTGAAATCCCATCTCAGTAGGGTAAGCTGGTGGTTAAAGCCTTTGTTTGTCACGCTGAAGACCAAAGTTCAATTCCCCACATGGGTACAATGTGTGAAGCCCATTTCTAATGTCCAATGCCGGGATATTGTGGGGAAGATTGTTAAAAGTGGTGTAAAACCACACTCACTGACTGCAAAGGCCCTAGATAGATGTCTACATCCTGGTTCCTTTCTTGTAATATATTTTGCATGACAACAGTTGATAATTCCTCTTTTAGGTGGAGGAAATAAAGATAATGTGAAACATGTAACCCAAGCTGCATTAGAGGCACAGGGTAATTTGAGTTTTTTCCCACCTTCTTTAGACAGTTACCCTTGTACTATTAAGTAAACAGAGATAACATTAACATTTTCTACGATATTACACCAAAAACAAGTGTAAAAATAAATTCATAACAAATGGGCTGGCCACTGAGTTGTATCTGTGCATTGTAACAATGTCCTGAAAACAATATATCATCTAAACATGCAGGGTTAACAATCTTTGTAAGAATAACAAGGAACACATTTTGTGAATATATGAGTGGAATGAAACTAAGAATATGTTATAACAACTATTCAATGACAGGTTAACAACAAATGAATGATGTCAAATGTCATGGTCAATAATGCTGTAGTCATCTCATGAGACAAATGGTTGATAGCATGAGCATCGATCTACCAGGGAACAACAAGATCCCCTGATGCAAATGTCATCTTAAAGACAAAGTCAGTATCCCTGTATGAGGGATCTGTTGTAGCCCCAAATTACTCCAGGGCAACTGAAAAAGCAGGCACATGATCATAAACATTAGGGACCAAAATGCATAGTAATGATAATAAGGGTAATCACAGAGACATGCAAATGAAATAAAAACATGGTTTTCAGATGAAGGGCTGTTTCAAGGTAATAATGTCTCATGCATAGGAAGTTATAATGACAATGGTTCGCAATGTTGCTGTTGGTGAAATATGTCAGTCATTCTTTTCTCAATATTATCCATCCTCATACAAAAAACATTATTTAATTAAATGAAAATCAATTTCACTTTAAAGAATTTATCTTAGGACATCATGATTCAAGTGGTTTAACCCACTCAGTCAGTGTAAAGTGGGTTAGCACATGACAGAACATGTAGATGGTAAAGTTACATATTTCAACTGCAGCCAGGAATGATTCTTGCCATGAAATTCGGTTCCCAGTACTTGCAGATAGTATCTACATTGCCTGTCACTCCAGGGAGCCAATATTTAGAGAGAAATGTTGCGTGTTGAACTGTATGTGCCACTGGCTTCAGTTAATATGGAACTAGTTGTTGGTCAACACACAGACTGAAGCCTATGATGTACAACGTGTACATAAGTGTCTTGACATTATGATGACAGACAGACAGGTTTTATTCAGTAATATTGGCCAGCTGGCTGTTGTTGTAATTGTTGTTAAAACACCTTTATTGTTACTGGAATACGTTCATGGAAAATATCATCATTATTTCACTGATAAAAGTATTAATGTTTAGTTTGTATTGTCTTCAACCAAGAAAAAGATTTTCGTCACTGATAACAATATCTTTCAGCCCACCCATGCAAATGAATGATGAACTGAGTTTTAAATTTAGGCTCTTAGCACAATGCTCAGTTGCTTTGCTCCAAGGCTGTACTAAATGCTGAGCCCATGGATGTATAGTAATTCTATCTTTGAAGGCAAGTCCAATACAAGTCTGTTGAGGGGTTCTGTAGATTATGTAGAAATTGTCACTTAAGTTAATAATTATTACCTTAAAACCTTGTGCAAATCAAATATCTCAGGTGAGTTTGCTGTCATTATAGCAACTAATATTTCCACAGTACCAAACAGAACTATACTAGACTCAAACTTCAGGCTAGTACTGAACGCTACAAACTTATGAACACTGACTCTGTATGGCACTATTAAACTGACCTGGCATACATACACAATTATTTGTATTGCAATGATTCTGATAATTTAGGATGAAAACAAATAGAATTAAACAAGAATTAGGCTTCAAACTTGTGACAAAAGTCAGCGACTAAAAACACCAACTTTGAATGCTGCTGTTTAAGTGGAGATGACATTGATACAAACACAACTGATTATTTCTATTCCAGCAACTCTGACGACAATCTATTTACAGTGAAGTGGGCGTGGGGCAGCCTAGTGGTTAAAGCATTTGCTCATACCACCAAAGGTCCAGGTTCCATTCCGCTCATGGATACAGTATGTGAAGTCCAACTTGCTCACTATTTACAGTAAAAAGACCTACATGTTCAGATTACATTATACAGATTGTAGCTCCAACATCTGCAAGTACTGTTCATGCAAGTCACATTATTCTAGTCGATGGAGTATCAAGCCACATGCAAGTCTACCATGCCACAAGCAACGTAAAAAGGCAATTACATGAAGGAGATTTCATTCTCAGATATGTTTGTTTACATGATAATGATGGTAGTATAACTTAGGATGGTTTGAGGAGATTCTTTAACATGCGTCTTGCACATTTGGATCAACTTTCTAATATGCATCAATTTTCTGATACAAGATTTAGTCAAATGCCAGGGAAGTCGGAGGAATGCTCGTCTGGTGGGTGAAACCCATCTCAGCCAATAGAATTAAAGATTACAAGTTGTGTGGCTGAGGGTGGCCAATCGTCTGGCTGATTAGAAGTTATTGGATTCATAGCAGCAATAAACTGCAAAATCAGAAATTGGCCAGCATTTTTAGCCAATCCGCTGGCCTGTATGATTGTGTGAGATTTTAATAGCCAGTGGGGTGGCTAGTTGCATGGCTGCCTTGATAACCCCGTTGTCCTCCAATCAGCTAGAATCAACAAGCACAGCGGGCATGCAGAGCCACACAACTTACAGTTACCGGGGTTAGGAGTTCGGATCTGTCCGACATCCGCAGGGCCTTCTCCCACTCTGTTGGAAGCAGCAACGGTGACAACATATTTCTGTGAAGGCTGAAGTTGTCCCACCGTCCATGACCGCACATCCCCCAGGATGTCCTTTGTCATCCGACGTAGACTCGGGTGGCCAACTGGGTCAATGGTGATCTTGTAGGCTACTATGTCGCCATTTGTGTAAGCAGGGCGGTCCCAGGCAATGGAAATCACAGATGGGGATGGGGCAGACAAACTCGTGATCTTTGGGGCACTTGCTGGCACTAAAACATAAAAGGTCAACATACTAATCACTTGCAAACACATATATTTCTTCAAAACAAATTCAAAGTAAGGACCCGTGAAGATCCCTGTTAGAATTGGTCTTCAGAAATCCATGCTAGTTGTAAGAGGCATCTAACAGGATTGGGTGGTCAGGCTCCCTGACTTGTTTGACATATCCAAATAGCCTAGATCAATGCTCATGCTGTTGATCACTGGACTGTCTGGTGATGTTTGGTATATTGCATAAAACCAAAGTCACTCACTCATTTCTACACTCATTTCTAAGTAAGCCTGATGGCTCAAAGCATAAAAACATCAACGGACCAAGTTACACTATTATTCATCAATATCAATGCCATACATACAATCTAATGTCCTGACAGATGTTAAAATCCTTTTAGCAAATATGCATACAAATTCCATTCAGACAATGGAATCCTTTTAAAAATTCAAAAGATTCCAATATTTATTTGAATGTATTCTTTACCTTCCAGTCAAGTAAATTTGTGATCATACTTTTGATCCCAATTTGTTTTGATTTTTTTATCACAATATTTCATTTCCCTCAACAAAATTTAACATTGGTTGTAACATGCTACAAAATGGAATTTGAATTTCATTTCCAATACAAAATGTCCATGCTGAGACAGGAAGAACTCCAAATTCCAAATATGAATTCCAAAAAGATGATCCTAATAACTTAAATTCAAAATATTCTGCCAACATCTACTCGTACTCATATCCCTCTGTTTTACTGGTAATTACAAACACCGTCATGGTGATGTATTCTTGACAAATAATTGAATCTTGTTAGCAGGCAGTGAATTTTAAACTGGTACTGTGTATTTTGGTCATCGCATAATAGCTGTCTGAGTGTATATTTGACAGGAGAACTCTACTGACATTCAAGAAGTTGAACGAACAAATCTGAAAACTCCACTCTCATCCACAAGTAGTTCCAGAAATTATGTTTTTGCATGGCGCCACAATCATTCTGTCACTTGCAGCACCAATTGCTTTGTCATAGGAATAATCACAAGGAAATAAATAGATCAGAGCTGTTCTTCAAAGTGACACCAGTACTATTCGTATCACGAATCCTGCGTTGCAGCACAAGTTACACTAAGCTATGCTTTGATGCCATGACCAGACCGCAAAAACTACAAAAGTGCATCATTATGTGGCAGACAAGGCTTGACATTGTAGTGTCCTCATCAGTGAACAATGACTGGACAACATTCTAAGAGTCAATGATTTGATTGTAGGTGCTTTTGAGACAACACTAGGACTTTCTTTACCAAGATTAAACAGCAATATAATTGTGATTGTGTCACAGACGGGCACCATATGAAGAATGGCGTCTAGGTGGAGATATGATGAGAGGAGGATTATCCGGAAGTGTATGAGACTCAGAAAAGAGATTTCCCAGTTTGTGTGGCATCAAACCCATATGTTAGGCAGGTAGTAATTGCAATATGAGCCTAATTCACTCACGCATTGTTGTAGGGCAAAGAAAGCCTAAAGATTAGTAAAAAGATTTATCTGCTTTGCTAGACATGTGCCTGTTATCTAGAGAGGGTGTTAGTGAGAAAAAATGGTATTTGATATCTATATGCTCATCAAAGACTTGATTGAACAGACATGTAGATGAGTCTTGAGTTTTGGGTGAACGAAGCATGTTAATGTTGAAAGCAAATCAGAGCATGTGTCATCAACATTAAACGAGGAATTATGACACTTACGCTCTAAATAATGCCCCAAGATCTGGTGAAATTACATCTAATGTTGCATTCAAGGTCACTGTCATTTAGCGATGTGCGGTTACATTATGTATGCATGCATGCATGCATGCCCGTGTGCATGTGTTTGTGTGAGTGGGTTAACGAGTGTTATCTGTACCACACAAAAATGTAAAATATCCCAGCACCACTAAGGATTTACTTTTTGAAAAGACTGAGTACGTTTAGTTTTATGCCACACTCAGCAAATATTCCAGCTATACAGCAGCAGCCTGTAAATAACAGAGTCTGGACCAAACAATCCAGTGATCAACAGCATTAGCATCGATCTGCGCACTTGGGAACAAAGTCAGCAAACCTGACCACTCAATCCCATTGGTCTCCTCTTATGACAAGCATGGGTTACTGAAGGCAAATATTCCCTGGTCCTTTTTAAATAGAGAAGTCACCATGTCAAGCAAGTCATTTATCACCTGCAACTGCCTCTTTCTTGGGAACAGTAAGCATGACACATACAATTCCTCCAAATGATTCAATTTTCATCATATTTCTGGCTCTAGACCAGTGCAACTGTGTTTTTTAATCCTTCGTAGTTTGATTTTTTCCAATCTAAATGAAGTGAAACACTTCATCCCAACATAGTGATTCTAGTGAATGCCTCAACAGTCTCGCATGTGCCCTGAAGTGTGTATTCATCATCACGGAATAACGATCACCGAATGACTAAAAAACTGACAGTAACAGGAATCAGGGAATAACGTTGAGAGCTCCTTGGCTGAAAGATTCTGTCGGTCATGTTAGGTTTCAATCCAATGTCCTGTGATTATCAGTAGAAAAGTCGGCGGTAAATGTATCCTGAATCGATTCACAAAATAACTAGAATAGAAGACAGTTGTGAGGATAATTGTATCGAAACAACTCCACTGTAGCTGTCTTGTGGTTGATAATTATTATGGTCAGATGACGTTTGGCAGGCAACAACTCATTATATCTATTTTTTTCAATAACACTACCATGGCAGAAGCATTTTTGGGGAGTCATATTCTACTAAAGGAAGTTACAACCTCTATTACTATATTTTAATGGTATGACCCAATTATTTCAAAATAATGTAGTTACATTGTCAGGCTATTGCAAATTAACTATATTTTTGTGAAAGATTCGACTATTTCCTATGAATAATAATGCGACATTTATCTTCTGTATCTTCTTTTCAAGAGTGAGTGAGTGAAAGAGTAAGTGAGTGAGTTTGGTTTTACGTCACTTTTAGTAATATTCCAGCTATATCACAGCAGGGGACATCAGAAAATGGGCCTCACACATTGTACCCATGTGGGGAATTGAACCTGGGTCTTCGGCATGACGAGCAAACGCTTTAACCACTAGACTACCCCACTAGCCCTTTTTTAAAGAAAAATAACAATATATTAATAACAAACTAGCAGACTTTGGATACATATAGAAATGTTCATTTTGACCAGTGTTGGCAAAATAACTCTACTAAGTAAATACCTAAATATAACAAAAAATAAACCATAAATATTGTGGCAACCTTAATAAAACCAAAATGCATGTATTAATAACAAGGCGATAACCATTTTCTACATTTCCTGGATCTTATCACACTGCAATATTGCCCCTGATCAAGCTTGGCATAGCCATTATTGACTGGTTGTGTGAGTGGGAGAGGCAATATCGTCCCACAGATTGATCAGCCAAGAGATAAGAATCACCACCAACTATGTGGACAAACACTCCCCAACTAGAGGAGAATTAGTCCATCTCAGACCAACCAGTCAGGCTACTGAAAACACTGTCAGCAGCCGAGCCCTGCCTATCTGAACACTGACCTCTGTACAAAATCATTTGGGGAAAATAATTGATGTTTTTTATGTTGATTAATAAAACAATCTGGTTTATAGGAATGAACATAAGATGTGTGAGCAATTTTCCTTGAGTAAGTGAGCGAGTTTTTACAACGCTTTTAGCAATATTTAAGCAATATCAGGGTGAGGGACAGAAGTAATGCATTATTCCTTGCACAGTTATACTATAGACAAAACAGTTTTAGGAAAATGATGTAATATATCACAAATTTTTACTTCACTGACTTACATAAAACATTATGTTTTATGACATATTTACATTTATATGTATCTTTAAGTTAATGAAGTACACATACACATATTTCATCAAGAAGCAAGTGAATTAAGATAGCCACTATCCTAAAATGCAGTGTGTGAAGACAAGACTTGTTGGCAGGTAACACATTGCACCATGTGAGAGTAATTGCCCTGAAGCAGCTTAAACCCAAACTCATTCCAAAAAATAGTTATTCCATTCTGTTCTGAGGTCATTACAACAAGGTTCCGATATAAGCTAAAGCTCAGGACAGTCAACATTAATTTCAAACGGGACATATTTCTTATAATCACTCATATCATATGGTTTATCCTCTAAATATTGTTGTTTTAAAATATTAACTTTTTTATAAAAAACATATATTGAAGCTATTACATTTGTATATCATGTAAAGCTTTTGCCAAGTTAATGGTTTTCTCTAGTATTAGCTTCAATGTTTTCATCAAGTTAGACACACCACAACAATATCAATTTCATATTATGCAAAACCTTGGAGAGTAAATTGATGCAACCCCAGTAGACTGCAAGGAAATCAGTTTACAAAATATATGACACTAACTCAGATATTCTAACCATATTTTCCTATGATAAGGAAATATGCTGTCTAAAGTAATGAAGATTTGGTTTCCACAAAAAACATTGGTCATTGCCTTAGAGGTATCTGTGGGCCAACTACCATTATCACATTGAATTTCTGCTTACAATGAAAATCATGAAAGACTGGTCAATAATGTTTTAATTCATGAGGTTCACCGAGGACAGAATCTCTGTCACAAAATGGCATAAATGTTGCTTTCCAAGAAAGAGCTTCTGAATAGTTCTCCGATTCTGAGGACAAGAATTCCTTTTGACCTTTTGACCATAAAGTTGATCTGTTTGTCCATATTACAGCTGGTACTGAGGACATAAACAAAATTGGGTAGTCAGAGACACTGACATGTTTGACATGCCCTTGAATCCCAGTTATGTACATGAATACTCAGTCACTGGATCTGAGACTTGATTATTTACTACCTGCCAGCATATTGCTGGAGTATGGCTGAGTGTGGCACAACACCAAACTCATCACTCACTGGATTGTCTGGTTCAGACTCGATCATAAACAGATCACTGCCATAGAGCTGCCATATTAGAGTGCAGCGCGAAAGAACAAATGAAAAAATTAAAAATAAAATTCAAAAAGAAGGAGTGTCTCTCATTAGATGACACAAACAGCACAACATTGATCTTCTATCTTAACACCCAAAACATTTTAAATTAGCACAAATTTACTTCACATGTCTTGGTGGGTCAGGCTTGGCGAAATGTAGGTGAGCGATCACAGTGAGAACTATATCCTGCGGTCAACTCTAGGGTTAAAGTCCATTTCCTTGCCCTGATCTGTCTTCCACAGCCATATAAGGGACAGTCAACAACTCAGCTAGCTCCACTTCCACTGTAATTTGCATGTCTGATGTCCCATGAATATTCATGTACCTTCACCAGTCTATACTCATTACTTGTGATGCACTACATGAAAATACTCTGCTGCCCATCACTCTCAAGTTCCTTGTTCACCTTCAATGCCATCTGGTTTAACCCTCGTCTTGAGGCAATATTTTTTACATTTGACACACCAAAATGAAAATTGATAAGTGCATATTTGTAACACATACACCCCTTACTCAAACATATGGATTCACATGCAATTGTAAACAAACTAACGTCAACAGCTTTGGGTTTTTTGTTGTTAATTTATAAACTACGTTTCAAATACAGAGGTCTGTGTATACTGCAATGTGGAGGAGACAATCCAATGACTGATGTTATGAGCATCAATCCACATCTATTGAATACACGTTAACAAGTCTGTCCACACTTTGCTTGCATCTTACAAGCAGGGGTTGTTGAAGACCAGTGTGCAAAAGGCCACTTGCCTGCTAGCCTGTGGCTAATAAAAACCAAGTCGGGCCACAGTCACTGGCCCGACCAGCTAATGAATTTGCTTGGGTGAGTGAGTGAGTTTAGTTTTACACTACACTCAGCAATATTCCAGCTGTATAAATAATCGAGTCTGGACCAGACAATCCAGTGATCAATAACATGAGTACTGATCTGCACAATTGGGAACCGATGACATGTGTCAACTAAGTCAGTGAGCCTGACCACCCGATCCTGTTAGTTGCCTCTTACGACAAACATAGTCGCCTTTTATGGCAAGAATAGGTTGCTAAAAGCCTAATCTACCTCGGGACCTACATAGGTCGAATTTGCTAGGGGTCATTTTGTAAATACATCCCTGTCTCCACCATGCTATGTCATAACACACTTTTAAATCATGTAAATTTACAGCCTGATACAAATTTCCCACATATTAGTCGCTTAATCCTGAAACCTGTGTCAACGTTCAAATTTCGAACTAGTGAATTGTTTTGTGGACTAGTAACTTTCAGGCATAGGTTGCATGACTGGTAGGAAAGTTTGGAAATCATTTTGCACACTGTTGAAGACAGTTCTAATTCAGATTTTCATGGCGTTCGCATAATTATGTGATGAGTTTTAAAATGTTACATGAGAATTCTTACCTCCATGGGCTACGGTGGTGATGGGGAATGTCTCTGGTGACATTACGACATGCTCTGTCTGTGGACTGATCACAACCAAAACTCTGAACTGAAAGACAAAATAAATGAAGTTCTGATAAATCATACACTTAACCAACAGGGCCCAGCCCCAATTTCTCGAAACAAACTTAAGTTTTAACTCAAATCTCAAACTGAGTTTGACAATTTGAAACAGCTGAATTTTTATCTCAACTGCATTTTTTAGACTAAAAAAGTCCAAACAACTAAAGAAATCTGTCCACCAAATTCAGATTATCCACAATGTTTGAGCTGGATACCAATTTCCTTTCATTCTGGAAAATCCATGTTTCTGCATTTTCTCAAATTTGAGCAAAAACTTGAACTTAAGTCAAAAGTCAGACTTATGTTTGTTTCCAGAAATTGGGGCCAGGTCTTTCACAAATTAATAAGGCAAGATATAATATTTTCAGAGGGTAAACTAAGCAATTATTCTTCATACTGACATGAAACAATTGAAATAATTAAACAGTTTCATGCTGACATGAAACCATTGAAAATAATCCAACAGTTTCAAAAGTACATTCTGCCACTCACATCGTAACACGTTCTCAGGGAAGATGTAAACCATACAGAACATCAGTGCAAAAGAACACATAGTATTGAAGGGAATACATGTGAAAATCATATGAATGGATCGCTGAAAATCAGTGATGACACCAGGTGTTTGCAAAAAGGGTAAGAATGTCACACCCTATTGGTAGCAACCACAGAACAAATCCTATAATTGATCCTCAGCCCTTCCCCACCCAAAACATTAATTATTTCTGAAGAATTACCTATAGCATAACCTTGAAGGTTTAACAAACAATACAATGTGTGCACTATGTAAATTATGAGGAAATGTTGTCATGACAAAAACCTGGGTTTGATACCCACATGGGTACTATGTTTGATGTCCATTCGTAGTTTCCCATGCTGTTATATTGGTGAAATACTGCTAGAAAGGACTTAAAACAATAATCACTCACTCACTCACAAGATTTATGATGTGCTGTTATATCCTTTGTATGGCAGAAAATCATGTACAATCCACAGGGATCAATAAGTTGTTTATGAAAACTAAAAACTAAATCAAGTTTGCATCGCAAAACAAATTCTTCATGCTTCTAATTCATCAAACAAAAAAGAGATAAAAAAACCCCCATAAAACAGTTCAGATTCACTTGAGTTGAGGAATATAGAAACGAAGCCTCAATCTGAAATAAATGTACATCTGGGAACCTAAGGTAATAAGTGGATAATTAAATTTGACAGAACCAAATCAGGTGTCATTTCTAGTCTTCAGGACTGACTCCTGAAGATTAAACTTCATTGGCCGAAGGTTCAAAGAGACATGGAAAGTCAAAGATTACACCAAATTTGACAGATCATGAAATAACATCAGATGGACCCCATGTCTAGATGAGCTGTAAATATACATGTGAGTGAAAACTATCCACCAGAACTTACCTTATATGTGACATAGGGGTGGAGGTTGTAGATAGATATGGAGTTGCCTTCAAATCGGGATGAGTTATGGATTTGCCAGTCACTGCTAACTTGTGGTATATCCAGTATTTTCCTGTATACCAGGTAGGTGACTCTCTCAAGTTTGCGATTGGTCCATTGTAATACTATAGATGAATAGTTAATGCTGGATCTTTTTAGAGTTGGTTTTGGCAGTGGACCCAACTGTCCTGAAATACCAAGATACTTCTTAGCTAATTTGTTCATACATCAAAACATGTGGTCAATATTACTGTTTTATCAACCAAAACTAGGTTCTACTGGTGATATTACACGTAATGATATTATTAAACTGTATCACAATGGTTTGCAGACAATTGTTACCTTGGTTACCAAGGCATCAAAATCAAATGACACTAATTACTGCCACAGATGCTGGTTATCTGCACTCTTCACACTCAAGACACTGCTTATTACTGTTTACAAACCAGAAATGGAAGAATGATTTTGGATAAAAGATAGAATGAACAAACAATGATACAGTCAAGCAAGCTAGTCTCGACATTCATGGGACCAAGAAAAGTCAGTGGTGTTTAGTTGTAATAGTGACTACTTTCTAATCAATTCCTTCTTAATTAATCCTAATGAAATAACAAATAAGTGACATCTTCAACTCAATTAGCCCTAATTTCATTACAGCCACATGTAAATGTGTGGACACTACTCAGTTCACAGGATTACTTGCTCATGAAAGGTAAGAAAATATCAAATTTCTCTGCAAATATCAAGTTAAAAATGGTAATTTTCTTGTTGGTACCATGAAATAATATTAAATATCTGAAATATCAAGACCTCAGTATCAAGTTATAAGGGCTTGAATAGTGATAAATTATGAAGGATTTTACCAGGGCCAAGATATTATATCCAGACAACTGACATAATGGTGTTTGAATGTGTATTTAACGTCAAAAACTCTGTGTTCAACATCAAAATGAATGAATGCTCATTATCATTTATTATTTACAGTGACCTGACGAATAGTGTCATGTGTAGCAGAGAAGTATCTACATTGTCAGATGATTAATCATACAGGTAATTTTGCTATGCTAAAAGCATCCCTTCATCCCACGATAAACTAACTGCTTCCAGATCAAGATGCAAGGTTCCATACTGCTCAGGCGTAGAATTAACTTGCAAAGGGAAATGTAAATGTATCATCAGACTTACTTGCAACACTGTTACCATAGAAATCTAGAGCACTCAAACAGCCTTGAATACAGTACTGCCTCTGTGAAGTAGAAATGTTGACAGTATAGGTATTCATAATTCTATTGCAAGTGTACAAAATGAAAATCATATATTTTGTGTTTGGCTGAAAGTTTGACTGAACTCTGTCTGAAAGTCATTAGATCTTCTTTCTCAAATTTCAGTGTCTTCTCTCTCAAAATTCACTGTCTTCTGTCTCAGATTTCACTGTCCTCTGTCTCAGATTTCATGGTCTTCTGTCTCAGGTTTCACTGTCTTCCTTCTTAAAATTCAGTGTCTTCTGTCTCAGATTTCACTGTCTTCTGTCTCAGGTTTCACTGTCTTCCTTCTCAAAATTCACTGTCTTCTGTCTCAGATTTCACTGTATTCTGTCTCAGATTTCACGGTCTTCTGCTTCAGGTTTCACCGTCTTCCTTCTTAAAATTCAGTGTCTTCTGTCTCAGATTTCACTGTCTTCTTTCTCAAAATTCACTATTTTCTGTCTCAGATTTCACTGTCTTCTTTCTCAAAATTCACTATTTTCTTTCTCAGATTTCACTGTCTTCTTCCTCAAAATTCACTGTCTTCTTTTTCAGAATTCACTGTCTACTAATCAAAAATTCATCTTGAAAACAACTCCGACAACAATAAAAATCAGTCTAAGTAAACTTAGTCTCAGCGTATTTCGTTACACTCCACCACTGAGTTGAACAAAACCTAGTAGAAGGTCGCATCAGGTAACCTTTGAGCAACCAATGACCGTCTAATCAAACGCGAAACAGTTAAATAGATTTAACCAATCAGACAACGGCTACTATTTAGGGATCGGAGGGACTTCAGGCCACTGACACAGGTCTCTCCACAAACAAAAATCTGCATATAACACAATTATTTGCCCTGCAGTATATATATATATGCTTTGGGGTTGCTTTTGACATGATTACCATTAGCTAATATTTCCACAAGAGGACATCCTTGAATATTGCCAAAAACACCATTTTCAGCGACCGTTTACTCGCCGTTGTCATGGCTGCACGTACGCCAGATTGTTCGGGTACGAACCTTTTCGAGATGAAATGTTCAAAAGGTATGTGCGAATGTCCACTTCTGCGATTTGGTAAGCTGTGTTCTGATTGGTCAATCACAAAGGTTACCTGATGCGACCTCCCATAAGAAGGTTTTGTTAGACTCAGTCATGGAGTGTAAAGAAAAGTACTGAGGATAAGTTTACTTGGACTGCAACAAAAATGTAACCAAGATTTTAAATTATCATATTCTTATTGTGCATGCACGTGTGAATTTAATGTATTACATGACTGGTGAGTTTATGTATTTCATAATCCAAAGCCATCAAAAGTACAAGTAACTTAGAAAGACACCAACATGTCCAAGGGATTCATGTGGAAAAACGACATGCCCCTCCAATCTTTCCTTTCCTCTCCCTCCCTCCTAGTTTCTATGCTATTTATAACAGTCCAGTTGGTCTACATCAATATAACTATCTTTAATTACATTATCACCATAGAAGATAAAATCAGGGACCAACAGTCTTCATCGACCATGCCCATTCATGTCCGCGACCTTTCCATTTGGACCAAACTGGAAATAATGGCTTTCCGAAACCTTCTTCAGACATGTCCATAAAGATAGCTTTTAGGTACAATTGGTTATTAGTTGTGATGAAGAAAGTATGTGAATCTGCCACAATGCCAACCCAGTCTGAATGATCTGAACAAATCAATTGGCCTCTGAAAGGAGCAATTTAAGATATAGTGAGATGAAATATCAAATCGTTATCAGGAGTACGGTTCTTGTCACTTGTACTATTTACACTGTCATGCTTAAGATAAATGAAGAAAAAAGAAACATTTTGTAACAACCCTCTAATAAGACCATGTCAGATGAGAAATTAATGTAAATGAATTACAATTCAATCTTTTGATACTAGGACTCATTCTGAAAACTTTTTCTAAAATCTTTTCACAGTGAGTACTTTATTAAAACAGACCAATCTAACAACAGATCACTGTCACACTTAATCATTTCCCCCGACACCCTCAAAAGATAATCTAACAGGAAATAATTGTCTCGTAACCTTTTCTAAGACACTCCTACTTAATCCTGCACCGACTTCACTAGAAGTCTCCAGATAATGCAGGTTTTTATTACACAAAGAAACCATGGTAAGAAAGAATGCAAGAATAAATATAGTAACTGATATTTTCACTTGATAGTAGTATTTCTTCCCTTTAACTGGTATTTGATAGCCAAAAAGAATAAGCTCCCCCAAATTAAACAGACCTGCTTTAATGTGTGATGCATAGGACTCCCAATATTTTGTTTACACGACTTCAAAGAGAAACCTTTACTCAATTTTTAAACACAATACCTCTCATATCTGCATGTCTGTATAATTCCTAGTGCTAATTCACATACAGTCTGTTGTTGTACTGCTAGATGTGTATTTAGCAAATCTTGTGTTTTTGCCATTGATGGAGCGTCATATCACAATCAAACCTGCAACTGTAGCGATAAGAATCTGCTGCTGATTGCAGGTAACTATTCTTACCTGTGTTTGCGTTTCAGCTTCATTGCCACTAGACTGGTCCTGCAATGATAAAATCAAGTACATGAATAATGTCAAGTACATGAATATCACACATCTATATACTTCTACAGTCCAGCAAACAAATTGTGTGAAATTATTTAATAGGGTGAAATTTTCACTAAAATTCAGAAAACTGACAAAAGGATTTAGTGAATGTATTAAGACCAATACAAGGTCATTTGTAATAAGAGTGAGTGAGGCAGTCTCACTGCCTTGGCTGATGCATGTCAGTAAGCTCCAATATACTCCAGTGCTCATGATGTCGATCACATGATTCTCTGTTCCAATATTAATTATTTTCCATCAACAAATAACAAAACAAAAACAATCATAAAGTGGTCCTGTTTTGTATGTGGCCTGCTTTTACTCATTCTTACTTATTGTGATAAACAACAAATGTATCATATTTTCCTTCCTTTTAGGAATCAAGGTGTCAGAAGTTCCACAATGGCCAAGCATATTATTGAACCCACTTGTCTGTATTTACGAGATGGGCTCTGGGCAGAGCTGGCCCTGCTGTTCGTGTGACAACTCATTATATAGTAATCTACCTACTAAATCAACCATATAATGCAGATGTGGACAAAGGCAGCTAGTAGAAATGATCTCACTGCCAAACTAGAAAAGTATCCACAGAATGTGTTAGAAGTCAGCACAAATCTATCACCAAAGTCTATTACAGGCTTCACCTCTACAGCCATGGAGCAGTGTAGCTCACCTTCACTACTGGGGAATTTCAACATGACATGGGATAATGCTTAAAAATAAACATCTGACACATGCAGCAAATTGAAACACAGTGGTCAATTACATATCATTTTTTTATAGTCATATACAGAAATTTCAAATGACAAATGTCATATCAATCTTTGAAAAATTGTGCTTTTTGAGCACTAAAAGTGTTTTTTAAAGATGCCATCTGAAGATGTAGAAATTTTAGCTAATGTTAGCTTAAAAGAGTTGAGGTACAAATATGTTCCTTCAAACTAACATCCCTTTGCCATATTACTACCCTCTAATGAAAATCCTAATTCATTTTCTTGCTCAATAAACTTTCTTGGTTAAGGTTGAGAAACCAAGCTGATTACAAAAAATGAGCTTTGAGACTAATTAACACACATAAAAGTTTTACCAAGATTTGAACCACAAAACATCCAAATCAGCTAGGAAAACTTTGGTTAATCCCACCCTGTAAATTATTCCAGCCATATCATATCACTTGGTCAGCTTCTTGTGGAAAATGAACCTGGGTAATGAAGGTCTTAAATGTTACCTCTTTCGCCAACCAAACAGCATGAGCATAACATTGTCCTAGAGATATATATAATTCTTGCAGCTCAATTTCAGGTCTCTCTCACAAAATACTGGCATGGTAAAATAATTTACAGTGAATGACACTTGCAGAACTGACAGGACCAGATTTCCCAAATGCATATGAACCGTTTGGGTAAGTCTTATATAAAATATATAAAACGCTGCCATTTCATTCCTTTATTGTATTTCATGTGTATTTCTTCTTTTTTTGATAACGATATCCCTTGTCTATTTCAAGAGTCTATTTCAGTCACAAATGTACGCATGGAGGAGAGAATAATGCACAAATACAGAATGAACATTACATAATGATTTATGTTACCAAAAGCTCATGTTTGGGAACAGTTGGGGAAATACCCCTTATAATAAGGTATACGAGAGATCACATTTAACATACCTATCAGTATCAAAGGTCCAGATGGTATCTATTCAGATATAAAGGCTATTTCCAAACAATGCTACCTGCTGATCTCTGTCACTCATGTGTTTGAAGTGTTAAAGACAATTATACTTTATCATAATGATGAATGAGGTATTGTGTTATACTACAGTGGAAGTTGTCTAAACCGGCACTCACTGGGACTGAATAAAAAATCCAGTTTAGACAGTGTGTCAGATTGTTAAACTGATAATAAATGTTCAAGTCATGGATGGAACGTAGATATTATGCCAGTGTTGACAACTTGCCAGATTTGACAGATGCCGGTTTTCACAGCTTCCACTGTAATAATGGAAACAGGAGAGAAATCCAATAAATTTGGGCACCTTCAAGCTAACAAGACCTCTTCCCTTTTGGATGCACAATTATGGTTAACTTATTTAAAAAAAAGATTAAATACACAGCATGTTTAGATATCCGAGAAAGTATGCCGGAACCATTATCTATCAGTGGAACCAAAACACAAAGAAGATACTTCAGTTAAACTTTTGGTTATTGCCATAAATTTTGGTGTCTAATGACATTAATGGTTTGTGAAGCAACAGCAATATGTAGATGGTAGTTATGAAGAATTTGATACATTAATTATTGTTTTAAATATAATGACAGGTGGATAATTTCAGCATCATTTCTAGAGGTCAAAAAAGAAGCGAATGCAATTTATAATACTGCATTTGATTGTTGAGTTTCTGTAAATGTTGTCTGCCCTGTATATAGGACTTAAAAGACAATACACTTCTTTTACATACATTCCTGCATTTATCTGTGTATACGTGCATCAGGATAATACATATGTGCATCTCTAAATTCCGATAAGTTTTATATACAGCTCCCACTGTTATAGCATTAATAACAAAAGAAAGTTACCTGAGGAATTCGTTTACTGCAAGCCTCCTGACAGCTTGATGATAGTGCATCTTGATATCTGGTGCATCCATCTTGGCACTGAAAACACAAAACCACAGTTACAGTGACATTAGCGCTGAACAAAGTCTGTATATTTCACATGACTATCACACACTAGAAGGAGAAAGATTTTCACCACACAAAAACAGTGACAGAGGTAGATGGATGATATGGAGTGATATATTTCACTAGATCCCTCAGATCTCCCTCCCAAATAATGGATATATTTCCCTGACAGATAGTGGATATATTTCTCTGACAGATAGTGGATGCATTTCCCTAACAGATAGTGGACACATTTCCTTCACATATGGTGGCTATATTTCCCTTACTGCTATGTGATCATATTTGCGTCACACTGAGGTGGACATACTTTTCCTTTAAAGATAGTGCATATATGTGTGTATTTCCCTCACAAATAGAAGGATAAATTTCCTTGCCTCATATACTGGTGGGCATACATGTATTTCTATCACAAACAGGAGATTATATTTCCCTTACTGACAGGTAGATACATGTATATCTTCCTCAACGATAGTGGGTATACTTTTCCCTCACAAACAGATGAATATATTTCCCTCACAGATAGAGGTGTGATATATATTCTTCCTGCATGAATTATATATTCTCTTTCAACCATCTATGACACAAGCCATCATGAACTTGAGTTTACTACTCACATGTGTTCAACTACAAGAGCTTTCAAAAACAAGTTGTACAAACACTAATTGATGAGCTTGATCAACTCATTCATATATACAGCATTCTAAACAACATCCCATCCCTTGGGTTACAAATGTCTGGCACAGATCATCCTCTAATTTCTCTCACTTTGAAACATGAGATGTCTCATTTCCATATGGCGATTATTTTTGTTCACAACTGTATACACTCATAGGATAGGAATGTGACACAAACCATTTAAACATTGTGCATTAACTTTCTTAAAGCTCTCTTGCTGACCTACCATCTTATATTTCAGATGATGCACTAAATGATGTCCACAGATTGAACGATCACAAATATGTCCTTGATTATTCCCCACAAAACTAAAATACAACAGTCAAACACATACTGTCTTCAAGACAACAACTTCAGTATGCATTTGAAAATTATCTCACAAATATTTCCTCTGCTTGTCAACAGCTTCAAGATCAAGGTAAACATGCGTTATGAAGTACACTGTTTGTGCTAATTAGAAAATAACTTATTGGAAGTGTTGAGATAGTGAGTGACAGAACAGGGGCTACAATTCAGGAACAATGTCAGACACTGTCATTGGTCAGGCAAGGCCGTGCTGAAAGAAGGGTAGTTAACACAGTACTAGAGCCACTTCTGTAACACAGAAGCCCTAGTGATCGCTGTTGGGATTCCAGTGCTTGTCCCCATTACTCAGGGCAATTGGAACAGAGACATGTTTCATGTATTTCATGACATGGTAACACTTGTCTTGAATATTCTGGTATTCTAGACTTTGTAGATAAAACCAGTGATGATGGTTTCTTAGGTTAGGGCAGTCTATCCATGATAGAATACCAAGAGATGTTTTGCTATTGCTGCTTTATGCTCCACACAGCAGTCTATCAGCTACATGACAACCTGTAAGTAATCAAGCCTGGATCACACGAACCAGTGACTGATGCTATGAACAATCTCCTACTGTGCTTTTGTAGAATAACAAGATCATGCACATGCCTGATTACGATTCATTTTTATGCTTGAGTAAGTGAGTTTAGTCTTATGCTTCTTTCAGCAATATTCCAGCAATATCATGGCATGGGATACTAGAAATGGACTTCTCACATTGCAATCAAGTGGGGAATCAAACCCAGGTCTTGAGCATGACAAGCAAACACTTTGACCATCAGGCTACCCCACTGCCCTCATGCCTTCATACCTCCAGAGATGCCCATCAGAAATGGTTTTCAACAATCCATCCTCATCATAAGAGATAACTATCTAGGATTGGGTGGCTTGATTGATATCATTACACACCAAGTGATTAGCCCAATCTTCATGATGTCAATCACTGGATGGTCTGGACCAGACTTGATTACTTACAGGCTCCATCATACAGTTGGAATATTGTTCAGTGCTGCATCCAGCAACAAGCAAACAAACAAACAGTTTCTCATATCACAAGTACAGACTACTGAGTATCAGTGGGGAAGCACTCTAAAATACAATCATTGTCAACACAGAATAATGTCTGAAAAAACAGTCCCAAGTCGTTGACCAGTTAATAATTTTATAATGTGCACAAGGCAAAACCAGCAATAACTGAAAGAGGCACCCATGCTGTGCTTTGTGGATCCTGTAAACAATGAAATGCGCGGCAACATGAATACACAGACATTATCACTCTGACTGGAGAAGCAGTGCAGCAGGAATATACGTGCAGGTCTAGGCGTATCTGTGGCATGCTAGGGCTCCATCAGGCTACATTAACAGGGATAATAGGTTCGCAGCAGGCAGCATGGAACTTCAATGGCAACAACATTTGGTGGCCATCAAACTACCCTAAAGAACAACCTTACAAACATTTCTCAACAAATAATATTGTAACCAATGTTTAGAAATTACACTAGTCCCGTTCTGTTTTTGTCATAAAGCATGGCACTACATGTTATTGCTTGGGAAATCATATTTGTTCATGGGAGCTTCCAGATTTTATATTTATGTATGATTTGAAATATGGGTTACTTCACAGGCATCAATGTTTTAATTGCTTGTTTGTTGCTTAATGCTGCACACAGCAATATTCCACTAACGTGACATCAGTCTGTAAATACACACATACTACAGACAAGTCACAAACCCTGCCCATCTCATCCACAGGATGCCTCTTTTGATCAAAAAAGCCTTCTGCAGATTAGTTCAAACAAAAAAACCTCAGAGGTGGTCAATGTGTTGCATTATTTTCTATTTTGTTTCATGGTTTCTATGTCTTTCCTCCATGTCTGATTACAGACCTTAGTTTGATTCCCCACATTGGTACAATGTGAAGGCCATTTCTGGTTTTCCTTGATGTGATATTGCTGGAATATGGCTAAAAGTAGCATAAAACCATACTTACTCACATCTCCATATCTATATACACAGGCTAGGTACATCATTTAAAAGAAACGATCATTTTATTGCATATCTAAATACGATAGTGCAGTTAATTTTTTTCCCTGATTTTGTGGAATAAAAAAGACCCACATAGTTTTAAAGACATGCAGATTTCCTTTCGCCTTAAGCCAACCTGTCTTTTTAACTCTGAAAACATTCCTTTTGATAAAAGTATTTCATGACCCAGATCAATCATTCCTTATCGCATTTTATGATATTTGACTGAAAAATCAATACAACATGACCATTTTACCACTATGATTTATTTTAACCACGTAGGACCATAACCTTTCATGTTTCAGTCAATTGGTCCCTGTCATCAGGTAGTAGTATAGGATTCCTATCAGCAAATTATATCTTTTCACCCAGTGACCCCAATGATTGCACAGTTTATTTCCAGTGTCACCCACTGCAGTCATCCAAGGCTCCTCCACACCAGCTTCCAGCAAACAAGCTTGAATACTGTGTGCTTCACTAACCCTCAGTCTCTGAATCTATATAATTTTGATTGTAACAAATAAATCCATTCGAATTGAGAAGGAGCCCTTGGGAAACCAGAGATTCAGACCTGGTGATATCTAGACTTGTTTATTTAGGTCTTCAGCATTGCAAAGACCTCAAGGCTGTAGTGACAATATCTTGGTTCAGGGACTGTGAGACAAACTATCTGTGTGTGATATTTCAGTTATGATTTAGTCACTTCAGCCTCTTCTATGTTAACCTCAGAGTAAACAATTCGTCATTTTACACGTCAGTGAAACTTTTGCCATAAACAGAAGAAGATGAATGCAAAGAAACATCTTTTCGGTTGTCATGGGAATTTTGTGTTCAGATGTCAGTTCCATATATGTTGTGCACGAAGGAGGCCTCTGTAATTGCCTGTCTACATGCAATACCATATCTAGATCTTTGTGCCCACATGACTTTTTACTGACAGCAGGAAATGAGAAAAAATCAGTTCTGTTTGTCACCAGGACAGTAATCGTTCTCAGTTCTTGATTATGAAATGTAACTGAACAGTTGACCTCTTGTAACAACACATAATGTTTGCCTGGATGGCCTGTCATCATAACATGTCCAAAGTTGTGGGTCCACCTGTGGACAGTGTTTTGAATTAAAAATATCTCAGTTAATTTGGGGGACGATTCAAGAGTGATTATTTTCTGGCTTGAAATCTTACATTTAATACCTTTGTTATGAACTTGTGTATTTCATCACACATACTGCACAGACATTAAAGGACTGTTCATGTACACCTTATGGATGCAGGCAGGATACACAATACGGTATTACTTCTTTGAGTCGCATTTCTTTTTAATTTGGAAGTCAGACACAACAATTATATATGTATGACAACTTCTTTAATTTTTTAGCACAACTTTTCCATACAGGCTTTTGTATCATTTTCAAGTATGAATGAAAACCATACAAGAACCTGTATCGAAAAGTCGTGCTTGAAATTAAAGAAGCTGTCATCCATATATATTTGTCCTGTCAGCATGTTATTACTTAAATATGTTTCAAATATTTTCATAAATGTTCAAATATAGCTTACTAAGAGCTTAAAAAAACTGTAGAATCAGATGGTATTGCTAGGAATAGGCAACAGATGTCTGTTTGAACAAACCATACATTTTCAAAGGAAATCACTCAAAGAATGACTATAATATAAACTGAGACCAGAGCCATTGTATCACATACTTCAGCTGAATAAAAGCAAAGAAATCACATCAATAAGAAATATCTGTGGAAAGCAGGTATGATTGCACAATTCTGACTATATGATGAGTATGTGTACCTGGATGCATAGTGATAGAATTTGCTATGTTAAGGTTGAGCTGAGTTGAGTTGGGCTTTACATCACATTGACATTATTCCAGCTACTTAGTGGTGAGGACACATTTGCATTCATACACATATTAAGTAGTTTTATATCAAGAAAAGTAATTGATATTAGTTATTCTCTGTCACTCACACTAAATATGTACATTATAATCATTTGCCATGTTCTTACCACTGTGCCATAACCTGGTAAATGTCATATTTTTGTACCCTTTCCCATGCAGGCAGTTTTGGACAACAGATTGTTTCATTCTTCTTCTGATTTCAGTAGATATTTGTGTTTTATGGTCAAGTCCTCCAATACTTCCCACACTGCCAGCTCATAAAGCAGCTGACATGTTTACAGAAAGTCAGGTTGGTCATTCCTGGAACAATCGCCTATGGGCTGATTGTGCCTGGTATATTCATCACATCCTCGACACAATACCCCAGACATCCAAATGTTCCCACTATCTAGCCTGCCTTGTCATTCTCTGTAGACACCCAAACAGCAGATAACATGGTCAAGATAGACCCATAGAACTGGGAGGTTATGGCACCACATGGAATTTGTTTCTTCTCAACTTTGTTGATTCAGTATGTTAGCAAGAGCATAATTTGGCATCTACACATAGCCTGGTTTGAAAACAAAACCAATGTTTAAACATGTCAGATCTTGAAGCCATATTTCTGAAGTTAAAAATCCAATTAAGTTGAAAATTAAACCTGTAATAGCATGGCACCCAAAGCATTGACCTTTCAAAACAAGAGAGGTATTACCAGTTGCTCATAAGCTACGATTAGTGTGTAAAACTGTGTGAATGGGGGGTAACTTTAGCTAGACTGTCCTGGCTATCGCTTGTTTCACAGCAGGACAAGATGAAGGGTCTGCTGGAAGCAGAACAGATAGTCGTCTGAGTCAGGCCTCCTTGCCAAGAGTTTGTGTCACAGCAGGGCAAGATCTGGTGTCTGCTGGAGGTCAGACATACAATCCATCCAGACTCTCTTCATGGCAATAGTTTGTGTCACAGCAGGACAGGATATGGTGTCTTTTGGAACCCAGACAGATATAGTCCATTCAGTCAGGCCTCCTTGATGATAGCTGGTTTCAAGACTCTGGTCCCGACTGCTGGACACACCATTCAGATATGGTTCATATTGTTATTTACTAAGTGATTTTAGTATTATGATGATCTTTGCTTCGAAACATATACTTTAACAAAGCACCAAGGATATTTTGTATAACAGCACCTGTAACAGGTTTCTACAACAGAACTGTCCTATTTTTTTTTTATGTTGTTGTTGTTAAAGGTGATCAATTTTCATTCCACTCGGTGAACCTCACCCCAAGGTCCACAAATTGCACATATGTTCATTTTAACTGTAATACAAAAAAAGTTTTCAGATATTATTCCAAAATTTCATTAACTACAAACTGGAAAATTGGAATTAAAAAAAAAACAAGAGAAGATAAATAATATTTTCGTAAATATATTCTCTGTGACTGAACCAACATAACAAGTATGTTCATTATCATAGCTCAGAACAATGTACGTGTGTTAAATTATCTACAATAAATCAGTAGAGAACACGCTGGATGAAACAGCCTTAATTGCTCCAGGATGTGCTGTGACCTTTTGAATTTTCTTGGGTAATGGAGTCCTGCCACAATTTAGATACTGTATACTGATAGTATGGAAACATCTAGTAAAAAAATATGGCTATACTTCTAGTTTTAATACTAGTTCAGTTGACAAGGGGGAGTGGAGAGTGTTTAGGGACATATCAACATGTATTTCCTTGTCACCCAGACTGGTGCAGAGGAAACACATGTGTATCTCCTGATCAACAGACCTCAAGTTAGGGTGACACACTCTCCTAGACATTAAAGATCAAATTTTAAAAAAGATGTTTGCCCCAGATATTAAGAATTTGTCTGGGTTCTTCTTGGATTCTGTTCTTTTGAATATTTTGTGTATGATTTTTACATGCAATAACCTTATTTCTGAATAAATATCCATCAAGGTGTCAACCATCCCTCTCCTGCCAGTTGGTAATATTACCTCTAACTGCGCAGATGTATGTAGCCACACATGAAGAGTGGCAATGCATCTTCTGCCATCTGCATGAGCAGTGCCCTTGCTAAACTTGCACAAATCTATATTGAAATAATTAACAGTTTAAAAGATTTTTTTTTGTAAATATAAATATTCCTCTAACAGACTCACATGCTCAGATGCACTGTCGCTTATCAGGACTTGCATCTCTGGAGATTTGAATTATAATACTTTCATGGACTCAGCATTTAGCACAGTCTTGGAGCAAGGCTATGCTCTCATGAAACCATGGGACTGGCTCAATGTTTTTTTGAAAACAACAAACATCTGAATTTATTCTCTGGGTTATGCTGGCATTTGTTCCAACTGTTCCAGAAGATGGCTCTAAGTGGCTTCATGATTGAACCTGATTCCCACAGTAAAGCATATCCCATTATGACTTGCACATAACAAAAGAATGCATGTCATGAATTCTTGTCCAGATCTGTGCCCCTCTCTGTTGTGAATATGAACATATACTGGCTTCTCAGTCTACTGTATAAACAAGATAAGGAAATACAGAGGCCACAAAATATGATATGGAACTTATAAGGATAATTAGTGATTTGGTATTTGGACCTCCCATATAAAAGTTTGTATATTACAGATTGGTCAGTATTTCCATGCACAGAAAAAATAAACAATAATTTATTTAAATTATTTCAAATAAAATTAATTCAACAAAAACAAAAGGTATGTTTTCAAACAGATGATTTTCAATTGCTTTTGCTTTACATGATAGATTCACATGAAAGTAAACATCTTTCATCTGCTGCTTCTTGAAAGTCATCTTAAGGCCTGACCACTCTTATTTCTTGTTTTATGGATTACCTGATCATATTTGTTTAAGAATAAGAAAATAATAAAAATAGATTTTCCCTGCTCAAAAAACAACATTCTGTTGTCCTTATTGGCCAAAAACGTAAACTTAAATGTAAACTGTTTGAGATTGTTTTCTGCCAAATATACACATCATAAATTGCCATAAATACTTTAAGGCATACCAACGCTGATCCAAAAGCAAAAAGCACCTTTAATTTCTTTAGACATTTAGCCCTTGTAATGATCACAGCATGTTTTCTATTGCCACCTGTAGCTATAAAGCACTTAAGATGTTGTTGGGCCAGTCACAAGCCTTCAAACAGGTGCTCCAAAATGGGCATCCATTTTGTGTTTACTCTGTATGGTTGTCACCACCCATAGTTTACAATGATTTATTGGCTTTTACGACTTACTTCGGTTTAACACCATTTTCAACACTATTCCAGTCAGATCACCATGTATCAACTTAATGGAAAGAAAACTTAAATGGAAGCTTGTCTCAAATGTTAATAGGACAGAAATTATTGCAATTCAAAACCTTCAATTCACAATTTAAACATTCCTCAATCCATGTGCACCATTCCCTTCTTCTTTACAAGGAGGTGTAATCTGTCATACAAACGCTGAAGCAAATATATCGAAGAAAGCCCACGCAAATCTAGAAAATGTGTCAAGTCTAGATTTCCACACCTTCAGAAAATGAATAGTCTCAGGACTCCTTTTCATTATATTTCATTTTTCATGAGCTTTTTTCTGTAAACTCACGTATCTTCACATCAGAGACTAAGTGTTAGTCTAGAGAATGTCATATAAATGAACCAAATTATAGTCTTGTGTTTTATTTCCAACAGCTCAGACCAGCAACATATTAAGAAACAGAAACCATATTGTTATGCAATCAAGTGCCTTTCCACAAAAATGAACGACTGCTGATTTTAGCGAATACAAAACATTTTTCATCAAAGTGTTTTTATTAAAATTCATTTTTCAAAGACAGTTTGCCTTACTTACTCATTTTATTAACACACAAAGAACATAGATCCCTAGCTCATTGCAGTGTGTCACGGCCTGGGCACAAACAACACCCCTTGTCATAAGTTAACTCAATCCTGGTTATCCCTCGCCTTGTTATCTTGAAACTTAAGTTACAGTATCTTAACAAAATCTTAATTTGATTAAATCTCCAAGTGTCAAAGGAGTTCCTGCAACTCTGGAATAAGGGTAATTTATTACTTTCCTTATTCTGTTAAGAATCCTGGTAAATTTCTAGCCTTAATCCTCGCCAATTCCAGTCTGAACTCCACTCCACTCCATGCATGGGAGAATCACCACTGCCACTACTATCACATGTCTTTGCTGCCATCCCTTCACACAGTGGCTAGATTCCTGAGAATTTTCCCATGGTGTAACTGGATCCAGTGGAGTCTGGTGACGATCTTCTCCCTTTTACACCTCCTCCCCTGGGCTAGTGTAGCCCCTACCAGTCCTCTGCCTCCCATGTCCTGGTACAGCCATTTCACTCCACCTAATGCAAATCACTCACATTCCCCATTTCAAGGATTTTGGCAAGACATTTATATAATCTTACCTACTGGCACCAGTTCAGAATTTACAACTGTGTCCAAACAAAGCTGAAATCCAATACATTTGCACATATATTTTATGGATTGCCAAAATTTCTGTACATGTTTTACCTCTGCAACCTTGCACTATTGACTAAAAATAATTCTGACAACATACCCCAACGTTCATCAAAGCCACACTGACCATAAATTTCCCAAACGTGCTCTTTCAAAATCAAGTTCTTCCCATTACTTAATCTAAATAAAGTTTTCTTACACTTGGACACATCATGTGAGCCTTGTTGCCTTGGATGAAAAAGCCTTGCAAAACAACTCACGATTTTTTATAGAACAATTTAACCTCTTTTGTAAATGGTACATGTCCCATAAACACTTGACAAAATCAGATTTTAAACAGAAGAAATGTTGGTTGCAAAAACAGACTTCACACAGATTGATCACAGCAACAAGAAGTAAACCAAACAGCTAATATTAATCTGCCTTTTAAGTTGTAATCCAATCAGGTACTGTCCTTCCAACACTGTGTGGCATTGATCTAATGAAACCAAACAGATATCCCATCATGTCCTGATGTTCTAAAATTTCAACCAGCCCAGTCAATGAAAATATTTACTTTCATCCCCACACTGCAAGCATTTGAAACTTACAATATCCACCCATGACAAGCAGACTTTAGACAAGGAAAAGGACTTGAAGTTCATAGGCTTTTAAATATTCATGCTAAACAATGTTTTTTTTTAATAGACTTTCTTCTCAAGAACAGTCAAAAGATGACTGACAAGTCTTTATCTAGCATATAAACAGGAAAAGGAACAGTATATTTAAAATGTGATTAAAGTAAGTTCAATTACAGTCTTAGAGACCCATATGGGGATGGCGGGAAATGTAATATGTCTGGTGATGCGACAGCTGTGTAGACATTATCATGGCCTATTAAAGACGTCATAATGTGATTAGTTTGCAATTTGTGATGATGACAGAGATAAGGTATTACCAGCTTGACATATAATTTACAAAGCCATATAACTAAATCTGTTTAGGTCCCTTTGGGAAAACATTAAGGAAGTAAAATACTCTTTAGGAGAAAGATGCAGGTCTTTCTAATCAGATACACTTCAGAAGGTATTTGCAGTGAAATGGGAAAGAAAGTGGCTGCAAATAAAATCTCAGGGAAAAAAAGGTCACAAATTTACCCGAGAAAGCAAACCAAATGAAAAAGTGCCATTTGTGAGGGTTTTCTTTAAAGAAAAGAACACTCAATAGTATTGCAGTAATTTATCTACACCTGCTTAGTGACAGATATCATCCCATGTCTAGAGCAAAGGTCAGTAAACAATTCCAAACTGCAATTTAAAACATGCTGATTCTTTTATAAAGTTGCAACTAACGTTATATGTTTGTACAGTCGACTTGTGTTTCACTGATAAGAAGAGCAATCAAGAGCAAGAAGATCTCTGACTTCATTTCACATTACTGCTTTGAATGGTATGCGACAATAACTCATTTTCAGAAAATGACGCCTTAAAAGATACCTCTTCCAAAGCAAAATACTCACGATCCTAGGTCTTGTGTGTGAAAAGCAAATCCTTTTCAAGTTTGGATACCAAGTGTCCTAGTACCAAAATGAGACCTTAAAAATTACCACCTTCAAGACAAACAAGAGTCATCAGAAGATGATATCCCCCAGCCCCCACATATTTGAAAGGACAAATCATCTGACAGTTACTTATTGTGCTTTTAGACCAAGTCTGAATTGTTTCCATTCAATTCATGAACAATATAAATGCCATATATATGTAATCAGAAAACGTCACCATTTCAAGATCTGTCTCATATATCTGCCAAGATCTTTTGAAAGATATTAAATGGTTTTCGAGGTGTGCTCCAGAAAGGAAGTCCACAAGGTGTTCATGGAACCAAGAAAATAATACATCACACAAACCTGTAAATACCAGAGGGCACCACTCTGGGGTCGGCCACACATATCTACCAAGTCTTCCTGACAGATACTAAGAAGTTCTGCTCAAGAAACGAAACTCACTTTAGAGAGTAAGTCTGAAACGTTTCCATGGAAACTGAGAAAAAAAAATAAATGACAAAAACATGTAAGTAGCAAAAGGCACCACTTTGGGGTCTGCCACACATATCTACCAAGTTTTGCAGAAAAATATTGAACGTTTTTTGAGTTCTGCTCCAGAAACAAAATGATTACGAACGGATGGACAAATGAGGCAAAGCCCACTCCACCATTAGACTAACACCAAAATGATCGATGGAAAAACAAAAAAAAAATAAAAATGCCAAAACTGTGTAAAGAGCAAAAGGCACAACTATAGGTTCAGTTTATTACATCTATCAAGTTTGGTCTAAAAATATTGAACGGTTTCTGAGTTATGCTCCAGAAACAAAATGATTACTGACGGATGGACAGATGAGGCGTCGACTATATCATCCCGCATTACATGCCGCGGGGATAAAAAACTAACAAACCCTGGTTTTGTGTGATGAGCAAACTCTTTGACTGCTTGGTTTTAGATGATCTGATATGCATAATCTGATATGCAAGTCTTAAATATTATGATACTGATCACCAGTGTTTCTAGTACACCAAGTATAGCAAAAGCAAACATGTACCAAATCCAAAATTGACAATAGAATTTACATACATGACAAACAGAATGATATTTCGGGACATATTTATCTTAAACTGCATGACGGCATAGTCCTGACCTTACATCAAGGCTACACTGTCCTTTGGTGATCAGTGATGTGGTACAATTACAAAATGTTACTGAGGGCAATTTCAGTTTAGGTAGTGATGGGAGTGTGCTTAGTCTATGGTAAACAGTAAGTGCATGCTAGATTAAAGGTTGGAGTTGTTTTTGTGGAGACTGCTCTACTCTGTGAATACTGGTCATTGCCAAAACCTTTCACTGGGTCAGTTAAAATATTGACAATTTCAGCACTTGGGGCTTGAGATCAAATGGACATGTTAGATATTGAACTCTCCCGAAAGATTCATTGCCTCGGGTCAACAATGTTTGAATTTCTTCTTGAACTGTGACGAGAGAATCTCTCATAGAACGATCGGTTCTGGGTGTTCAATTCTGTAATTATTGTCCCAGTCATGATCATGCCTGCGAGTTTCAATAATCATGCTGGAAGCTGTTGCCTTTCTTGCTTTTCCTGTCAAATGTCGACCCTTCATGAAGAAACTGTGACAAGTTCAACTTGTCTAACCCAACAGATGGGCAATGAAAAATACAATTCAAAGAAACACCCACATTATCAGACCTTAATCATCTAAAACCTAAAGTCAACAGGGCCTTGAATATTGGAAAGCAGTAATCAATATGGCCTTGATATTTTGAAACCTGAAATCAACAGGGCCTTTATTATTGGGAAACAGAAGTGAATATGGCCTTTACCATTTAAAACCAGAGACGAACAGGACTTTGAATATGGCAAAACAGAAGTCAATGTGGCCTTTATCACTTAAAACCCGAGATGAACAGGGCCTTGAATATGGGAAAACTTAGGTATGGCTTTAATGATTGGAATCCTGAGCAAGGTGAAATTTTAACATGTTCCAGTCAATGTGAACATGTTACACTGAGGCATCACATGTTTCAGAAACTGACAATAATTCACATATCTCATTAAAGGGAACATCATTAATAAACCAGACATATCAGTGAAGTGAAGTATGCTCACATTCCTTCTGTCTGGTTGAAATTTCCCAAACTTTTGTCTTGCAGTCTGTAGTTGACTGTTTTCAGCTATTTGTAAATTGATACTTTTTACCACTCAATGCATAGCAGCAACACATTCATATATTACTGATCATGATGTAATTTCTCAGTAAATTCTTGTGACACAAGTCTTTAAAAAAAAGACAACAGGCGTCTGAAAACTGATATTATCTTTAAGAGAACGGAATGTTATGTTGAAAATGTTGTTACATCTGACTCCACTATAATACTGATCCACAGTTTCAAAGGAAGTGCTGAATGCAGGAATCTACAACATGCATTTCTACGTCCCTGTCTTGAAACTGAATGTCCACGCATCTCCGACAAGTCTAATCTTGGTGAATACATCAAGGTTGAAAAGTCAGCTTTATGCTCTCCATCACACTCAAATTCTAGCCAATCAATGCCTCTACAGTGTCAATACAAACCTCTTTAAAAGATGAGTAAATTAGAACTGGTAACTTTCATGTTCATTATGACTTTATCAAATTTGCTCAAGGATTCGCCTATTGATTTCTACAAGCTGGTGCCTGCACATCGGTTGATGACAGCCGTTCTCACCTCGGTGTATGTTAATCAAGCGGTGATGTTGCCTGGGCTATCACACGACATTAAATAACACTTTACAAAAAGGTTAATGTCAACTTAATACTACACTTAACAAATTATGCAAAGACTGGTGTGTTTGGCAATTAAACTTAAAACAGTTCTTTAAATTTACATTTTGATAATGCTTTAATTACTTAGGCTCTCAAGTACCATAGATAGAGATAATATACAAAGCTCAGGTCAACTTAAGACTGCCCTTCTAAAGTACTTTACAAAGGCAGATGAATCCTTTTCACCTCAGAATCTCATCTTTTCTAACATGAATTATTCATCTAAACATCACACAAAAAGACATTTTATTCTTCACAACAACTCCCACAAAGACTAAAATATAAAGTGTGGAAAATGTTAACCAAAAATTCAGCCTAGTGTTTAATCAAACAATTCCTTTGGTATAAACAGCCTGTTGACATCCATTAAACCATCCGGTGTAGGCATTACTGGATTAGGCTTTATAGTATAATAATCTGTTCAGCTTAAATGTGGGATAAATGTTTATATATCACATGCAGGTTATAATGCTGTGTTTATCCAATGTTTATACTCTCCTTTCTGGCACCAGCAACTAAATCAAGAGATAGGTTTCATACACATATCATTAACCATACCACTCAATATCAAACTCTCCAGACACCTTGACACCAATTTATGGTTTCCAGGACGTATTTACTGCTTCAGACCAAAATTTACTTAATTTAACTTTGTCCAACATATTTCAAATTCTTACCATGTTCCAATTACTGTAAGAACGAAATTAAATTACAGAAGGTCATAAAATGTGTTTTTTCTCCTTCACATGTCAATCTTCATAAAGGCTGGGGGAGGGAGGAGGGGGGAGGGGGTAGTCTTGTCAATTACAAGCAAGTGATATGTAAGAAGCTTGCAAACATAAATTATAAGTGTTGAGGCAGGGTAAGACCGTAGTCAGGTCTTTACATGGTGTTCTATGTTGGAACCATTGCAATGGCAATAACACTTGTTTGGGACAGGAAACAGTAGCGTGACAGACAGATACTTCCACCAGCCTGAGGACCAGTTGGCCTGTCTAGTGTAGAGGTCTGCATAACAACACTTTGGATAACACAGGCTGAAAATGACAAATGAAAGTCCCTATGCAAGACAGTTCCAGTTTTATGGTTTGATACAAGTGGTTTGGGATCAAGGACAATTCTGCGATCCTTGTGGCTTGCTAATCCATTTCCGTCAGGGCCCATTAGTCTTATTTTAGGATTATCATAAGGATCATTCATATAATTATATTTATGAAACAATAAGTAGCTCTGTAGTTACAGATCTGTAGTTTGTGTGTCTAGCATTTCTGCAGAATGATGTTGATCCATTGGAACTGACTGAAACAATGATGAGCTAAAGTGATGATGTATGTTAATCCTGACAACTGTTGATCTGTCCGAATCAGGCACTTGATCATGAAGATCTGAATTAAGAATTGGTTTTCAGTAACCCCTGCTTGCTGTAAGAGGTGACTACAGGATTTGGTGGCCAGGTTCGTTGACTTCAATGCACGTCATCATATCCTAATTGAGGGGATATTGGTCCTAATTTGCTTGTTAGAAAGACTTAGAAAGCTGGAATTCTGCTAAGAACAGCAAGAACTGGCTGAATATGTTCAGGAATCACAGCATATACACTGTTATATTTGGCAGTAAATAAAGGTCTCAAGTCATAGAGGCATGTGATAACATATTTGATGCCTATATTAGTAACGTGATTCACAAAAACAGTTGAACTACTTGTGTTTGGGTTTGGATAGGAACATTAAGAAATATCATAACAACTGCTAATAGTAAGTATTTATATAATTGCTCTGTGCTTCCTTTGACTTGAAAGCATTCCTTAATCTACATAGTTGCATTCAGTCTGCATATGCATAGCTATTTTAAGAGTAACAAACAGCTACTTTATAAACATGCACTGTGTCCAGTGAATAACATGCTTTATAAAACCTATGGGAAAATTATTTTTAGGAACATAAAATATTTTCTCAACAAAACTGGTATCCTAGATCTGCTGTGAAATATCAAATTGACAGCCACTTAAGCCAACAAGAGGCTGTCCTTGAATGACAGGCCACCAATTCCTGCCTATTCACAAGCAGCAGTCACTGATGGAGCTCTATGTTGTGTCTACTGTCGCCAGACCAACAGTGCAGAGAGATGGCTGACAAGCACCTTGTTAGTTCAGATAACCCCAGATGCAACCCTGGTTCTGTGTAAGGAAATCCCTCTGTGATGTTGGAATGGGCCTGATGATACCCAGATACCCTGATCATTCCATGATGATTTCCACTCTCTAGATCCAGAACCTTGCTTTGTTAAACAAAGTGATTGTAGCACAAAGTTGACTTTATCTCCCATAATTTAACACTGACTTGGGACTGTTGTGGTGCTATGATTACTTTGTATACTGGTAACAGAAACTGTCCTGACCAGGCCCTGACGACCTGCAAAATGCATTTGTGATGACCTGGAAAATGTTCTAGGCACTGTATCTCATAGATGTGTAGACCCCTTCTACAAACTGCATTTTTTGGTCCTCAAAATTCAGTCTATACAAAGTAATATACGGCATCAGGAATTGATACACGAAATGATTGTGAACAGAACTGGCCATTACTTTAACTAGACTTATAACAGTCTTTAACACAAAGTGATTGTCACACTAAGCTGACTGTAAACCCATACATTAACAAAACCTAAGACACTTGTAGCACTACAATCCCTTTGTAGATCATTGCCCCATTCCTCAAAGCGATCACAGTGCTATGACAGTTGTAAACCTATGTATGGGAGTTAGTGCTATAATCACCCAGAGGAAGTGCCCTGAGCCCTTTATACAAAGTGATTGTCTCGCTAAGGTGATTGTAGCAGGTATACTTTAACACAGACCTACGACAGTCTCACCAATATGATCACTTTGTTGAACAGGGCCCCATTCCTCAAAGCAATCGTAGCACTACAATAGTCGTAAGTCAATGTAAAAGTATGGGAATTACGATCACCTTAGTGCTATAATCACCCAGAAGAAGTGCCCTGAGCCCTTTACACAAAGTGATTGTCTCGCTAAGGTGATTGTAGCATGTATACTTTAACACAGACCTACGACAGTCTCAACAATATGATCACTTTGTTGAACAGGGCCCCATTCCTCAAAGCAATCGTAGCACTACAATAGTCGTAAGTCAATGTTAAAGTATGGGAGTTACAATCATGTTAGTGCTACAATCACTTTGAGGAATGGGGCCCCGAGCCTTTAACTCAGAGTGATTGTCTCACCAAGGTGACTGAAACATGTATACCTTTTACACAGACTTGACTGTCACAGCTCTACCATAGCTCTGTGGGACCAACCCTAGGCCCTACTTCACTTCCCGCTTGGGAGAATTAAATTTCATAAGCAACCACCAGCTGGCTGCTGTGGGAACTAGTCTTTCTTTTCATGGTGCACTATGTTACGAGGTTGACACACCACTGATATAATCCGTCAGAAGGGACGTGTGATATCCTTGCAGGAGACGATGCAAGATGATGACATTTTTAAACTTGATTTGACATTTATATGCCTGCACCTGCTTCTCGCCATATTTGTTTAAGTAATGCTGTACAAGTTAACATTTAAAAGAAAATGTCTTAGAGGCCAACTAGGTTCCATGGTCACAGAGCATTGTAGTAGAAGAGGTTAGAGTGAGTGAGTGAGTGAGTGAGTGAGTGAGTGAGTGAGTGAGTGAAGGTGCAAACAAGTTGGGTTCTATGCTGCCTTTAGCAATATTCCAGCCATATCATGGCAGGGACACCAGAAATGGGACATACACATGGTGCCTGTGTGGAGAATTGAAGCAAGTCTTCAGTATGATGAGCGAACGCCGTAACCACTAGGCTACCCCACTGCCCCATAAGACATCAAAGACCATGGGGCTGACCGTTGGAGACTGTAGCACAGAGTGGGAGAGGACACCAAAGAGGCACTAGCTGAGATACATAGCACAAAGTGTTTGCCTCAGTGTTCTTCATTCTAAACTGTTGTTCATCATATCCCTTGCCTTCAATCAAATCTCTGTATATCATAACTTCACGAAAAAAAGAAATCACTATAAAACAGTCTAAAACACTGTTACAGAAAACATGTGCATGACATCTTGTCACAATTGTTTTGAAACACTGTCAACCGTATTGTCTCCAAAACCATTTTGGTGACACTGAGGTCTTGACATGAATAAAAGGCATCTTAACGGGAAATTACATTACAACATTACCATCTTGAACTGTGCTTTCTGTGTTCAAAAACTGTCCAATATGGGCTTTTTCAGGAAACATTGTTACATTATAACACCTCCAAGTTGCATAAACATCCTCCAAAGGTCCTGCTTGTAAAACAACCTTGTCAGTGGAAGCCACAGGAAGGCCCAGGTGGTTGCAGTTGAAAATGGGTCACGACACAACCAGGGAATCCACTTGTTTTTTACATCAAAATACTTGTAACTTGAAATGAATACGCTTTTCCCATAGCCTGTGCTCAAGCTTCTGAGAACTCCACTGCCACTTTTCCTGGGGAGCCCATCTGCCAAATATGGTCACGGTTCATTGTGAACTAAGTATGTTAGATCACACTTACAGATAAAAAGTTCCTTATTTGTCAACTCTGAAGTCTTAAGTAATTCTTAATGTGACAAGTTCATTTGTATGCTTTTAACAGAATTCAACAAGGGAATGTCTTCATACTTGCAGATATGGGGATGCTTGATGAATACCAAAATGGCCTTTAATTCATATAATAATTTTATGCTCATCATTTAAATTACTTCTCAAACATTTTTCTTATCAACCTGTCACTGCCTTTCCCTTACAAATAAAAATGTGCATTTTATTGCAGGAAATAAAGCACATATTCTGTTTTAATGACCACATGTTATAAATATATTTTCTAAGTTGTGACAGTAATTGGCCTACAATATCATATGCCACCATTACTGTCCCCAGAAACTCCTTCACAGCTCCTCCAATGGCTTTTCTCTCTTTATACTACCACAACAGATAACACCTCTTCCCTGTAGGGAGCAACGACCACCCCTTTTATCAGGTATTACTATTACAAGGCCCTAGAAATGAGCAATTACACAGAAATGTTTCTCAACAAGAGGTCTTAGTGGCACCAGTCCAGTGTCCAGTCTGATAGAAGCAAGCCTTAGACTTTCTCAAGCTCCTTTCAAAGCGATAATTGGATGCAGACCAGCTGAAATGTTTACGGTGTACCTTCATTAAATTCTGTCCCCTATCTGTCATCTGTGTCTTGTTCTAAACATCCTGTGCAGGGAAAGGGCTGGTATTCAAGATGGACACTTGAGAAAGAGTAAATCTTTGGATGGAAGACAGAACAGCTGATGACAACACATACTGACCCATTGATAGGGTCCTTTCAGATAAGGAAGAACAGGTGCTTGAAAACAGCATATTGCCTGGAAATTATTTATATTGGTCGAGGATGTTATATTTTTTACTATGGCAAACCTTTGAAATGAGCGCATTTTTTATGCTTTCTAGAAGTTATGCATTACTTTTCATTCCACATCTCTGAAAGTTTGATGGATAGGGAGTCATAAAACTTTCAACATTCCTTTTTCTTTAAGGACATGTATTGCTAAGAAGTATTTTGAAGTGTGTTATATTCATATGCACACACGCACGCGCACACGCACATACTTATATATTGTGACCACTTTTCTGATCAATAGAAATATACATTCTTACAATTCAAATGGAAATTAAAACATTTCTTTGGAAAAGAAATCTTGATGAGACAAATAATTATCACCATTAAGGATCAGCAAATATTCTTCCAGATTTCAGAGTCATAATTCAGTATGACAATGAACCATGAAGACAGTCTTGACAACAAGGAAGAATAATACATTTTCTACTCCATAGTCCAGAGATAACATCAGAAAAATAGTCCACCACTTTCTCAGTATTACTTGTAACTACATCTGACACCATCCAAATCTGGTTAAAAACCTGTCAGAGTTCCACATACCAAAATTCACAGAATTCATGGTGTTTTATAAGCAGCCTCGAATGAGAGGCCTGCATTTGTCAATGGCACCATGGGGTCTAGAGTATCAAGATGGGCACATGGGAAAGCACAAATATTGTGGTCAATGCCATAAGGTATGGACAGGTGCCATAGATGCAGAGCCAGACTGGTTCTCTGAACATGGCAGTGCTGGTCATGCAACAAGAAACAGACAAGACACGTGGTAGACAATTGTCTGAGAAACCCTCAAACTGGTATCACTGAGTTCAATGCAATCATTTCTGAAAGACAGGACTTGTGGTCATAAATTGATTGGTGCAGCTCTGTGACTGACCTGATATAAATCATGGTGTCTTTCTATGATAAGTCAGTTGTCTGAGTAAAAAGTTATCAATTTTACGGACATAACTGAGACAGATTGTCAATGTATCTGTTATGACCTAAGACAGGCAATAAGATTCGGTCAGAGTAATTACAAGAGAAGTTGATTGGCTCAACCACTGATGCCAGCCAGGCCTCTATTGAATGGTAAATGATGAAGACGTCAATGATGGTTGTGTAACATGATTCCACTTGGTCTATGTCATAAACGTTAAAGTAAGTGCTTTAGCCAAAATGGAATGTGGCACTTGTTTGCTGATAATACTGAGACATGGTTATGTATTAACCATAGTTGGGTAATAAAATATTGAAGCTATACCAATAAGGATGTTTGCTAGTCTGAATTCAGAATATTTTGCTCCTCGAGTACTTTTAAACTGAAAAGACTTTAAATATGCTTATGTTATACCAAACCACTTACTAAATACTGGTACAGGAAAATCACCATCCCTAGAGTTTAGTATAAACTGTAATTAATATTATTTTCAAATATTGTAACTATCTGTAAATAGGAGAAAACATCATTATTTCTAAATGTTATCATGCATATTTTGTAGCAAATAGAAAAAATATATTTACATACTTTTCCCCTTAAATGATGTTCCTATTAATCAATTTCACTGTCGATTGGTCGTTTCCACTTTCCAATAAGATGTCAATCATGAAGTCTATGACTGATGACTTGGGATTCTTTTGAATAAATGATGCATGCAAACTCAGAGCAAATGATATAGGTTATGTATTTATTTTCAATATATTTTCCAAAATGATGTATCTGTGTTTCAAAGTACAACAGAAAAACAAATAAAATTTGAGATCAAATTAACTGTCATCATTATGAAAGATTGCACTTTGTCCTTTCCGTCAAAGCCTCGTTTGTGGGGTATTTGCAAATCAGTAGTCTGTTTTTAAACAACCACTTGAAGTAATTCCCACCTGTTGTAACTCAACCCAATCAAGTAAATGATATACCTTCATCAAAGAAATAATCGATCATGAATATTTAGGGAGACATTATTGAGAAAATGGGTTCTGAGTTTCCTCTACCAAAAATACCCTTAAAATATCACTGATCCCTAAGCTTTTTACCAGCATAGAACAAATTGCTTCTTATGTATGATGTTTTTTCATTGTCATTACTGTGTTATTATTAGCACTGTTTTCATACAAATTTATAGCTTCATACGGTACTAAATTCCATTTGCATTGTACAGTACAAAAAATGTTAAAGAAAGCAGTATGTTTCATGACAGATTTACTAATGTCAAATGAATGAAATAAGGTATTCCTTTTGGGGAGACAGTGAGATATAAGATTCAAAACCTGTGGAAATCTTGACTTGTTTCATCAAGGGCTTTAACAATGCAGAAAGTGCTTTAGCATTGCAAAAAGGGCTGGACAGAAGAGAAAATAATGGAGTTTGAAGGACTTTGAGACAGAATAATATGGAAAAGAAAATGTAACCCTGCATGGAAACGAAAATCAGTCTGGTTCCATCATGTAACTGCTACAGAGCATGGACAGTGTTGCCACTTGGTCACAATAATTACACAGGTGGTGGGCAGGCATTGACCCTCCTTTTGTTTGTGGATGATTGTAAACCAATTCCAACCTTGATGGGTTTATGATAGACATGTGTACAGGACTCCACAAAAATATCCACTGATCTCTTGATAATGAGGTTCAGATGTACTCAAGTCAGATCTGTGGGAAAATCCTTTCCTACAAATTGCATACATTTCTACACAATCATCTTCCATCTTCAGTTACTAAAATGAACATTATTGCCATGAATGAAAAATCATTGTCATGAATGAAACCATACTGAAAATGATATCAATTCATATCTCCAGTGAAGGCTATCGATTGATGATATTTTTATCAATCAGTATGTCTAACTTTATGAAAAAAGAACCTAATTTTTTTACATCAAAGTTATATTAAATCGATTTTCAGTGAACATTAAAAAAGAGTCAGATTCCAATGCTGTAAGCCCCTGGGATATCTGCAGCTGCAACAGGTGCTCCTTTGAAATTACGTCTATCTCTGCATGGTCAGGGGGTGGGGGATTGGTGTCATCATTACTGCCAATCCCCTTGTCCCCATCCTCATGTTGTGTAATTTTGCATGTGATGAAGACAGTGATAAGGATGGAAATGTCAGAACTCACCCAATAATCTCTGAGAATTGGTCCACAGCACCATTCTAGCCAATTACACAACTCAACTTTTCATACAAATATCTTTTTCTCTTTTTCTTTCCATGACTCACAATCTGATTCTCATATGTCAAGTGTATATTTAAAGAAAATGACATATCTAATTATCCCTTTGAAAAGTTTAATAACATATAAGGGTTATAAAGCAGTTATTATATTAAAATGTCTCATGACAGGATTAACACTGAGGAATGATACAATTTTTATGGCTTACAACTTATTTGTTCTGTTAAAGGCAACATTTCGACAAAGATTCTGATCTTGTCAGTCACATAAGGTTAAAACTGCATTTTAACTAACATAAATTTGAAAAAAACTGGACTCAATTATGTTTTTATCTACAGAAATGACACACAATAATGTACCAAATTATCAAATATATGCATGTATCTTTAAAAAAATATTAATCCTTTTAGAAATATGTTTTTTAAAGTTTTACCTTAATGTGTGTATAAATTGCTTTTATGCATGTTGACCCATGAAGATCCGGGTTAGAACTGATCTTCAGTAACCCATGCTTGTTGTAAGAGGTGATTAACATGATTGGGTGGTAAAACAATGCATACCCACATTCTGTTAAGTAGTGTTTTTTCTCCCCAAAATACATCACATCTAATCTCGATACATTTGGAGGTAATTCTTTACTTAATGTAGTTCAGTCTTCAACAGAATCTGACATCTTCCAGAATACAGTGACCAAATTTAATTTCCATACTAAACCTCTTTAACATACATAAACTTCACATATGACTTATCTGTTGTAATCTTTTCAAAGTAAACAAAGAGTAACCATATCTGATGATTTCTTTTCACATATCAAAAACAAAAATATTGCATACATATGTTTTCAAGCCCCAGTGTAGTGGAGTACTGTTTGCACTTTCAGCCCATCGCCTTGGGTGCAGGCTGCAGCAACAGGTGATGGATGCACTCAATCACAGCAGGTGCCCTGTGCCCATCTGGCTGTCATTGGCTCATCTATAATGATTTAGGTGATACATGGCCATAACTCCCTTGTATGACAACATGTTACAGCCTGATATTACCAGGTGTTGTGGCCTGTTTATCTCAGTCAACTCTGGCAACATAAATTTAGCCAGGAACAACCAAGACAAAAGCATTCACATAATTTTGTAAATAAACGAATAATAATGGTTGTTTGAAATAATGAAAACATAGCAGGTATGGATGGCCCAATGGAACCAGTATTGTGGAAATTTAGGGCTGTGTTCAAATGCCCTGAGTACCTGAGTCTGTTTATAGGCTGTTTTTAGGATCAAAGTCTCAGATCTGCATCACTTTGGGTTCCTGTGTTAAAGTGTGACATAACTGGAATACCATTAAGGGGCCATTGAACAAAACTGACCAATCCATACCAGGTGGTACACATTGTTATTCAACAGTTGGTAGATATTACAGCAATGAAAGGTTACTCAGGTTTTATTTCTAACACAGCTACCATGAATGGTAGCTAATTATGATCTGATACGTAAAGGAACTGTCTATGCAATACCATCTTAAACACAAGGGTAATTCGTTGGCTTCTGCTCTGAACTTCCAAATAGTGGTAGATACATGACGATATAATGATATAAACCAAATGTAGGTACCTCTGCTAGTGGTGTCTCCAGCACCAAGTTTAAAAGAAGAAAACAAGATGAAGAAGAAGGAATGGAAACAAAGACATGGCAAAAAGTTATAAAAAGTAATATCAACAAATTCAAAGAAACAATGCCAATCCAAAGTCAAGAGAGGAAACACTTTCTTTTCAAGAGTGAGAGAGTGAGTTGCATTTTACACCGCAATATCATGGCGGTGGACACCAGAAATGGGTTTCACACATTGTACCCATCCTCTCCAAAAACATGTTGTAAAGAAGAGACATAGAAGAAGTATGTGTGTCGAGAAGTATTTGAAGAGACAGTAAGTACATTTAAAATTAAATTAAGTGAGTGCAAAGGTAAGGCACGTAATGCTACTAGTTGGTGTCACAGATCTTGGTAGAGAGGTCATTTAAAAAAAAAGTCTTCCCCATCTTTCACGTATTTAGCACAGCAGAAGGTGTGAGTGAGTGAGTTTAGTTTGACATCGCTTTTAAGCAATATTCCAGCAATATCACGGCAGGGGACACCAGAAATGGGCTTCACACATTGTACGCATGTGGGGAATCGTACCGGGGGGTCTTTGGCGTGTCAAGCAAACACTTTAACCATGAGGCTACCCCAGTGCCCCCCACAGTAAAAGGTACATATTCTTTCTGTTGTTGGGTTGCTGGAGCATTCACACACACACCCCATCCCCACCCCCACCCCCTCCTCTCGGCTGCTTTAACAGTGGCAGAGATATGATCACACACTGATTTAAAACAACCCTGGGAACCCCCACTAGACCGCCATAGTGGTATGGCCCCACAGTCAACCACAATTTGACATCTTGATCACATGTACAAGCTTGACACTTCACCAACTTTCATCAGTGAAACCTCATATGTGCTGGCCCTCAGAAGTCTTTTCCTGCCCTGATCAGGTTCCAAACATCACTCCACACCATGCCCATACATTCTTCATCTAGCAAGACCATGGAGGGATTCCTGGACAGAGGGGGTCACCTATACCCTGTCACAACAGCTGTAAGAACACTAGTGACCTGTGAAGTTCTCAGCTGGTCTCTCTTGCACATCACTGAGAATATAAGGGCAGTTGGGTAGCCTGGTGGTTAAATACAGTGTTTGTTCGTTACAGTGAAGGCCCAAGTTTGATTCCACACATGGGTAAAATCAGTGAAACTTAACCCCTGCATTACCCACCATGATATAGCTAAAACAGCCTATTCACTCACTCACTCACTTACTCTAGGAGCATATGTTTCCAATAAACGATGACCCCCATTTTGTTGCCACAACCATCCTCATCAGATTCTATTTGTTTTCATTTTGTCTAAAATATTGAGATTTGACAGTTTCTCTATAGAACTATTTATTTTTAACCATATACATTGTCTAGATAGACTAACATATAATCCCTGATAACAGATTATTTGTGAAGATCAATAAAACTACATTAGGGACCCTAAAAACTGAGGAACAATGAAGCCCTGTAATGAAAGTGAGAATGAGAAGAGTAAGGCTGCATGATTGAGTGAGTTAAAATTTAAAACCATATCAGCAGAATTTCAGGCATACATTGACAATAAAAGCTATACATTACAAACAAAAATATATGTACCAGAGGTGGATTAAAAGAGGTGTGATATGGCTTTGACAGACACTGATTATTGTTCATATCCACTGCAATGTTAGAGATTAGCCTGGTTTATGCATACAGTGAGCCAACCAAGCAACACAGAGAGTTGCTGACAGGTTCTGTCACTCACCAAACTGATTGTCATTGATGGCTGATATTCAGCTGAGGTTATAATTCCTGTAGATTCCCACACCATTTCTCCGGCATATCTGAATCTGAACAGACCACACCCAACAACATCCCTTTACACAACCCACCAACAAGGGTGTACACACTTGTTCCTTGTGTAGCCACATCCACCATGCCCAATCAGCAACTGCAACTCGTCTCTTACGTCTGTTTGGAAACTTTAAACATTCCTTCAGATAGCCGTGTTTAACTGCAGTCCCATTTATAGCACACATAGAGGAACACTGAACCTATATAAACATTTGTTGTGAATCATGCAACCACAATATGAATTTGATAAGTGACTGCCTGTAAATGTTTTTGATTCCCAGGTCATTTTTAAAGAAAACCAATTCAGGGATAACGTCGCATCTGTCATGTAACTGATGAAATCTCACTAAAAACATAATGACTATAAAAACATGGGGTAACTGTGGTCATCTGATCAATAATACCTTGAACATTTTTTTTGTCACGTCATGTTGAAAGAAATTTGATTCAATGATAAAGTCACGTTTGTTATGTAATCATTAAAAATCTGAAACTGGCTATAAAAAGATGGTACATGTAACATGATGAATACTGCATTTTTTATTTCATATTATAAAATCCAAACAAACTCCTCCTTCAACAACCCGAAACCTCTTCAACAATCAAAGTAGCTGTTCTTTCTAAACTTCTGCAAGAGGTTCAAGCGGCTTTTCCTTCCTTCTCCCTCTGCAATGTACATGCCCAAACCCATCCAATCTCTTAGATCTCTGATGCCCCTGGGGATATTGATGAAAGTTTCAGTAACCTCCTTGGCCAATCATTAAACATAAGGTCATTTCAGAATGATAACAGTTGGAGGGCACCTGCCAGCTGAGATATCATCATGGTTTGTTGGGTCTGCAGTTCAATAACATGGTCACCCTCTCTGGAATTAGTAAGCCTAACACCCAGTGGGACATCTCCCAATGAAAAAACAAATCGAAATTTGAAACTAACCACAATCTTTGAAAAGTATCCATCCCACTCAGTACTTTTAAAATTTGAATTTCAGTTATAATTAGACAAACACAGAAACTGAATTATGGATTGTTACAAATTTTGAGGTCTTGATATTTTTTAAAACCCAAATTCTTTTGTTCATTTAATATTTTTTTATCAAATTGGAGGATATTTACACACAAAACATTCCCTGGTTTTGCTTATGTCCAAATTTTAATCAAGAGGAATGATTTTTGACATTGCAGTGGATATGAACAATAATCAGCATCTGTCAAAGCCATATCACCATAACATCTAGGAAGATCCCAAGCTAGGTAATATGGGTGATACTGTTACAATGTCAACTCTGTCGGTTACAGTGTAACACATTTCATACACAAGCACCTGCAACCTGGACCACCTGTGCAGCTACTTGATGGATCCAAGCTGCATGGCTGTGGACACCACTCCATCATTGGAGAAAGATACAAAGAAATGCTTCTTGTATTGTTTCCATCTGTCTGCACACATAACCCAAAGATAAACTGATTCATGATAGGTGATACCTAGGACAATGTATCATGATTTGAACATTCTCAAATAGAAACATGTACAATGTCTCTACCCTGTCACAGAAAACACAGGTTCATCTGCACTGAGCTGTGCTTTAGTGGTAGGAATTATTTCAGTATCCCTATAAATGGTAGAACAGTATATTATCTCCAAGTCAGGGTCCTGTTTCACAAACTAATCATGTTATGATGGTCTAAAATCCAAGTTAAAGTAGGGAACTTAAAATAATCTTAACACTGAGACCATTTTGTTGAATGGGTAAAAGGTGACCTTGACAAGAAACATTCATGGAATCCGAACGAAGAGTGAAAGTAATAAACAGTCAAAATGACTGATTTGCTTCCTGCAGTTGCTGATGGTGTTTCTTGTTCCCAGTTATTCCAGGAAATGAATCTATTTCTTCATAATGACCAGGTCGTGCATGCCCAACGAGAGTCTGCTGTGTACTCCATGCACTGTACCTGGCAATACGGAACCATATACCACCCAGGCACTGACATACAAATGACTTATGTCACAAATGCACTGACTGTGTGGCACTGCTACATCAATTAGCTGTTCAGTTATCAGCACAATGAATACTAGAGGTGGTGTACTTGCAATCTGAATCAGCTCTGATTGAGGCTTAACAAGTAACCAAATGATGGGAAGACAATCTGTAGGTTAACATCAGTGACTAAGTGAGTGAGTGAGTGAGAGAGTGGTCAAGTCCATGTGTGCATGCATGAATGCGTGAATAGTGTGTAAAGTAGACCAGTAATTTTACAGCAAGCTGTCATAAGGGTTCAGTCCAACTTGTAGTTTGAAACATTTTATGATGTTAGTAATATACAACATGTAGAAACAGATAATCTTTTTTATAATGTTTCAGTACCTAGTATTTCACATAAAGTATCAATATATTTTGTAAAAATATCCATGGTCTAGGTTACCAATGCTAAAACTCAAAGAGCCATAAAAACACTACACATCACGCTTTCACCATTGTTGGATATTTTGTTCACATTTAGACAAAAACATATTTTGGGGGGTTTACTGAAGAGGTGACACGCTTCTACAGTAACCTGAGGAGACCAGCCGTGACAGCTCAGATTGTCGACATCTTCGGCACTGCCATCTCCCACATAACAAGCAAAAAATGACAGCATTTGTATTTCTCTCAACCTGCCCAAATGAAAAAAAAGCAAGTATCAAATTTATCCAGCCTGGTATTCCAGAACCAATAAAACAAAAGGCAATGCTAAAGAATAACCAGTCTTGATTATCACACAGAGCAGAACTGATATTACTCTCTGGCAGAGATACTCAGTATAAGAGGTACAAACATACAGTTGTGGGATGGTTTACAAGGAAGATTGTACAATTTTCTTGATAGTACTACTAAAAAGCAAATACCATTTCATGTACAGTCAAACAATTTGCTACATCTTAAAACTAGGATATCAGTATATACTGTTTGGTAAGAGACAAATTAGATGTGAAAATGATTTGAATTGATCCATAAATATCAGTGGTCACAACAGGTTACAAAAACAGTAAACTATTTGAACCTATTAAGCCAAGCTGCTCATTATGACATGACATGTACTCATGCTCTGCTACAGTTGTGGCTGGGGAACCTATGTTTAGCCTCTCCACTCTCTTCTGCAAGTCTGTGTACAACCAGGGCCTCATTCCCGCTCCTGACCCTAGACTACTCTCTAAGCACATGGAGGTGACGGAACATGGCCCCAGCAACAGGTGCCCTGGCTGCAATTTGTCACCTCTGGGTCTGCGCCTCATCTTACTTCAGAGACCTTTCAATGCATTTATCACTGGATGGGAATGGTTAAATGTGGCAAATCTGTTAGGGTATTACTAGGAGACTGGTACTGACACTTATGCTGATTGAGATATAAGATGGTCAGTATTTGAATATCGAATGAACAGATACCTTTATCTAGCATATTATAAGAGCCTTGCTGGTACATATAGTTTAGGCCAAATGGGAATTGCTACAAACATGTAAATATGGAAATACATGTGGAACTTAATTCTAGATAAGATTAATAATTAACTTGTTTACATTAAAAAATATGAGGTAGAAAAATAAAATCTAAAATCCTATTTCCATACTAAAAAATGTGAGTGAGTGAATTTAGTTTCATGATGCTCTCAGCAATATTCCAGCCATATGGTGGCAGTCTGGACCAGACAATCCAGTGATCAACTGCATGAGCATCGATCTGCACAATTGGGAACCAATGACATGTGTCAACCAAGTCAGCAAGTCTGACCCATACTCATAAGAAGTCTCTTGAATCAGATTTCCTCCTACGCCTATGACTCCTAGTATATTTAAATATGTTTCTGAAATACTACCAGGTGGTGAAGATTCCCCAAAACGGGAGGAAATCCTGCACCCACGAAAGGAAAAAACACATAGAAATACAAACACAAGCCAAAACAGAGAACTACATCAGACATCAGTTTCAGCACCGACGCCTAAAATGTGGCAATGTCTATGATAAACCCTTTAAAAGCATTACTACCCAATGTCTCTGAGATATGTCCATCCAACGATTGGATCATTTTATTTAAAGGCCATATGGTTTGACTGAGCGAGTGTTCCTATGATGCACTTCATGTACAAGTATAATTACTCGAGGTGCTCCTCTCACAGTACAGAGACTCGCAGTGGGGCTCCATACATCTCCAAATGAAATGGATCAAGGTTTGGATGAGGGCCTGGGAAAGAGCTCACAAGTAAATGGATCATAAACAAGAGTTATGTCTGAGCGCTTAACTGATTATTTATATGATTGTCTTTTTTTCCACATTTGGTATACAAATGAACAATCTACAAATTGTTATTGTAATATTTTCGTATTTGAATATATATGAACAGTGTTGTCTTTTTAATCTACAGATTCTACCTTAGAACACCTTTAAGGCAAAACTGTGAAAGAGTTCATTTGGGAAGATACTGCAAGATCAGAGGCAAGGTAAGTGTAGATATCCTACATGTAGGTCATCACATAGTTAAGCATGGTGTTTAAAGAACATTCAATCCAGGCAAGGATATTTTTCTCCAAACTAATTTGAGAAACAAAGTCTGTACCAACATATCGATGGTACAACAAAAGGGAATTTCAAACATGTTGATATCATATACAGTTTTAAAATAGCACCCATCACACAAAGCTATCATACCACACAGAGAGCTGGGGTCTAGATATATAACATGCAACAGAATCGTTTCTTAGGTCAAGCTATCACTGAAGGGGGTTTAAGGGGTATGAGTGCATATGGCAGTCAAAGAGATACACTGTTCACAATTTTTTAGTTTTTCTTAAAAAAATATGAATTTTTAAAATGCAACTACAATCTGGCTTTGCACCTTTGAATATTTCACATTTCTGAGTACAGTGTAAAACAACAGAATGTAGGTACACTGACAGTGACTGACTGTGCAGGTCCAGAGAGAGAGAGAGAGAAAGAGAGATGCAGAGAGAAAGAGAAAGAGAGAGAGAGGGAGGGAGGGAGGTACCAGTCAACTGACTCAATCTGGTTGAAACCTCAGACAATACTATATAAACAACTGCACTGCATAACAAAGTCCAGGGACAGAACACCTACTTTGTGGTGTACACATTGTGGCATATGTTGTCTCTAGCCATGCATCAACATTCATCTTTACTAGAATGGGAAACAATATGAAAATAGACTCAAGAATTGTCTTCTCTCTATTGTTAATGAGCTTCATGTGATACTGATTCATCCCTGTCTACTTGGAGATGACACAAATTGTGAAACATGAGGGGGTATTCACATCACGAAGAACCAAATTAAACATAAATAAACTATGATCAGTAATTGAGACCTAGACCTAAACACCAACGGATGACTTGAACAAGATTGGATTTGATGCATTGATTAGGCTATTTGTTCACAAACTGTTGAAAAAATATAACTCTTGTGTTTAATATGGGCTGAAAAAGAGGCATACAAGAAATGGGTATTCTTTGGGAATGTATTTGATAGGAGTCATAGCGATGCTTCAGGTCTTTAAGTTTCGCACTGTTTTCAGCCTGTAACAATTTATATTTTCTGGTCAAATCTCATATTCAACTGTGTATTTTCATTGACCTGGCAGTTTATTACCAGTACATGGAACAATTCAAGATGGAAGATAAAATGAGTGCTGCATTCATTCATGCATGTGCCACAAAACTTGACTTGCTAATACCTTACGACTCTCGAACCATAACATTAATCAAATCTAATAATGTCTGCCTAGCATCACCACACAAGGTGTCCAATTTATCAAAGCTACATCACACACAGCATACAATAAAGAGAATAAGGGATAATCCCCATCAAAAGATACTGGTGCCAAAACCAAGGAAACATGCATCAATGCCTCATGTGGCTTACACTATGTTTGGTCAGTCTCCTGTGCTAGTGGGTGTATAACAATGATATACCCCAACTGGGCAATAAGATATTTATATCCCCATGTTCATTCATCTGCATCCTCCCCATCCCACCAGTGGAATGTGACCTTGGCCAAGTCACTCAAGCTTCACATGATGTTCCTTGTCACTCGTTACCTGAAGTTATTTCAAATATGTGTGCTTTTTGCAAAAACATGACACATATAATCCAACAGTTTCCTCATAACAGAGCATGTCAGTTGTGTTTTAAATCCTTGAAGTAGGTCGTTTAGATTTTAAGGGTACATCCTATTTTAGCTAACGGTAGTATGCTTATTTTCTCTTGTCATTGTCAGCTAAAACCGGTTATCTGGATGCATCCATGAATCTAAAACCCATCATCAAACTTTCTACATAGAAAACAGTGGTGTTCTGATCAATTGATTTGATCAATGATTGATTGGTAGAAATTGATCATGACAGGTTAACATCTATCTACATATCTGTATATTTTAACCAGTAAGTATTCATACTGTTTTCAATGTGATTTTTACACATTAAATACTTCTATCTTGGCATGTGTATCCATCTCAGGTCATGAAAGTCAGTATTTCTTAATAAAGGCAAGTATGTAAGCATACAAAAAGGAGCTCCCTGACTGACTTACGTGTCTGCATGTGATAGATAACAGTAGATAGATAGTATAATGATCGATCATGAAAATTCAACCAATTCATAACACTAATAGAATATTATCTTTAATTCAGATTTGAAGCAAGACATTCCACAAACTAACTCCATTCACTAACATACTTGTACACAGTAAAAGGATATTTATTTAAACACTTCGCAATAAATTTGCAAACTTGACAAACTAAGCTTAACGTTCATCTGCAAATAATTAGTCACGTTTGGAAAGCTCATCAACTCTAAGCCCCTTCATACACTTCGGAAAGCATGTCCATGTTATCATGGCTACTGCTCAGAATATAACAATCTATCACAAACACCTCCATCAGATCATAAACCATGAAATAACAGTGATTTAAGGCATATTCTCACACGAGACAGGCATGGGTGAGGCAAACTGTGAGATGGTGATGAAGATAGCAGATTTGTGTATGCAGGTCAGGGGGGTCTGTCCCTCCACTGAAATGATTCATTGCCACATCAAGACAGCTGTCTCCCTCAACATAGCCATTGCTCATTGCAAACCATTCATTTTCAGCTTGGTCGTAATCCCTTCTTTCATACCTGTCCTACATTACTAACACAAATGAAGAAGTCACCAGTCTGATACTTTCTTACACCTGTAGTTATTGCTGCAGTAATCAAGGTTGTGACACTTTCTGTACAGCACTTCCTTACACCTGTACTTATTGCTGCAGTAATCAAGGTTGAGACATTTTCTGTACATCGATTCTTTACACCTGTACTTATTGATGCAGTGGTCAAGGATGTGACACTTTCTGTCTGTTGCTTCCTTACACTTGTAGCTATTGTAGCAGTAATCAAAGTTGTGAGACTTTCTGTCTGGTGATTACTTGCATCTGTAGTTATTGCTGCAGTAATCAAGGGTGTGACACTTTCTAGCACACAGTATTTTAAAAAAAGAACTATTTATCTTTCTACATAAGTTCTACAATGATTGCAATTTATTTCACCATTAAAAGTATAATTAACTGTACTCATCACAACCTGGCTGAAATGTTGGTGATGAGACACAATATATTAAATCACTCATTACCATTAAAAGTGTGTCTAGCACACAGTATTTTGAAATATACAAAGAAACACTTACTTCTCTAAATAAGTTCTAAAATTGAGTGTACATACACAATGAAGTTATTGTCTAAATCATGATTTCTCACTCCACTGAATTTAGTGTGAATGTATCTAAATAAGTACAACATTGACATTTCAGTGATTAAGATCATGTAATTTATACTTTTCATATTAACGTCTAAAGTACAACTGCTTCATGACCTACTACACAGTTATCACTGGTTTGTGTGAATACAGCAATGAGGATTGATATAATAAAAGTAAAATAATCTGATATTACTACAAAATGTTTCTCAAATTATTTAAATCATACTATTTTTATTTTAAATCAAACTTTCACAGGGTGTAAATTGAAATCAGTCTTTAACCCACCCACAACACAAGTTCCCTATCCAAAGTCAAATACAGATGCTGTTTTCTGATCCATCTCAGTTCAGATGCTATTTTCCTGTCCACCCAAATACAGACGTTATTTCCCCTCATATTATGTCCATACTGACAAGGCCAAATTGGAGATCACTTCATCTTTCAACTTAGTAATGTCAACCCTAACTCACCTTTAAGATTACATTCAAGATGTCTTCACGAACCTTCTACGGTGATTCCCTATTAAGTAAAACTAATAATACTCCAATCATTCTCAATCCGTTCTAATGACACCAAAGCTTCATCATTCAAGCACGACCCACCCTTGCCTGTTCCAATACGAATAGCGTGATGGCCATAACTACAGCCATCACACATGCAATGATGCTAAAATGATGTCATTGACAGCAGGAAAGAGTCTCACGTTCTTTGATTTGACAGAAATGAAAAGGCAGTCATCCAATGTAATGCAACATAACGAGCGGCAAGACCAGCAGATGCAACAGCTGTTTCATCAAATTTGTGGAGCGGTGTGGTAGCCTTTTGGCTGAAGTATTCACTCATCACCAAAGGTCTGAGTTTGATTCCTCACATGGGTACACTGTGTAAAGACCATTTCTGGTGTTTCCGATTAGATGGTATTGTGTTTTCATACCATACCAGGATATTGCTGGAATGTTGCTAAAAGCAGCATAAAACCCAACTTGCTTGCTCACTCGCTCACCCGTCCACCCTCTCTCTCTCACTCACTCAGTGTGAGAGTAGAGTAACATCTTGCCTCTGAAATGGACACATTTTGTTCATAAAAATAATCATAAACTGTAATGAAAGGAGCCAAAGGACTTTCTTCATTTCCTGAAACCTAAACTGAGGAGACATATTCTAGACTTGCATGAGTTTTCTTGGGTATATTTGTTTCAGGGTTTGTAAAATGACTAGATTAAAACAATGTTCTATACAACATTCAATCTGTACTTCTGTATTTATCTTTCACTCATACATAACAGCATAACTACTTAGTCACTAGTGGGCTAGTAATGGGCTATCATGGGCTAGTAAAATTGTTTGGTCTATAGCTATCATCTGATAACAGGTGAAATAATAATGGTAAATTTCGTTGGGAATGACAAAAAAAATGCAAAATCCAGTCCAGACCTGTATTTTTAAAAGCATTTGACACACACTATAATCTTTGCATATACATGGACCATCCCTTTATAGCTTTATAAAAAATTGAATCATTTATTATGATTGGGTGAGAAGTTTGTTAATGAAACTAATTATTGATTATTATAATCAATTCACAAACCATATGTTTACTGATTCAATAAGTGAAAACAGAAAGCAAACTAGAAAGATCCCACATGTCTAAAGCATGAGAACTTAACACTGTTAGCTCCATACTAAGATTTCCCACATTAAGGAGCAAAAGTATTTATAAGAACAACTATATACTGTGCAATACCACTGAAATGATCAATAAATTCCTGATTTACTGATTAGAAATGAAAATCAATAGTCAATATTTGGGATAATGATACTTGAGAAAATGAAGCTGACTATAATCCATGGTTTTTACTAAGATTACTAGTACTAAGAGTTGTTGCCCAAATAGAATGGCATTCTCATGGGCTTGGACCACATCTTCATTTAGGGCTGCAGAGACAGTAATCTAACTAAGACTAATGTTCATCTGTGTATATTCGGCCCAATTACTTTACGATTTGCGATTTGCACCCAGATAAAACACCAAACAGCATGAACACTCGTAGCTTAAAGTGATTATATTTTCCTCAAGACTAATAATAGGCACCAAGGATGTACCCAGGGCTTGATGAATCAGCATCCTGAGACAGATCAATTTTGAGTCGAGAGTTTAATGCTTTCGCTTGCACATCTCCTATCACAGGACGAACCTCTTCATGCTCCGCTATTGACCAATGACCTTGACTTTGAGGCACAGCCTGACACAGGCTACAACTTAACTTTCAGATGACAGTCAAGGGCACTACACTCACTTAGACACCCTTATGGACACCGTCAAGAGCATACTTTTAGGGAAATAAAAAATGTCATATCAAAAGAGTGAAGTTTTAACCAAATAAATGAGCTCTTGAGAAAGTGAAAAGATCAAAAATTGAGTCTCAATCCAGTTTCAGATGAAACAAACATATGAAATAGATGACTCAAATTACAGAAGTATTACTCTACTCTAAAACTAAGTACAAAAAATGTGTATGTGCTTTGGATTGCAATATTACAAATACAATTTAAAAAATTCATTTCATAGAGTCTGTGGTTAATACTCATAATATACATATACATACATTACCATCTTAGGGTCATCACATGATTTACTAATGCCTGACAGACCTAAAGACATCTGTCTCAAATTCTGCAATGATAAACATGTTTAGTGTGAAAGTTAATGAATGAAAATAAACACAAAGATAAACAGTGTAATGAAAATGAGGTTTGTGTTGTCATGTATGCGTCTAAATCTTCACACTACATTCATTCTGGAACATATGTCTTCCTCCTTAACTTTTCATCCAACCAATGAATTACTGCTGCAATCAGGCGAACAAGAGCAAGTTATGCCACATGTGAATCTAAGCCAGTCTATGGATCTCTCAGGATTGTGATGCTTTTGGTGTCAAGGTGGTGTTTTGGTTGTTTTGGTTAACATTTGATTTATGGCTTTTATTTATTACATCTAAGGTCAGTGGCTGACAAAAAGAGGAACTTGCAAAATGTCACATCTTGTCATAACATATATGTACATAAATCCCTAAGGTGCTTTTTTGTACTTGCCCCTTCCCTTTCCCCTTCTTCCCTTGAGTAATTGCACAATGAAGCTGGAAGTTGATTACGATTTTTCCTCCAATACATTTAATGTGAAAATATCCAAACATGTGCAAATAATGACATTTCTGAAATTAATCTCATGTGAAAGTATGTTTGTAATTAGAGACTAGAGGGGGTTTTTGACTGGCCAATTTAACTGGCACTAAGTATTTACTGAGGTATATTATCACCTGGAATGATATGACAGGTAAAATATTGAATCATTTTGTGCATACAGACCAATGGATATTTCATAAAAGGTATGATCTAACAAATAAATCAGGGAATATCTTCGAGGTGATAACTGACATTGCTAAGTGGAAAGGGGGAGTATTCTGCAATCTAGCCTTGTCACTATAGATATAATGTGGGCACAATATCGGCATAGTTCATACAAATGAGGTGTGCAATGCTTTTGTGAAAATGTGTAAAAAGAAAGTTAGCTTAAAAATTAAACATTATTAATATCAAGCATGTGTAAAACCCATAAATGGATTTAAACAAGGTTTAATATGAACACAAAAACCCCAAAGAAGACTGGAATAGCATTGATGCCACATATCATACATCATGCTGAAGGAACACAAATACATACCTTGACACCAGCCAAGCATTAACAGGCATGATATTTATGAGAACTGAGAAGTGGGAGGCAAATTTATTTTCTAACCAAATAAAGTTTAGTCTGATAAAGATTCACAGCCACAAAGTCTGCCATCAATGTCACACAATAACCACTCAAAACTTAAGGCAAGCACAAAGCAGCAAGCATCCTACGTAGAATGATGATTCTGGTGCTTAGTTTTACAGGCTCTGTGAAACAAACCATAAGTCAAATTCTGTTTCAAACAGTTCGTATTACATTCTGAATAACATTTGCATACTTGAGTAAGAACTTTCTACCATAAAATTGCTCTTCAAACATACTCAGTTTATCTTTATGATGTAGCAGTAAGCAGTTTATTCCTATTAACTGATTTTAATCACTAAACATTTTTTAAGGAAAACAGGATGTACACTCAACATCATTAAGCAGTTTTTAAGCAGCAATGTGAGGATCTAGCTGTTTTATGAGGCATAGATTAATGCAGATTTCTTCCTTTTGTTTGGGGTTCATTTGCAGACACTACTTTTCGTGCAATCAATACACTAATATATATAACTGGGGTTGTGTGTTGGTAAATTCTGATGAAATCCTACAGACAGAATCTAAACACTGCAATACTGTTAAACTACTGCCAAATACTAATGACTAAGACATTGATCAGATGTGTAAATGAAACAGTCAGACGTGTAAAATGAAATGATCAGATGTGTAAAATGAAATGGCAGTCACATGTTCATTTTATTGGAAGAATATGATCAAGGAATTTAAATTGTTATCCTAACATGAAAACAATCTTGCTCTTTAGAGTTTTAATCATATGTCGGGTGTGAAAACATGCCTGTGACTTGCTCATATATTTCACCAAATATCAGGAAAATTCTGGCAGCAGAATTGGGATGCAGAGCATTGATACTGAATCCAACATATTAAATGAACTTTGACATAGAGAAAACACAGAGGCACAACTGTTCAGATTTCCATGGATCCATGTCCCTGATATATTGATAGAGGAAAACCTAGGATACTGCTGTCCACAAGTTATGCACTGACTGGAAATGGACATGGTAATGAAAGCAGCAGGACCATCTCCACATTCATAAATAAATCCCTGCCAGAAGCAGAGTCGATTGCAGGACTCCAGCTATATCATGTGCAAGAAGTATTAAGACCAACATGCCATCAAAACCTCTGAGATGTCTTGTAGAGAATTGCAAGTACTGTTTCTGTATACATAGGTCTGCCATTCTTCTGATTCCTGATTTGCCTGGTTCAGGACTATGTTTCATTGGTTTGCCTGCGCCAGTGATCTGATTACTGGTGTGCCTGAGCCATTTATGTGCTCACTGACAATGTCCTTTCTGTGAACACTGGTGCTGTGTTTACTAATAGCCAGCAACATTCCAGAGTTGGTTTACCAGTTTCATTTTTTTCTGATCCTTGGTTAGCCTGAGCCATTCCTGTGATGGTCTGATAGCATCATTCTTCTGATCATTGGTTGCACCAGAGAGATGAACACCTGCACCAATTTAGGCCAGCATGCCATAAACTGTACCATTGTTTATAGCAATGGAAAACATAAGTCAGTCACACATTCACTAACATCATGAGTTAAAATTTAATGCCATACTATCATGTCATTTCATTATGATCATTAACACTAGAGTGAGTGAGTTGATATGGGTTTATGCCACTTTTAGCAATACTCCTGCAATATCAAGTGGAGACACCAGAATTGGGCTTTACACATTCTACTTGTGTGGGGAATCGAACCTGCGGTTTCAGCATAATGGGCCAACATGTTAATCACTGGGCTACCCTCTGCTCCAGTTACATTAGTAACATGTTAGTCTGTCTGTGCCAAGGTCTCTGTGAAACAGATCTCTGGTAACTATCTTCTGTGAAGGTCATCCAGAAGGTCAGTGACCATGTACCACATGTTCAGCAAATTGCTACACGCTTAATTAATCCATGAAAAAAACCCAAGGTGGTTATCTTCCTTTATTGCAGTGGCGCCAAAGTAAACATTGGTACATGCTGATGAGGTTCTTCAAGGAAGCGTGGTATGATTTAGTAGCCAATCAGAATGATGTTGTTCCATACGTATGGCTAGTTCCAGCCATTACTAAGGTAATAGCTACATGCCCCTGTGGCGCATCCCCCACAAACTATGTAGTCCACCAAACCAAGATAACATATCGCACTGTAACACATCAATGCTAATTGGCCGTATTTGATTGGTGAGTTATGGTATGATATACCACACACAGCAGTTGTTTAATGACCAATATATGATCTCAGACAGCATGTCAGTGGGCAGGCAAATGAAGTTAGTCCTGCATAGAACCATGTTATTGTTGAGACATGCATCATCACTCTTCTGAATACTGCAGATATGTAAAATAATTGCATCGTATCGTTATCTCAATAATTCCACTTCGCAACGATCATGGATTAGTTCAAGGCTGCTGTTGTATTGGGCTAAAAGGATGCCTGTGGTCCATGTTTCAGGTAACTATCATTACACAATTTGTCATAACAATGTTTCCCTGGCAACTGTTTACAGATGTAACAACTTTCATTTATTATTTATTCTACTAGGATATTTACATTCTACCTTTCCATAGCTTAGATTATTATAGAAGTGAATGTTCAATAAAAAGCATGCCTCTATTCACTCACATAATACCCCAACACTATACTCAGTATCAAATTTAACAACAACAGTAAATGATGATGTAAACAAAAATGGCCAACAAGGTTTTCAGTTGCGAGTAAAATATTACATTACATAAAGAAACATACCAGTTTTCTCCCACAATCTTCATCACAGAAGAGCAAGCTGCCCTCACTGGACTGTATCTGAAAACACAAGATTAAAAAACATGTAACCAGAAATACTTCTTGCCATCTGAGGCTCATGATTAATAATAATGAAGAAATTCCTTTTATTTACAATATAATCAAGTGAATCATTATTACTGAAATGTAATTCTGTCAGCTGAAATACAGAACGACAATTGACACACGACTGCTAATAAAAAACAAAAGCTTCATTAAGAAACATGGTTAGTACATTAGCGGTTTTAGTATAATCTGACAGATCTATAAACTGAAATCTTGTTCAAAGCCACATTAAAATAAACTCATCAATACATGACTTGAAAATATTTCTTAACAGGATAATACCAGCCCATGGTTACTTGCATAAGATGATGCATCAGTCAGGGGCTACTGCTGGCCCTATTTATAACTTCTGCAACTGTATTGAAACCTGTATAGTTTGTCCTATTTGAATAACGAATTGTGATTGTTCAAACTATTGGTTTGTAGGCAGACTACTAACACTATAATTTGTATTTTCAAACTCCCCTTCATATAGTACTGCCTTGAGCAAGTATTTGACAATGCTTGCGTTTGTGATGCATTCAACAGATGGGGAAGGATATGCTCACTTCTCTAAGAAAACATCATGTCATCACTAATAGGAAATGTTTCACAAGCACAATCTCATGATACTGATTATAGCCGAGATTATTACTGAAAATGTAAATGATTTTTATTACACAACACAACACAATTTTCTGTAAAATTTATCCAAAATGAGGCAATATTTACATTGATTTTTGTGTTGAAATATGTACCATAACATCCATCACATTAATTCAAGCTGTACTATTTAACAAGCACATAATGCACAGATGTTTGAAAAACAATGGTTGTTTGCAGTGCATGGCCCTCTGAACTTGAAGAGACGGTTTATGTATGTGAAAACAATGAAGTGAGTCCAAATGGAAGCTAACATTGCTTGTTTTGTAACTGTGACACTGCTGGGTCAGACAAACAGAAAACTGTTGTTAAAATATTATTGTGGATGATTTTTGATACATATTGTTCATAGATAAGAGGTAAATGATGTGTATTAAGTTACAAATGTATAGATGCTGCTTATGCAGTGTTGAACAAAGAGGCTCACCATCTTGAGTAAGCGAGTTTAGTTTTACGCCACTTTTTAGCAATATTCCAGCAATATCACGGTGGGGGACACCAGAAAATGGGCTTCACACATTGTACCCATGTAGGGAATCGAACCCATGTCTTCGGCGTGACGAGCAAATGCTTTAACCACTAGGCTACCCCACCGCCCCCTACAATCTTGAAGAAGTATGATGATGACATTAAGGTCAGCTTTCAATGAGTCAGTGAGTGGAGCTACATATAGCATTTTCCCAACAATATCATGGCAGGGGACACCAGAAATGAGCTGCACATACTGTAGCCACATGGGGAACTGAACCCAGGTCTTCAATGTGATGAACAGGAGCTTTAACCATTAGGCTACCCCACCCTTCTTCGAGTGTTCGAAAATCAAAAATATTTTAATATACACATCATCTGTCCATGTTGTAGCCTTGCTCCAAGTCTGTACTGAACACTAAGCTTCTGGATGCAGAGCACTTGTATCTATCTAGTCTAGGCAAGTCTACATCAGCAGACAGCCTATGGATGCCAATATGATACAGGAGCAATGTGTTCTTTATATTCATATTATTTTAGAAATTATCATTTAAACTATTATTTATTATCTTAGTACTTATGCAAGTCTAGTGACCTTGTTACTATATTCTAAACAAAGCCTCATTAAAACATGGACATGTTTATAGAGTTGCACTACTGTCCCCAAACCATAATATCCCATCCCCAAAATTTCTCAGTGCTGTTAACCAAAATGAAACCAGTCTAGATTTTCCACAGGTCTGCGTCTCACAGACTCATTTCAAATATAAATATGTCAGCCAGTTTTTATAAAATGTATATGTTTTAAGACGCTCTGTGTTATTCAAGATTCTCGCGTGAGTCCACAAATTTTCCCTGCCTGTAATTGAGGGACATCACATCCTCAGACAAAATCATTTTCTGTAGTATGCCAACTCTCAAGCTCATTCAATCATATAAACCGCACATAATCTCAAACCCTTATCAGCATATTTTCATGTTCATCAAAATGGGTCATTTGACGTGACAAATATTTAAACATTCATCATAAACAGAAAGGACATGTTGGAGACAAATAGAAGCTGGTAAAATTGATTGCAGACAGCACTTATGTAACACAAACACACATCCCATTTCCAATTTCACTTTCTGATTGATTATTGACTAGGCAACTCTTGTTTTTTTTTCATGTCTGATGGCATGAAGGTTGTGTGCCAATCTTGCGAAAATGCTTCTCACTTCACACCTCATGAAAATCAGTACACACCATCACGTCTTTGGGTTTTTCCTGCTAATACTAGTAACTAAGATTAAATGTCTAGCTGATGTATACTAAAGTCATAACAGGGGTATTTACTCTCTGCTGCATCATACTAAACAGCCAGACATTTTTGTTCAGTGCGTCATGTAGGGCCTATTTTTCAAACACCTATGATCAAACCAATTTTATGCTTGAACATTACAAAGTGACATTAAAAGTTTTAGCATTAGCGCACAAGTCTTTAATCATCTAGGTATTTATGCACAAACAATCACATTTGATGAAATGACAGCATAAAACTCAATGTTAATTTTTCTGATCAATCTCCTTGTAAATAAATTTGCTACTTATCTGTATCCATAAATGTACAAATTGGTGATATAGTGTAAAAGATAGAAAAAATGAGTCAGTGCAGTTTTTTGTTTCAGTTTTGCCCAAGTAGCCTACTGCAAGGCTATATATGTCATATCACACATGTGTGATAATGAATGCATTGTTCTGCATGCTCCTGTCAATCAGTCATCTCACTACAAAGTAGCACCGGTTCACTTGTACACATGCTTCCACCCCTTTATTGATTAGACATGTGCAAAATAGACTAGACCTGTCACTCATAGTGTAGACAATATAGTGTAAAGTGTCACATCAAACACAAATGCTCTATATTTGATGGATATTCTTTTGTTACCACACGTCAAGAGAAAATTAATTAGGGTTATACAAATATGAAGTACATGTTTCATTACTTGATATATTTATCAAAACAGCTTTAAAATGTCATTAATAAAATATTGATGAAATATTACTTAATACTTTGTGTACAGTATTAATTCCCTTCTGAATATGTTCACTCTTTAAATAAAGCTTTTAAATGCCTGCTTTGCTAAACAAGACATATTTGGGTTTTTTTTCGTTTGACTAAGAAGAATATTTCAGAGCTTTTGCTTATATGTTACTAAGAAAACACTAATGATTTGTCGACTTACAAGTCAGCTTTGACAGTTGGTCATGAAAAAAGATCAGCCATGTTATTCTTGCTTGAGTAATCAATTAACAGTTCTTAAACCTGACTTGCCATTTCTGGCAGTTCTGGGGGTAACTGTACTTGAGCCTCCCCAGTGTTGTGTGTATCCAGACTCACAAAGTTTGCATACAGACTTCGAGGTGTCGCCTTCAGATTATTCACCATGCATTCACATGAACACTGGTGATAACTGACAACAACATAAGACTGAGGTAGAGTACAGAGCCTATATTTTCGAAACTCACTTTGTGCTAAGACAGTCATAAGTTAATGTCAATACAGTGGAAGCTGTCTAAACTGGCATTTATCGGGACTGAAGTAATAATCCAGTTTAGACAACATGCCGGATTGTAGAGCTGATGATAAATGTATAAGTCATGAATGGGACTGATATTTTATGCCAGTGTTAAGACCTTCAACTGTATATGGCACTTACAACTAAGTGCTTCGAAAGTCTGGGTCCAGATTTTCAACTTCCTTTAAGTGGGATGTAGAAGCTGGTATGAAGAAGATGAAATATATTTATGAATTGACTTTTAATTTATTGCAGTAAATGTGATGTTTGGGCACAGATGCTAGCACAGGAATGGGGCATCTACACCAAAACTGAAACTTCTCATATATTGCAATAGCCAATTGTGTCAATCCATAATATTTCTTCTTCCCCAGTATATATCTGGTCTTGAACATCTATAGAGATATATGTAGCAAATCTATGACTGCCACATCTATCTTCAAGCTTACAAGATAATCACTACCAGATTATAATCAAAACATCATTAAAGTCAGAAACAAACAAATCTAGTCAAAGTGATACAATTGTAAGCGGAAGAAATACCTTACTGCTTTACACTGGAAGTGAACATTCTTATTTGCTACTAGTCCCAAACTATATTAACAAAATGGCAAGTTTCAAATTATAAAACTATTATGAAAGTGGTACTGTGATATATCTATGTCAGTATAATTACTGGATCCACTAAGACTATAACCAAGGAAGTCAGACTGTCGTAGGAATAAATAACAGAAGCTATTGTTTATTGGATATAGAGGGTTGATCTTCACAACCAGGCCATGATGTTGAATATGACAGCCTCGATACGTGCGTCAAAGCTCCCCTGTCCAGCAAAAGCCATGCAATCAATGAATGTGACAGATATATTTGCTCATCAAACACCCATCGGTATCCAGGCTCAGTCTAGTGCTATGTACAGAGAAACAGCTCTATAGCAAGCCGTGGGCAGCAACACATGAACGCATCCAGAGAGGAAACTGAGAGACCATCAACAAGTTTTGTGGAAATGTGCTAAAGCAGAACGTACCTGTTTTGCACATTTTTTTTTTTGGTTCAAGCATTCATTGTCTCCAGTGATGTGTGAGATTCTCATGCACAAAGGATGTTTCAAATAATCAAGAGACACAATGTGAAAGAATTTAAAATCAAGGAGTCCTGATTCTCTCACTGACGGAGTTCTGGGGACATCCTACTGTTCACTTAAGCATTTTCATTCTATAAGTGATCAAATATCATTCATTTCATATCTTTGGAACAACTGTTCAGAATGATGAATTATTAGACAACTGTCTGCAGTCACATAATTTCAGATCATATCCCCAATCCACAGAATGAAAAAACTGACACATCTGAATATTTTCTTAAGACAAATTATTAATAATTAATCTAATATTTGCTCTTATTCCTACTTGTAATATTTACGCTCAAATTGTAAAGAATAATTATTCAAATAGATATTTACAGAAGATAATCTGAGACTATTCATTATCAACTAATGATATACACAATGTATCTTAATCAGTCAAAACGCCAATACAATTTTGAAATCTGTGAAAAACTTGAAAAAGACGGAGTTTTACTGCAGCCCAAATCAGCAAGACCTTGTTGATGCCTTACAGTACATATACACAGCTCTCCCCAACCAGTGGCATAATCCCCCTTCGCGATGAGAGACGGGATTGGTTTTGTACAAGTGAGATGCCTTCAATCACGCTCTGGCCTAAATTAGATTGCAGCAGATTAAACAGATCTTAAAGAAGATAAAATACACCCAAATGTGACTTTCCCACTCAGCCACATACAAAGGACTAACAAGTAGATGATTCTGCCATTTTTCGCCTTGTCTCAATCAACTCTAATACAGGCCATAAAGTGCTTCATATCGCATGAAGTCATGCCAGATAATAAATAAAAATGTCCTTCCACATCTGAGAGACAAAACTAACAGATAAACATTGCATAAATATGATGATAAAATCAACCTTTAGCCACCATGATATTACAATCTCAAAACTCCAGCAAATGGAATATTCCAATGAAACATGAATTCCCAATATAACATGAATAAACTGACAAATAGCAAATAATGTTTGTTGTAGGATCAATTTATACCCTTGGCTCAAGTGGTATATAAATACAATAATGCATTTATGTAGGACCATAAACCATTATATGAGTTAACAACTCTTTGAGTGCAAGTGTTACGGTGTTATCTTTCATGGAACAACTCTCATGCAGGAAATGGAGAGGTGGTTGATTTGACATCATGTGACTGGGTTTACTACGTCCAGTATGGCCACTGTTGGTATGTGCCTATCACTTAATGCATATGGAGAAGTTTCTGTAAAAGGTAGACATGTTTAATTGAAGACATGATAAAATAACAAACTACATCAGTCACACACCAAGAAAATGAAAACGTTAACAAATGCAAGTAACATAGTTTATTACTGCAAGTGTTGTTGGTGACAGTGATCAATGTGATCATGAGCAACCAATCTACTCTGTAATTGGGATACAATGACATGCACCAAGTCAACAATCCTGACCACTCCAGATCTCATTGGTCGACAGAGCACGGGTTCCTGAAGACCAGCTCTAACCTAGATGTTCACAGGATTATCACTGATACCAGTCGGTTGTGCTTAGATGGTTTTGTGGAACAGGGCCCAAGCAGTAATTCACTCTAAACTCTAAAACCGATACTTCTTCAGACAAAAGCCTAACAATGTGACAATTATCTTGACTTATTTCTTTCTTGGACCACCACACTCAGTCTTCTTCATTACTATGCTTCTATCATCCTTAACACATTGTAGTAATTATTCTGTCTCTACTACACCAGCATTGCATTGTGGGTTTTGTGCTGACCAAGATAGTACGGTAAAACTGCTGCACTGTGAGTGAGTGAGTTATCGAGTGACATTTTACACAGCTCCTACCAATATTCCAACAATACCATGGTGGGGAACACACTTTCAGAAAAATAATATTAATATTGCCTGTACTTTAGGATACAAAGAGAATAACTCGCATTGACTAACAAACACATTTCGGACCTTAAAAAGGGGTACACTGGCATTTCTGTTACAGTACACTGCTATTCCACTGAGCTTGCCCTGGATATAGCAGGTCCCATCTGATGTTTCCAATTTAACACTGAGCTTGTCCTGGATATAGACAGAAGCAGGTCCCATCTGATGTTCCCAGTTTGACACAGCCATGACAGTGTTTGACCTTTCACTATGTAAATTTAATATGATAATGTAATACAGGTCAGAAGGGGATACAAGTATTAAGCATGAAAAACACATCACTTACATAAACTGCCTTTCTCTACATAGATTGAAATATGCATACACTAACGCTACCATTGCCAAGTTACAAAGCATCTGTCATACTCAAATCTACGTTTTCATATTTCAACTTGCACTGCTAAAAATATATGCCAATACTTGCACGGAAACATCATATTTGTCACCACAGTGAGTGAGTTTAGTTTCACTCCATTTTTTGCAACATTCCAGTAATATCACACCAGAAATGTGCTTCACATTTTGTATCCATGTGGGGAATCAAACCCAGGTCTTTGGCATGATGAATTAATGCTTTAACCACTATGCTACCCCATTGCCCCACACTTCACCAGAAACAGCAGCTTACTGAAATTCAATTTTCATAATATGAACAAGATGAGATCCCCTTATATCATCAAAGAAGTAACATGAGTCTGTAAGAAGGTCTGTAGAAACATCATTTTGGCCATAATTAGTGCCCCTTGCACTGAGGAAAATGAAAAAAAAAGAAGGGACTTATTAACATCATACACAATTAATTCAATTTGTTTTGTAGATATAGAATGTTCCCCAAACAATTAACAGCTAACTATACACTCGTTACACTACACTGCTGAATTTTCTGTGAAACATCTGCAATATACAGAAAATACGTAGACTGTCATATAAGTTTCTATATTCATAAATGGTACTAACACAGATTATTGACAGACTGATGCAGAAGTTAGTCAGGGTGTGCTTAAAAGCATAAGGCAGGGGTTCAAAATGTTTTGAAAAGTAACTTGCCACAAGGCGTCACTTCAAGAAAGTAGCTTGTCTTGACTAATATTCCACTTGTTTAGATTTAATCATGATGATGAAGTAATGAAAGAATAAATCAACAAGGTATTTGATGTTAATCTTTACTGGACTATTTACCTAAAAGTAACAAATAGCAAAGAAAGACGACTCTACTTCAGTATCATTGTGAAATTTTATAGCTTCAGTTTGAGCAGATATGAAATGAAATCCAGATTTACTTGCAGTTTGAAACCTTACATGGAAATTATCTACTAGCCCAAGGTCAAGTATGGTATGATTATTTGACAGCCCAAAATGAAAACTGATTTGTCCCGGGTGTCAGGCAATGGAATTTTTTAACCCAAACAACACCAGTGGTTGCTAGTATAAGTAACAAATACACATGTTCTATGAATAATATGACCCCCCCAAAAGGGTTCCATGCTTTGTGCACCAGAGACTCATTCTACAAAACCACCTTAGAGATCTTTACAGATCCATGTCAGTTTATTCCACTTAGAATCATGGTAGTGCTCTATTTGTGAAGCATGGCTCTCTTGTCCAGCTTTATCACTGTTCTCAAAGTATGGGGTGCTATGAAGCTGTTTTCCCATGAGGAGACCATCACAGGTAATGGCATGTGTTCTTTACAAAGCCTGAAAATTTGGCTTAGTGAAGGGTTTTCTTGGTCCAAAGGTGTCAGTTCTGCATGATTTCAGTAGACAGCTACTTGTTAATGTATGTCCTAATACTAGCTGAGCAAATCAAGTCGGTCATGCAAGTCTGGTATATGTGGCAAGTCCAGGTTTCCACAGTTTCAGGAGACGAAGAAAGTATCATGTGAGGGCTCTTTTTAATTTTTTTCTTATTATTATGAACATTTTTTTCTGTAAAATATGTTTATTTAGTTAGTCTCAGTCAAATCATGCCCAGCTGCTAGTGTCCTATATGGGAATGTAAACATGACTGATGACCCCACATGGACAGAATTGTCTACAAAACTTCTAAAAACTGCATTAAAAGAAAAGAGCAGCTATATTTCTACACCCTAAAATGGGGTGTAAATTACAAGCACCAAGTCCAAACAAAGCAAAACTTCAGCTGTTTCGATGTGCCCCTTATCCATATCTTAAAGGGACATTAATGGCTCATTAAATACATAAACATTAACAGTATATTAATAGTTCCTCTGATGTACACCGATCTCATCCTTCTCACCCTCCTGACCTACTAAATAAAACCAAGCCATCATAACTTTCCTCTCACTAACTGCTTCAGAACAAAGGCAGTTCAAATATTTTCTGCTATGCTCCTTGTTAAAACCATCACCAAGCACTCTTGTCAAAATGTGGAAATTCAATATCATGAAAGGCTTTGTTTGGGTTTCCATAAGTGTTATTATAATTTAACTGACATTTTTGTACAAGTATTTTCCCCAAGAAATGTCATGTTTAAACAGTATTTGCAGATGTTGGTGAGAAAGAAGAACAAGCCTGTTACAGAAGTCATAATCTTGACAGATGATGAAAAAAAAATTGAAACATGCATATGTGTTCTAGAATGTGATAATTATATTTCAAAAAGTGTATTTATTTAACTTTTTACAGAGCACCTAAAGTGAACAATTGTATGGATTTTAACCCTGTATTCTTCAGAACAAAAAACCTTCATGCAACAGCTTCAACTGCAAGGCTTGAGCAAATCTGTGATTGATTCATTCTTGTGAAGTTTATACCAAGTATATTGTTCATGTTGTGAATAAATAAATAGCCCTTAAAGACATGGCTGAAATGAATGCTTGAAGCTAAATAATTTGATAAAATCCATGCACCCTTCAGTACACTGTAAAACACAACACAATCACACAGGTTGAACACTTGAGACAAAGATCTCAACCTGTTCCAGTTGTATTACATGAACATCAAACTGTCTCATTTTGCCCAGACAAGAAACAGTCTTGAGATCATGAGCTCAACACCTCAGTAATGAGGACTTTGATTCAAAGGCATTTCATGGTCACCTGGTCCACTCCCTTCAGTCTCTTTATACCATGGATCAACCTAAGCTTGCAATGAAAAACTCAAATCCTATTAATTAAGTCATCGCTGCAGCAGAAAACAGTATAAGAAAGGTACAAGCCACATTGGATGAATTGTCTGTCTCAGCTGGTGTGAGGCTGTCAGTCACCTCGAATGTACACACCACATGCCCCATGCATCTAGAAAAATATCAAAGACTTCACATGAAAACTGTTTCGATAGGCGAAGACACACAGTCAATATAAAATTGAAATTCAAACAGTATAATAGTCTCTCTGTGCTTAATTTCCGTCCCAAATGGCCTGGCTTTGTGCCTGTTACCGATGCCCTGTGACATTTCTATTTGAAAGTCCAACCGTGTGTCGGTGCCACACAACTATTTAACAGAACAATCACATCCCTTACAGTTATGCATTATATTCCTTACAATGCAGGCAACCTCTAGTCTAGGCCATACTCTGCCCAGTAGACTTGCACAAGTCTCTATGGTAAATAATAAGGTACATGATAGCTTAAGTGATAATTTTTATAAAAATATGAACAAAAAGAACACATCGTCAATTACCAAAACCACTTCCTTACTGTCCACTTTCTAGGCTTTCCTCATTAAAGGAGAAAAAATACTTTACATCCTTGGCCTAAGCATTCATTACAGTCTTTGAGCAAAGCTATATGTCCAACTGCAGAAGGTGGTGGTGATCGTTGAGTGGTTGAGTGAGTGGTTGAGTGAGTGGTTGAGTGGTTGAGTGAGCGAGTGAGGGAGTGAGTGAGTGAGTGAGTGAGTTGATGTTGCTTTTAGAAATATTCCAAATATTCCAATGGTAAAAAGTTTAACAATTACATTTTAAGACATATTTTTTGTCACAGAAACTGAGGCAGATAACAGTGTAACAGCTACCTTAGCTTATCTTATGCCTTGGATTGCACAACTGTTGTAAATAATACTGTTCTCTTTCAATCAACAGCACCATTTGATTTGAAAATGCTACTTCAAAGTAGTGCTTGTATATTAAGTGATACATACTGAAAGTAATTGTCAATGAAACACTGTTGAAAGTACATTTCTCAACCTGTCCCTGTCTCTGTTTGCTATTGCCCAAATTAATCACTTGCCAGCAATGTGTTAACTCAGTCACACCAACCAACAGTAGTAGAGGTATATGTATTATTAGCATGAAGGTTTTGTTGGGGGTGTTTCTGGCTTCAGCTAAAGACTACCAGTTTCTTTGCCAATTCAACCACCTTTTGTAAAATACACCAGAATAACAGGCCAAATAAAGTAAAAGTTTTTTTCTTTCACATAACACGATATACACAGATAGAAAGACATGAAACAGATTCTTACTTTACTGCTTTGTTATCTTCCAATAAATAATTTAATCAACATGTGTGCCTTTTTTGTACAGAGCAGGACTTTTTTAAACATTTTCCCAACATTTCTTCACTGGTGCGGTTTAATTATGGAGTCATATACTTTGCCCATTTTTTTTCTGCATATATAGCACACTGACCCAGTTTGAGGTTTAACTGAATATACAACGATGAAGACTAATACCAGTTTAAGGATAATGCTGTTCTGACCAGCTGCCACTATTCTAGTCTGACCTAGTCTATGTGGTGAGCTGCTACCCCTTGACATTTGTCATGTGATAACTGAGCCCATGTGCTGCCAGGCCAAGGGAGGACACACCCACTTTCACACACCACATTGTAACTTGCAGCATCTCCTGCCACTAGCAGAACTTGAGGTGTCTCTCACCAAATTCAAAGTGATGTATGATCACAATGGTTCATACCCTTTTCATGTCAATAACAAACATATGAATGGCGAACATAAAACATTTGTCCACAAAAGCTTTAAGACCTGAAAAGAATATGATTGGTTTGTAGGTACCTCTAGACTAACGCTTAATAAATAAACCAATTTAAATTGAAAAGGAGCCCCAAGGAGACCAGAGTGGGAAAATCTAGGGAGGGTTAGGCTGTTGGGAAAACAATATGGTTTAGAGACTGCCAGACAGACTATAGGTATCCCATACTGAATTTTCATGAACTCAGTACAAATTAGGATAAGAAGTTTCCCTACTGAAGGAGATGCTAAACTTTTACCCTTTGTAGTGTACTGAGAAACGTATGTGCAGATAAATATAATGTAACTTATGGATTTTACACAGCCTAAACATATCTTGCATTAAACCTAACTAGATACTCAGATTTAGTTTTAAAGTCCCTGAACCAGGGGTTCCCTTTCAATTTAAATGGGTATATTTGTTACCATCAAATATCTATATATTAAGAGAATCAGCATTAGTCTAGTTGAGATTGAGTGACTTGGTTAATTATATGTCCTTGTATCCAAGTTGTGCACGTGATCATAAATGCTGATAAAACAAATCCATGAAATTTTGGGTGTAGATTCAGTCATTTCTGACCACTTTTAGCTTGATTACAACATAGGAATCTACACTGCTCTATGCAATAAACAAAACCTGTCATCCATAAAGTTGTACACTTCATCATTGTCATATACATATATCAGTGACATTGCTGAGTCAGCTTTAAAAAAAAAAAGAAAAAAAGTGGTTAACGATTATTCTTCATTCTTAAACAAAAGTTTGAACCAGGTAGCCCCAAAAGCTGTCACACAATGGTACTGGTATTCAACACATCTGCAATTGAACATCTCCTGTACTTAAAGCACCAGGACAGATTCATGGAACAGCGTCCTATTGGCATGCTCAGCGCAAGGGATCAATTGAATCTGTATTACACAAAACATGTTGTGTTTTCAATACACCTCAGCACAAACACAAGTCTTCTTACATTCTCTTTGATGTGCATCATTCCGGTATATCTGCCCTATCAATCTACACTGTAAAGAGTTACATATCAGTGTAAGTACACCGAATATCACCAAGAACATTCAAGTCTGACACTTTAATCCATAATCAAGATACTCCAAGCAGATCCAAGCTGATACTGGGGATGGGAACAAGATTGTTCTGCTATTCTGTCATGTAAAAAGCCATGCTGTATGATGTTTCCACACTGAGAAGTGTTTTACCAAACTGCTTGATAGCAGGGTTCACCAGGGAGCTCCTTTAAAGACAATGTTTCTTTAATGAAGCTTGATATCTTTTGAATTAGGAAGAAGAGCATTTCACAACCTGTACCTCTTTAGCGAGCAGTTGTTCCCATCATGTCTGATGTGTGATATGGATCAGGAATGAAAACATAAAACAGAACATCGTTTCTTTACTCGTTCCTCTTACACTGAAACAGGTCCGAACCATTACTGACAAACTGCCTCATAAGTAACAGGGTCTATCTCTAAGTAGACATGAAGACAGACTGTTTTGTTATCACATTAATATCAAAGTGGGCATTTTCTAGATCTGTTTGAAAGCCAGTCCATCTAGACCACATCAACTTGGGGATGACTGCAAAGAAAACTCAAGTCTCACAAGTAACAGGGTCTATCTCTAAAACGTGATGAGAGGTTGTTGTGTTATGTTTGCATCTAAGTGGGCATTATTGTAGCCTAATTACAACAGCCAGTCCATCTATGACAGTTCAAGAAGGGAATGACAGCATAAGCACATCCATACATAATATGACTGCAATATTAGCCAGATAACATACCTTGAGCACTTAACTGTCATAATGTAACGGTGACTGCTACAAACTAAAAGTGCAGAAGCATCTGTCATTATTGTATTCTGTGGGACAAACAACTCACACCGCCTCATAACAAGCTTCACTGTGTATTTGTAAATCCTACATGCAATGACAGGGGGCGTGATGATGTACCAGGTTCATTGCCCATACTGTCAAACCCATTTTTGGTATCCCCTGCTGTGATACTGCTGGAATGTAGCTAAATGCTGCACTAAACCACACTCACTCACTCACTCACTCGCTCTGGGAATCCTGTTGAAATGCATTGTATCTTTATTGCATAGGGACCTCCATACTGTTGTATCAGTACATACCACAGAAGCCAGGCAGTGGTCACCTTGTGCAATGACCTTGATAACTAATATCCAGAAGGAATAGTTTGTCAGAGAAAGAACATAGACCTAACACACAGCTAGAATGTCATTTTTCCTCTCATTTGATAAAAAGAAATGAAACATCGTGTAACTTTCTTTATAGTCTCTTTAACTTTCTGTTTTTAGCTTTACTCATTTCTTTCATCAATATTTAGCTTTCACTGTTTTCTTTCAAAACAATTTTTCTTCTTTCCATCAACGAATACTTCTTTTCTCGCACTCCTTCTGGATTGCATCAATCCATCCTTTTTCTACAAACCTTCCCTTTTTCTTTACAACCATACATGCTTCTGTTTTCAGCTTTCCTTTTTTCTTGCAATCAATATATGTTCCGCTTTTAGCTTTCATTTATTCTTTTTATAAAAAAAATGCTTGCTTTTAGCTTTCCTTTATTCTTTATCTTAAAACATGCTTGCTTTTAGCTTTCCTTTATTCTTTCTATTAATAAATGCATGTGTTTAGCTTTCTATACTTCTTTCTATTAATACATGTTTGCTTTTAGCTTTCCCTTATTCTTTCTATTAACATGTGCATACTTTTAGCTTTCCCTTACTTCCAGCCACAAAAATGTTTCTGATTTTAGCTTTCCTTATTTATTTCCATTAAAACATGCCTCTGTTGGATCCTTTCCTTGCAGACTAATGCTTAGACTTTGAATACATATAATTTTGATAGTAACAAATCCTCCCATTTAAATTGAAAAGGATCCCCAGTGAGATGGGTAAATGCTTCATTTGCAGTTTTCACATTGCAGGGAGGGCTAGGTAGCAATGAAAAGAATGCAGTTCAAGGACTGTGAGATAGACTACCGTTCAAACATACTTTCTGGCCAATTATACACCAAGTCATCGACAGCCCCATAAAACATCAGTGTTGAAACCAAGAACCATACTTCTGCAACTATGAAGATTTGGAGTACAGTCATGAGTTACATAATAAGGCTCATATCATTACCACCTTCAACACCTGTCTGATCTCCACAGCTGCTAATGAGCCAAGAAGTTTTAGGTATTTTAAAACCATACTAAAAAAAGCTACAGATGGTGTCATCACTATTCAAACTACTATTTGGACACTGCACATGGACCCAAAGAATATTCAAGGAATATTCCAAGAATATTTCCTAACTACAGAGTGTCATTGTTCTCCTATCAGATTACCATCAGGGAGGGATCAGCCAGTACACATGAAGTAACCAAGTCTATGAGTCCAGGGCCTTCAGTGTACACGCATATGCTATTTGGCAGGATGATAAACCATAGCATGTCAGGTACAGCCTCAGCCAACAATGATAAGAAGTGTTTTCAAGCACCTTCACACTGTATTAATATATGACTTTATTTTATCATGATGTGCATTCTTATATGTCATGTTTGTTCATTCACAACAAATTATAACCATGAAATCATACTGATTATTATCTTGCCAACTATAAACTATACATGGTATGAAATAAATAATATGCCAAGCAGGTTCAATAAGATAAGAGTTTCCAAGCCTGTTATCCTATTTCCTCTGTAATGTTTCATAAAAATGCAAGAGAAGAGAGTCTTTTATGAACCTCTGTTGCATTTATACTGCTTCCAGATCCACATTTAAAAATGATCTGTCTTACTGAATAAAGAACACAGGATTTGAGAGTGCCTGTTGTATTTCAGATCAACATACAAAAATTACCTGTTACACAATAAAGTTTCTGTCAAGTTTTGAAATGATTATTCTCGGGAAAAAAAGAATCTAATCAACTAAGAAAATGTAAAGATTATTTTATACCAACTCCAACAGTAAGAAACAAGAAGCACAGTAGTTTACAGTAGTTGTTGTTTTAATAACGATTTCAAAAGTGTAATTTTAAGAAATTAGTCTAAGGATTTCCGATTCCTCTTTCCTTTGCACCTTCATGTAAAATCATTTGTCTTAACAAAGCCAGTCAATTTATTCTGAATCTATCTTTAGTCAAAGGTGTTAATGTATAAAGAAATGAAGTATTATTCCTCGAAGGGTGAAGCTTGCCAGAGGCAATGGATGCTTACCTTATCTGTATCATGCCTGATTAAATACAGGTATTCCTTCTGATTATTGTTCACTGAATATATTCAGCATAATAACAATATCTCTTGCTTCAGGTATTTCTTAAGTAGTATGCAATGACTACAAGAGGGGTACCAGGGTTTTGATGTTGTTAGCAATAGAATTGAGACTGCATACAACTGATCAGTCAGGACATCATTGTATCCATGGTGTTACGTGTCATGTCTACAGAGATGTCAAAAAAAAAAAATCAGAAAAATTTCAAAGTGAACTTTCATTTCAGTCTGTCTGGTTGGTGTGGTGATGTGGTGGTGTGGTGGTGTGGTGGTGTGGTAGTCTTTAAAGCATTTGCTTGTCATGCCGAAGATGATTCATCACATGTGTACAATGTGTGAAACCTATTTCTGGTGTTCCCTGCCATGATATTGATAAAGTATTGCTAAATGCGGTGTAAAACTAAACTCACTAACTCACTCTAGCCTGTCATACAGACCCTGAAACAAATATATTCAAGAAAACCAATGCAAATCTAGATTATATATCAAATCAGGATTGCCAACTGTTTCTGAAAATAAAGAAAGTGTCAGGGCTCTTTTACATCAGATTTTATTTCAATTTATTGTGAACTTTCTTTTCTGCAAAATATGTTTATTTCAAAGACTAGCTGTTACCGATAGTCTACAATTCCTCAAGTGAAAGCAATTGTAACTCACCTCAGCATTAACTTTTTATAGACTGCTTAATCAATAGTTTGTGCTCTGTTCCAATCCATTTTTCCAAATTTACCAACATTCATTACTGGCTTTGAATACTTCATGAGATTCCCTTTCAGCTCTGATAACCTGAACCCACCTCTGTGGTCAAATAAACTGTGCTAAGGACAACTATTTTTCAATACAATATATTTTCCAAGATCTCCCGAATACAAATAGTTAAAGTTATAAAGGCAAAATAACCTGCAAAAGCTATTCAACAAAATCAAGGATAAAATGATAGCGAATGCCTCAAAGTCCCCCTACCTCCCATAATTTGAGGCTTGTTAAGTAGATAATCGTCCCAGCTACCATAGCCAACCTCTTCGATCCAGCCAGAACAATACACACATGCCCCTTTGAACTTGGAACCAGAGATGGTACAAGCAATTACGTTAGCTTAGTCAATTCCAGTAACCTTGCTAATAAGCTACTGACAAAGGCGTCCATAATTTGTTTCCTGGATATAATTATTTCTAACAAACTACAGTGCGTCATTAAGCCAAGAGAGAGTAATTGCCAAGTTGAGTGTCATCATGTGAAAGTTGTGATGGGGGAGTACTATGCCTTGACCAGGGAGTTTATGGATATATGAATGATGGTAAGCCATTCTTCTGTATAGTACACATGCTTCTATACCACTTAATGGCAATTGTCAGATTAATTAACTATCTCATAATGTTACAAACAGGGACTATGTCATATATTCCACTGTGAATGGTTACTAGAGCTGTGACTGTATATCGTGGTATTGATAATTGTGATACCTTATCGACCGATAAATATATCGATACTTTTTTTTTTGTATTGTAATAGGTATCATTGACCTCAAAATTGTTAACTTTCCCTTGAAATTGACGGTTATGTCAATATTTACACTGTTACTTGATATCAAAATAACATCTCTAGAGAAAATAACTGAAGATGGCATATCGTGATGTGTATCACATCGTATCGTATCTTTCCAAGATATCGCAATACATACCGTATGGTGAATTTTCTTTATCATCACACCTCTAATGGTTACAGATGCTTTTTTTTTCTATTTACGTTCATAACAGTATGAAATCTCAGTGAAGTTATTATTCTTTGGTGCTTATGAAGAATCAAACAAAAGTATAACATAGGATTAGATTTCTTATGAAATTGAGAGATGAGTTGAAAAAGAGAGAAATATATAAAAAATATTATAATAAATCATTGGACCAAATTAAAAAGTCGTGTAAAAAGAAGTTTTCTCTAATTTTCAGAGCGAGCCTCTTCTGTCAGATTTGTGATATTCAATTCCGCCACGAGTTCATGAAATACTGGATTGTGACTGGTGAATTCAAGTCATTCAGTGATATGAAATCACATTACATACCTCTGATTTTTCAACATAGCATGTTTATCTCCTAATTATTGCCTGTCCATGTACTGTATAAAGTAATACACTAAAGTCATTGCTTCGTTTTCCACTGGTGGCTGAGTAGACTAAGGCATCTGTCAGGATCTGAGTTTGAATCTCAAATTTGTACTGATTATTTTCAATGATCTGTCAGCATCAAGTAAACATCTTCAATTTGTGTCAGTTGCTTTCCTAATCTCAGCTGTCATGTCATAAGATAACTGAAAACTGTTCAAACCAATGCTAAATACAACTCACCCATGTCATTTCCATTAGTTTCTACCAATCAAAAACTCAAGTATTGCAATAAACATGCCTGTATAATTGACTTAAAGATGTGCATCTATCTACCACATGCCAACATTGATCTCTCCAGAACTCAAGAACCCTATATAGTCTTCCGATCCCATTTGAAATGCATGAATTCAAGTCCAGTGTTCCAAGATATGCCATAAGTTTCAAATTCTAAACCTCAAGTGTTCCAAAATATTCTCTTAATCACATGTTACATAATTCATGATTTAGTTTTCTGGAAGAGCTAACTATCTGAACTATAAGTGCTGCAATTCTTTTAATCACAAGTTACATGAATTCAAGCTTTGGTTTCTTGGCAAGCGCGAAAAATGCACAAGAAAGAATGGCAGTTAATAGCCAAGCTGTTTGTGAACCACACGTTTCCATGATCCTTGCCAGACAAAAAACACCTTCCATTAAATGCACATTTTATTTCTCCAAGAGGAAGCCAGAAAGACCCATTGGGTGACAGTAGTATATAAGGCGCAAAAGCTTTTAATTGGAAGGTCTGTAGTCATAGATTGGTTCTAAGTTCTAGGGTTTGAAACAGCAATGTCACATCGAACACCAATTTCTAAAGAAACCCAACAAATCTGAAAATTGACAGTACAATGTGTCACTTTTCTTTTGCTACCATTACAAAAGAATTCTTGAAATTTCAGCTGAGGCTATTTCCATTTTGTGTCAGAATTTTCAATTTCTGTTGAAACCTTGCAATGACTTAAATTAGCCAGATACTCAGCCATGGATAACAGTTTGTGCATCAATTAGTAATTCTCCAATTACATGTTACTCATACTGATATCTAGTCCTTTGAAACATGGGCAGTAGGGTAGCCTAGTAGTGAAAGTATTCATTCATCACACCTATGTAACAGGTTTGATTTAAATGTGTGAGAGTATGAGCATGTGTGTACGGTTTTATGCCGCTTTTAGCAATACATGTATTCCAGCAATATCATGGTGGAAGGTGCCACAGATGGGCTTCACACACTGCACCCATGAGGGGAATCGAACCAGGGTCTTTGGTGTGGGTGTGAACAGAATTCCTGGTATTCTTCACTCTGGATCATTACTAAAAGTGGAGCAAACCCATAATCACTCCTCTGTCATATGATTTGGGAACAGCAAAATATGCTGGGTTTACCTTTCATACAGACGTGTTTCAGAAAAATCATGAAACATACTCCTGCTATTGATGTAAATTGGTAGATACAGTCAAACAATGTCAAATCCATCTTTGATGAGTTGAACTTACAGTTGTCTGAAGGTGATAGCTTGGACACTACATATTCATTATTGAGCAATTATTTGTGGTTATGTTTGAATATTGGATAATAAATAATATTTGCAATGGTCACTTCAACTTCAACACAATGATGTTTGACAGTATTGCTGAAAAGATCTAAACCATGACACATCATATCTGTCCACACTTACTGCTCGATCAATCCAGGAAGTTTATGTGGAAACTTACTGAATGACTTCTTTGAGTGGCATTATATAGAAGTTGGGGAGTAATATAAAGGACAAGCTTTATGGATGAACAACTTTTTTATTCTGATGATACGATGATTCAATACAGATTCTTGTATCGTTGTCAAGCAGGTACAATGTAGAATCAACCTATGTGACAAGTGGTGTCTTTTAGAACAATCAGCATATTATCAGATATAGCAGAACATTAGTATGTCGAGAATCCATCTGAATTTGGCAAACCAATGAAATGGGCCAATTCTTGACAATCTCCAACTTCAGTTTTGGGCATGCCTGCCAAGCAGCCCCAAACTGGAACAGCTTTGAAACCAACTTTAGTTTGGGGATCAGTCTGCACAGAATCTCTATGTTGGACCAGTTTCAAGATCAACTTGAGGTTGGGACCTGTCTCCAAAGAATACCCATCCTTGGTCAACTTAGAAACCATCTTGGTTGGAGACATGGCTGTGCCACCACTGAGGCCATCTTGAGGTTGGGGATCTGGCTGCACAGACTCCCCACATTGGGCCACCTCTGAGATCAACTTTTTTACACGTATTCATGTCCTAGTACATGATTGCCCCTGATAACAAGTGAGTTTCTTGCAGACACCTTTTCCATCACAGTAATAATTTCCTTTTGCCAGTAAACCTTCTGGATTCTAATGATTACATTTTATATCTACGTAACAAATTTCTTCTGATGTTATTTGGCTTCAAAACAATGAAAACTTAGATAATGGCTGAACTCTATGATCCTTGTCCAAGATCTATGATAACCTTTCAACAACACCTTTCAACAACAAATCATCTCCGTGATAATGCATTGATTTCTTATCATGGAAATAGACTTTTGCAACACATATTGCCATAAAATATGTCATACACATGTGATAAATAGTTATACTGATACCTATGAAATTGCTAATGATCAAAACAAGATGTCACCAGTGTTTATAGGTGGGATTAATGACAGTTTCAATACAGACAGCAACAATAGGATTGGGTTGTCATCAACATGTTTATCATTTTGTTTGCACATTTAGGGCAAACTAACAGAAACACTTATATATCTCATATAAATTATAGATAAGGTAGACAGTAGTGTTGATGAGGAAATGTACTGTATTTATTGTTTTGTTTTCCATATTTTACCAGCATAAAAATTTAACTTGAATTACAGATTTCAAGACTGAAGAAGTACACACACGAAACAGTCTGAAATAACTTAGGGACAACATACCTGGTATATATTTATCTTTATCATCACCATATGTTACATGAAAATTTCTTTTTCAGCCATGTACAAGAAATGCAGTACAGGGCTTAGATTTTCGAAACTCTCTTAGCGCTAAGATAGTCATAAGTTAGTGTTAATGTATACCACTTACGACTATCTTAGCGTTAAGAGGGCTTTGAAAATCTAGGCCCTGTAAAATATTTACATGCACATGCTCATGGTGAACTGATAAAAACTGTTCTTTTGGCCTTGCTTTTTAATTCAGCTGAAATGCTGCAAACACTTATATATCTCATATAAATTATAGATAAGGCAGACAGTAGTGTTGATGAGGATATGTACTGTATTTATTGTTTTGTTCTCCATATTTTACCAGCATAAAAATTTAACTTGAATTACAGATTTCAAGACTGAAGAAGTACACACACGAAACAGTCTGATAATCAGTGGATAAACCAACAACAGTTATTGGTCCCTTTAAGTTCATTACAACTGTACCTTAACCTTTCACTTCATACTTCGTAGTTTATTTTTTCAATGTGCCAACTGACTTTTATACTTTGTTTAGCATTGTAGAATTACTTGCGCATACATTTTCCTTGTACATAACTGGCAAGAAAGAAAGCAACTTGTCATATATGATTAATGTATTGTAATGTTGGACATAACTGGATACATGTCCAACTAAATTGGTGCTGAACATTTGACTAACATATGGTCCTTAAGTGCAACAACAAAAATGCAGAATGTGTGAGAGAAAATAGTAATATTTCAGCTGAAGCACCACATGAAAAGTACATTACTTACATTTGTCATACATTTTTCTCTTGACATTTCACAGAAGCAACTTAAATAACAAACATTTACTAATAATTCACTGAAATAATCCAATAATTCTATTTCATAAATCAGATGAACCGCAGTCACAAATGTATAATTTTACACCCCTATTGGCAAGACCAGAAAATGTCCTGCAAATTTTGACACTTGTCTAATCCTCGCAATCCATATTAAATCAAGGTTGAAATTATCAAAGACAGTAAATTAATAACAGCCAGGTTCAAACAACAATCACAGTTTCAATACAGCTGTGAAATATGTTTCAAGTGGATGTTACAATGGTTTGAAGCCATTCTTGAAGAAGCATTGACACGTGGGTAATTATGACGATAATTGTACCCACACTGTCAAGTGCACACCAGGGACAATTTCTACTGTTAGCCTAGATTTACTGATGTGGTTTAACAGTGGCAATGATTCTATTGAAGAGTCAGGCTTGACAGTGGGCTACAATTACACTTCATTTTTCAGGATGTTGGTAGAAGATAATAACATTATTAACCTATAATACTATGTGAATGTGTGCATTGAAGCGGAAGCAAGGCCCTCGCTGAAATCCAGGACAAATTTTGTCCGATGTGCTATCTGTAGTAGACTGACGAGGGCAAGTTTGAAGCTACTTGATAAATGTATACTATATTTCAGCACAATGTAAATGTAAACAGATGAAAGTTGTTGCATGTGTGAAATAAAACGAGAAACGGAAACATACTGCCAAATGTCATTTCCGTGAAATATACAAACTCTATGGAGTGTAAAGGGATATTTCCTGAACTCAAAAGAGAGAAGACAGATTAGGGCTAAATTGTTTTTTTATATATTAAAATGAAAACACAAATTTAAGAAAAAATATCTGTATTATGAAGACTTGGATCATACTGAGCTGAATGAAAGCATTGAATGAAATTCTGAGAGTGGAAGTTTGTTTAGAGCTTGTGTTATCTGCCCAAGTATTTACACACACTCAAAAAAGATGGATCTGGAATTTTCTCCTTGGAATACATGGGTCACATGTACAAGGAAGAGAGGGCCTGAGAAAATAAGTCCACTGTCTGTGCAAAGATCTCTGGTGGAAGCAGAAATGGCTGGAATTTCTCCCCAAGCTCTGGTTAAAGAAACTGACAAGTGATACAATAGATTCAATTTTCAACATAATGCTCAACAATGCTGTAAACAAGCCACACTGTCTCATTACAACCAGTGACATTTAGTTGACAAAGTTGAAGTTTGTGTAACAGCTCTTCCACTTCCTAGATATATGATTAATGTCCACATCACATGCCTGGTAACCTGTCCTCAGTCAATATACCAAAACCATTTTTTCCTCACTTTTTCCATTGTAGTGTGGTAAACTATGAACAGATGACCCTTAGATTCAATATTAACAAAATGTTTTCAGAAGCACCAACCATATGGACTAATGAAAATACTTTGTTACATCAATACATATTTTAAATAATAATAAGCTCTGTATTATCTTTTCCTACCTAAGATAAACATATGTCATTTTATCATATGCTCCATGTTATCACTGTAATTTCTGTACTATATGTGGTTTTATTCTGCAATAACTCTTCCGTCTTACTCTTCTTTGTCTATTTTGAACATTGTTTGAAGCCCATTTCTGATGTCCCCACCATAATACAGCTGGAATACATGGATAAAAAATTTACTCACACACTGACTCTAATTTGTAAATTAGTTGATTATAGCACAGTTTTGGTATAGAAATAATACACTGTCTCCACAAAAGAAGGACAGCATTCACCATTTAGATTTGTTGGCTACGTTCTTTAAAGAATCGTAAAATGAACAAGTCATTTCCCCATAAAATTAACCCATTAATCTGGCTAAACAGGAAGTACACAAAAGATAGGTTTACACCAATTCAGGAAATTACTGGCATAGTAAAACCATCTCATCCACTCCTGAATAAAGACTGTTATTTTATGATGGTAAACTGATGCTCTTAGTTCCTTACTCTCAAACTTACAAGAGATACCTGTCACACCAAGCTACAAATTAACTAACCATAAACTCTCGACATCATATCAGATGTCGCCCTGAGAATTCCCATTCACCTTGTAGGTAAACTCTGTCAGGAATTTATATATAAAAATGTGAATTGTGCCTCTTCCTGTGTTATCAAGTATTTCATCAACAAAGTAAAGCTACAAGGTGAAACCTGATCAGACACCTGTAGCAAGATCCAATTCATTTCCTGCCTTTACAAAACAAGTGACCCTTAGAGTGGCTCTAAACGCTTCAGCAAAGAGCCTGAGCTAGCATCCCTTGTTAGATGACTATCAGGGGTAGCTTGTAACAGTGTCATAAGCTGTGTATAACACAGTTGTGCGGTGCTGTTGATATACTCCTCCTATTCCCACATGTTCTGTAAGACTTCCTGCTGTTATCACATGATGCTGCCGTGGTGTTCATGTCTAGAAGCTGTTTACTTGTGAGATTTTCTGCACAGATGACCCTTTTTTCCCATGATTAAGAAAATGATACAAGCTATATTTTTAACAACCGGCATGCAAAAGACTATTTAAGCTGTAAAAAGAACAGTTTCTGTGCCATAGATACTGTGTTTCTTAACCATGGAGGTCAAGCATACGTGAGTGGTAAGATCACACGCATTGACAAGGAACGGATTAGAATATTAAGACAATTTCGATAAACAGTGGTTAAAAGATAAGTTTATTTTTTCAAATGCACTTAAGCTGTTGATAATGTAGCAAAACTCCCACTAGACTAATTTAAGTGCAGAGATACTTTACCAGAACATATTTTGGATACAAATTGTCTAGAAGAATAAACAGATTATTTACAAATAATTCTTTTTGTTTTGTCAGGAAAGTTTCTACTTTGGGATTCACTAATATATATGAAATTTTCTGGGTTACCAAAGGTTTCATTATTTCAGCAGAGTTTTATCAAAGACAATATTGGCTTAAAGAGCAAAAAACATGATTGCTCCTGGCTCTCTTCCCTCAATAAGCAGGCAGAATAATGGCTGCTAAATTATCAGCACTCTCCCTGTTTGCATACTAGCTTTATCACATGAATATTGCAATACTTGCTTTGGGATTAAGTACCAAAATAGACACTTCTTTTCTTCTTCCAGCAAAATTTTAAGATGCTATATGGTGCGCTGAACACAGAATTCATCCATGTTCAAGAATATGAACCAGACTATATTCTGAGATGAGATACTCTTCCTGCAACTGTGGTGTTTTGTCCCTGAAGCCTCAGAATTTTACAGCACTTCGTCAACCAGACTCAGTGCAACTTTGTTTACCATGTTCTACACAGTATACATTTCACAATGCTCCAAATCCTGCATACACTGGGACCAACTTTCCCAGCACCCTGCATTCATCCTCCCCTCCCCACCTCCAGATCTCCCTTCTTCCATATGGCTCCTGTCACACTGAACCAATCATTGCCTACATCTACAGGGCTCCGTAACCTTACACGCTCTTGTCTCAGAGGGACTGGAGACACTTTTTTATATCTCCAGTGTCAGTCTCCTCCAATAAGATTTGGAAGTAACTTGCAGTAGGACGAGAATGAGGGCACCTAGGATTGATGTGGTCCTGTGATGAGGGGGAACAGTGGCAGATCTTGCAGCTGCTGTGAGAGCTGGTGCTGGGAGACTTCTCCAACGTCAACACGGAATGGGTAGGGCCACAACATCAAAACAAAATCATAAAATGTTAAATATTATAACTTGAACAGCTTTCTTCATTCATGTGGTTGTATATCCTTGAGGCAACTGTATGGGCTAATACAAAGGTCAGCTGTACATATTGTCTGGGAAAATGTCTTACAGCTTAGTTGATAACTTGTGTGAGTGAGGGAGGGGGTAAGTTGACATTGCCAGTAGTTAAAACCAAAAAGAAACCAGCAATCCAGTACAGGTGTACTGGTTGAGAGATGCTTTCGTGCACCATACTTCTAAGACAAATTTATAGTTCGTTATTTTTTTAAATGAAATACAATTTCCACCTTAAACAAAATTATCTTCAGCAACCCTTGATTGTCTTAAGACCGGAGTTATGGGTCAGGCTGACTGACTTCATTGATGAAGGTCACTGTATTCCAATTGTGTAAATCCGTGCTCATGCTGTTGATCACCGGATTGTCTAGTCTAGTCTCAATTATATACAGACCTCTGCCATACAACTGGAATATTGATGAGTGTTTTAAACAAAAAACAAAAATACAAAAAATATTAACAAAACAATCCTGATCTTGATCATGGAATAAAGCTGGCTAGACTTCCTTTAGCATAACCTTGAGTGATATGGGTTTTATTAAATATGTATGTTTAACAGTCAAGGCACAGGGCTATACTCTTCTTTACATATCTGAGTAGACTACTATGAAACCTTGTTAATTTAGATAACATTTCTAGCCAAATTATTTTCATTAACAAATGTCTGGCTTAACAAATCATGGATAGGTAGTGTCGTTCTTTCATACAGAAATTCATTTCCCAAAAGTAACTATGTGGGATATTCAAGATATATGAGGCATGTTTTGGCCGTACGAAAATAAAATTTTAGCCAAAGTAAATTATTGACCATATTTCTGTACTATACTTATCTGCATATCTTATGAAAATCAGCAAGGGCTTGGGTTGATCAAGCTCAGTTCTTAAAACAGCACTGAAAGATTATAATTTTATCTAATTTTCCTAATCTACATATCAAGTGTTGTCATAAATCCTAATCATGCCAATGTTGATATCAGCAAAGTTCAGCTTTCATTCTAAAAACATATCTGATAACTTTACATTTGTGAAACAATTACCTCAGTTAATAAATTATGAAGACATGGGGGTAAATGGGGGCCTTACTTATGTTACACTGTCTTTTGTCTTAATTTTTCGGAGAGGTAGTTCCATATTGTGGATATCCAACAATCACAGTCAGTTTCCCCAGTGCCCAGCTTAGAGGTGTCAGCAAGTACTTCAGAGGAAAGTGTAATATGTGTAAAAAATGTAACAGATTGGGTTTCAGTTAAGAATCTTGAAAATGTGCATTTGACAAGTTGACACATTTCCCTAAAGCAAGGCAAGGAAACAAAGCGAAGAAACAACCTTCATGTACATTATAATGTTAGTGTGAAACTATGTCCCAGATGTGAGAAAACAGAGTAAGTGTGAGGTTAAGGTCATTCGTGACAGAACAATTCCAGCAGTGAAGTATATGGACATTGATCATTTTGGGTGAAACACACAGGAACCTGTATGATACTTGCAGGACAAGGACTGCAGGATCCTTGAACACCTAAGGGATACAACTCTTCATAGCAAAATGCAGGGAACAAAATAACTTCTGCCTTGTGACTTGTCTAGTGGGCAAACACCTCCCATGTATATTAATGTGAACATATTTGTGTCTTGTACTCAAGAAGCCAAGAACAAAATATTGTGAGACCACTTAAGAACCATCTAAACTGCCTGTGAAAAGAAAGTATGCACTTTTATTTGATGGTGACTATAAAGGAAACAAACTAGAAAACACTATTGATAAATAATGATACATTTCATACAGGCATCATCGTCACATTCTGGACATTATGGATGCAGGGTTTGGGTAACTGTCACCAATCTAGCACCATAGATGGGTGATGTCAAATTATAGTTCCAAGTCTCTTCTTTCTTTTGTATTGCAGTGTCTTGCAAGCAAGACATTCCTGACTCAATATGCAGCTACTTAGCTTCCTACTACTCTGAAGGTTTACGGTATAGAAAATGACAAATGCCAGACTCACTGTTACAGGAAACAGCAATTTATTCAATTTTGTGATCACTTTCGCCTGGTCTTTTTTTCATAACATCTGTGATTATCCATGATAAAGGACAATTGTAAATGCTTCATAATTGCATTTGAATCATTTTCTGTTGATTTTGTAGAAGTAAACTCCTCAATTGTTTGTTCACAAAGCACAGATGACTTTAACAATAAGTGAGTGAGTTAGTGAGTGAGATTCGGTTTTAATGCTGCTTTAGTAATGTTCTAGGAATATCACTGCTAGACAACACTTACTCTCTGAACAGATAATTTTGATGGTAACAAATAAACCCATTTCAAATGAAAAGCAACCCCAGTGAGATGGGAATTTCAACCTGAAGAAATCTAGACTTGCTTCATCTGGGACTTTAGCACTACCCCCTACAAACTATAACAAAAGAAAATAAAAATCTCATTACATAATCAGTATGTAAGGTAAATGAACTTAGTTTGTAGCAAAATCCAAACGAAAGTTCTTTGAATGTTTAAAGTAAATAATAATTCTGATTCGTCATTTGAATTAATGTTGTGAATGCTGAAACTATCTTACAAAAAAAAACCTGCTACAAATCATGGCTCATAGTTTGACATGTCAAAGGTCCAAATACACATTTCCATGCAATACTGAGATTAATGTTAACATGCCCAAACACTGTTATTCAGCCAATGGTCTTCAATAAATGTCAGTTACCAATACCTAGATGGAATTACATGTATCTAATTTATTTAGTTATTGTTGTAACTTATGGTTTTGAAGAGGTGGCTTGTCTTTAAATGATAACAGGAAAAGGCTTGGATAACATTATCAAAATTTGCAGTGATAGAATACAATGTTAAAATACCACACTGTTTACCTGATGAGTGAGTGAGTATAGCTTTAAGCAGCTTTTAGCAAAATTCCAGCAATATCACAGTGGGGGCATTACACACTGAATCGAACCTGGGGCTTCAGCATGATGAGCAGACGCTTTAACCATTAGCCCAAAAGACTAACATTCAATACTCGTACAATAAATATTTAACATGAAAATAGAAAAATGGAAAGAAGATATATAATAGAATAAACCAAATATCACACAGAGTGATTAGACCATACAGACAAGCTGAACAGCACACAGTCTGAGATGAGGATAATGAGCAGGTTACATGTCGAGACAGGGCACATTACCCTACAACCATGGGTGCTGCATCTCTGAGACATAACAACAGTTTTTGTATGGTTTGCGTCACAGTGCTGTCTAAACCAGGAGAATTCCTTCTCTTTCCCTGACAACATGAAAGCCTTGAAACTTGAAGACAACAGAAGGCCATGTTCAAATTTTCCCAGGACATTTTTTGCTCGAGCCACAGGCATTGATTTCAGGCCATGTGTTTTTAGCTGGAGTCTCCTTCCAGTGTCCCTTGTATATACTGTACAACAACTAATTTCCTTACAAATTATTGGTAATTTCTTTCAAAGAAAGATTAACTTTCCCAGAATATTCACAAACTTTCTTTATTATACAAGGTGTATAGACAACACAGAATAACTGCAAATTACACAATACAGGATATGGGACAATGAGAAAGTAACTCCTGGAGACGGGGCATGTTACCCTAAAACTAAGGCAGCTTCATCTCGGAGACTCAACAAAAGGATAAGGAACAAAAATCTGAGCTTTTCTTTTTGTTAAAAAGTAACTTAACTTGGAAAAAAGAACATGAAGTGACCATTATATTTCTTTATAGTAAAGAAAGTGTGTAAACTATATTTTTAACACTCACATATCATCCTAACTTCTAGACTTACCTGGTGGGAAAAACGTTAGTCAGGAGTACTTTCAACATTTTTTTTTCACTTTTACACTTATCATTAAAGGGGTAAAATTGGAACAGGGCTTGAATTTAATGAATAACGTCACACCTGTAAATCTTCTTCCTACATGTCAACCCTATGTACCTGAGGCCATATTAAGGACTGAATATTATCAAAACTGATTAAGTCACAACAGAAACATTTCTGAGGAAGAAGCCATAAAATGTGTCAAACGGTATACCATGCTTATTTAATACAGGAGAAAGAAAGTGACAGTAGCCATGAATTAAAACCCAGCTGAACTGGCCTACCCTCTCTGAATGACATATGACTCATACACAGAAAGTCCTTCCTATCCCCAGCAGTATCCGTTACAATGTCTGGCTCCTGCAACTCAAATCTTGCCTCAATTCAAACAGGATTTCTCTAAAAGTAAAGAAACTGTGACTGCTGATAAATTTTATAATTTTGAAATGAACAATGGACATTTAGACTTGAACCAAGCCTGGTGTCATAGTTAAAAAGATACGTGGTTTCACTAAACCCTTAACAATTTGATATCTTAATTAGAAAACTTACTTGAACTATACCGATATGTTTTGCAAAGGAATAAACACATATGAGAGAGCATAGTTCCTACTTGGTGTTAAAGTTTTTGTGATCTGGTTGTCTGGGAAGAGACCCAATATTGTAAGATGGGAAACAAAAGAGTAATGTGAACTTTTAAACTTTAATTTGTGGGTGTTCATTTGAAACAAAGTTATACCTGAAATTTATCAATCCTTAGTGTTAATCTTTAACCAGACATCCAGGAAATAAAAGCAATACAACACTCACAACGGTTTGTTTTTAAAACAATGCACAATGGGGTACTTATATGGGCCAGTGGACGTGGAGATCAACGCCCAACACCAACGCGAAAATTTTGAATGTTTACAAACAATACTGAACAAATCGCACATCACAACGCCCGTAGAGAACGACAACAGTTTGCGTGGGGAACGTGTACTCTACGGAATAACTGACATTTCACAAGTGAATATCCACTGCCCAACGATCCTATACCTAATCGCATTACCCTCCAAGTCTGTCCACAAAAGTTTATTTGCAGGACAAGTGCCCCTTTCGATGGAGACAGTGGGGCGGTTGTGACAAAAGACCGTCACAGAGTAAGATGACTTTAAACGTTAACCATAACAAACCCGTAACAACCTTTCCCTTGAATGCATTATTAGAGGAGACCTTACGGTTGCTACCTATAGGGGTGTAACGATTGACACATCTCATTAGTAACGGGCTTATCTTCAAGCTTGTTTTGATGGGGAATTAACGGAGAGGGCACACTTATGATAATGGAATTTATCAAACAATCAGCCAACCGAGCGATTGTTTCTTTGACGAAATGTATAACAAATGATCTACCATGCGTGACTGGGGTGCGTCATGAGCTAACGCCGTCCTCTGTATGAACGCCTGTAGCCCGGCAATAAAAGTTAAAGCTTCACATTAATCTGTGGCAAAAGGGACATGAAACAAAATCCTTTGCTGATAAAACGCATTAAATATACAAATGCTCGAAAAATAAAATATATCTTCATGAACGATCACATGTTGCAAACTTATTGCACGCAATTAATGTTTATGAAGTCATTTAGACATTTTGCACTGACCTTTTAAATATTTGGAAAATTATTCTATATTTTATCTTTAAAAAATGTTTGCATCCCGGGTTAACTTGACCGCAATATTTTCCCGCCTTTAACGTGCGTTATCGCATAACGGTGCGATATGGGCGTCTGAGGCTCCCGAACAGGACACTGGTTCCAGACGGGAATAAATGGTAAAGTATTAAATAACAAATGTCCACTCACCAAATTCGAGCCGCATCTTCCTTTACATTTGTTCTTTATATGTTCCACATTAGAAATTGCACCTGACAATGATATCCAAAGGAAAATGAAGATAAAAACGTATAACGCGCTCATCGTGTGTACTATCATCTCGCCATGATGTGTTAGACTGTGGGAAAGTTAGCGGATTCTCGTGACGTTACCGGTATGTCGTGCTCTGATTGGTCGACAGGACCCCTGTCGTCTGCAATGATACCGAGCACGTGTTATGAGTTACTATATAGCTGATACCAGGGCTGTTTTGAACTCCCCTTGTTAATATTCATAGTTTGACAGCTTAAAGGAG